>NC_081296.1:117410233-117713263 GCF_030435805.1 Mustela lutreola | reverse complement strand
ACGGTTGCTCCGCTGCTTGCCGGGAGCCGGCCCCTCCCCCCGGGGTCTATCTTCCCGTCGCTTTGGATTCACTTCTCCGCCGGTCCTACCTTTCAGAAAGTGGTTGTTTTTCTGTTTCCAGAATTGCTGTTCTTCTTCTCTTCGATCTGCCGATGGATTTTCAGATGTTTGCAATCTTTAGATAAGCTATCTAGCTGATCTCCGGCTAGCTGAAGCAGTCTCAGCCTGCTACTTCTCTGCCATCTTGACTCCTCCCCTAGTCATTTGTTTGACTGTGCCTATCTAACCTACCCAAGTGTGGGGTTTTTTTTTTTTTATTTTAATTAGGGGGAACAGAAATTTTGCCTGAACTTTTTTTTTATAAGATTTTATTTATTTATTTGACAGACAGAAATCACAGGCAGGCAGAGGACAGAGAGAGGGGGAAGCAGGCTCCCCGCTGAGCAGAGAGCCCCATGTGGGACTCGATCCCAGGACCCTGGGATCATGACCTGAGCCAAAGGCAGAGGCTTTAATCCACTGAGCCACCCAGGTGCCCCATGAACTTTTTTTAAATGTAATTGAACTTTCAATCTTTTATTTTATGCCTTTGGAATTTTGTGTTCTATACCAGCATTACCAAACAAACAAACAAACAAAAACTCAATCATGATTTGTTTTGGTATTTTTATGGTTTCATTTTTACATTTCAGTTTTTATCCAAATGAAATTGTCCTGGAATGTGAGGTATATATTTAAGGCAGTTTTTCCTGGATAGCATCTAGTTTTGTCCACACTTCTTATCCAATAATCCTTCTTTCCCCTTTGTTTTTGAAATACCACGTTTATCAGGTATCAAATGCCTATCTGTGCTTGGCACTATTTCTGTTCCATCGATGTTTCTATTCATATTCTAGTAGCACACAGTTTTATCGTTGTACGTTTATGCTGTGACTTACTATCTGATAGAAAAAAACACCTGGAAGGCCTGTACCTCTTCTTTGGGAATTTTCCTAGCGATTTTTGTTTTCCCAGTGAGTATTCTCATAGCTTCTCTAGTTTCCCTCGAATAATACAATTTAAATATATTTAAAATAATATTCAATATAGATTAATTTAAAGTAATCTAACAACATTATGATACTGAGTTTTCCTATTCAAGAATTGGATGTGCCTTTCTACACATGTGTTCAAATCTTTTGTGTGCCTCAGGAGCACACAAAGGAAAATTCAAGTTTTCTTTTAAAATTTTTTAAAGATTTTTTTTTTATTTCTTAGAGATAGTATGAGTTGGGGGGGCCAGCAGAAGGAAAGGGAGAAGCAGACTCCCCGCTGAGCAGGGAGCCCAAGGTGGAACTTGATCCCAGGACCTTGAGATCATGACCTGAGCTGAAGGCAGATGTTTAACGGACTGAGCCATTCAGATGCCCCTCAGGTTTTCTTTATGTAGATTTTACACCCTATTTATTTTTTTTTATTAACATATACTGTATTATTAGCCCCAGGGGTACAGGTCTGTGAATCACAAGGTTTACACACTTCCAGCAGTCACCATAGCACATATCTTCCCAAATGTCCATAACCCAACCACCCTCTCCCTACCCCCCAACTCCCGGCAACCCCCAGTTTGTTTTGTGAGATTAAGAGTCTCTTATGGTTTGTCTCCCTCCTGATCCCATCTTGTTTCCTTTATTCCTTTCCTACCCCCCAAACCCCCCACGTTGCCTTTCAGATATCAGGGAGATCGTATGATAATTGTCTTTCTCTGATTGACTTATTTCACTCAGCATAATACCCTCTAGTTCCATCCACGTTGTTGCAAATGGCAAGATTTCATTTCTTTTGATGGCTGCATAGTATTCCATTGTATATATATACACCACATCTTCTTCATCCATTCATCTGTTGATGGACATCTAGGTTCTTTCCATAGTTTGGCTATTGTGGACATTGCTGCTATAAACATTCTGCACGTGCCCCTTTGGATCACTACATTTGTATCTTTAGGGTAAATACCCAGTAGTGCGATTGCTGGGTCATAGGGTAGTTCTATTTTCAACGTTTTGAGGAACCTCCATGCTGTTTTCCAGAGTGGTTGCACCAGCTTGCACTCCCACCAACAGTGTAGGAGGGTTCCCCTTTCTCCGCATCCTCGCCAGCATCTGTCATTTCCTGACTTGTTAATTTTAGCCATTCTGACTGGTGCGAGGTGGTATCTCATTGTGGTTTTGATCTGTATTTCCCTGATGCCGAATGATGTGGAGCACTTTTCCATGTGTCTTTTGTCCATCTGGAAGTCTTCTTTGCAGAAATGTCTGTTCATGTCTTCTGCCCATTTCTTGATTGGAATATTTGTTCTTCGGGTGTTGAGTTTGATAAGTTCTTTATAGATTTTGGATACTAGCCCTTTATCTGATCTGTCATTTGCAAATATCTTCTCCCATTCTGTCAGTTGTCTTTTAGTTTTGTTAACTGTTTCCTTTGCTGTGCAAAAACTTTTTATCTTGATGAAGTCCCACTAGTTCATTTTTGCCCTTGCTTCCCTTGCCTTTGGCGATGTTCCTAGGAAGAAGTTGCTGCGGCTGAGTTCAAAGAGGTTGCTGCCTGTGTTCTCCTCAAGGATTTTGATGGATTCCTTTCTCACATTGAGTTCCTTCATCCATTTTGAGTCTATTTTCATGTGTAGTGTAAGGAAGTGATCCAGTTTCATTTTTCTACATGCGGCTGTCCAATTTTCCCAGCACCATTTATTGAAGAGACTGTCTTTTGTCCATTGGACATTCTTTCCTGCTTTGTCAAAGATTAGTTGACCATAGAGGTAGGGTCTGTTTCTGGGCTTTCTATTCTGTTCCATTGATCTATTAAACACTACTTTTTAAAGCTGAAACACTGTTTTGTTTTGTTTTTAAGTTATCATTGAGGGCCTTATAAACTAGTATTTCAGAAAATGATCCTGCCATCCCTTCAGTGGTATCTTTGGCCTCTAGGATTAAATCTAAACTTAGTCTTTCATTCAGGGCTTTCCATATTCCACTAAAAACCTATTTCCACATGTTCCCCGCTTACCTATGGCTACCCAGCAGCCCCCACACAAGCTCCATCCTTCCATGCCTCTCTGTCTGGGAACGTCTTGCTTCCCTGGCTCCCCTCCTCTTCTGCCTATCCAAAGGGATTTTCTTCATGAGACACCACCCCCCACCCACCGCCCACCTTGACTATTCCAATTAGAAATGACCTCTTTCCTCTTTGGCCCATGACCATTTACTGGATGTGCCATTAATCTGGTAATTAATCCAATATCACCTTGTGACAGCTTTTGTATTGTTAAAATGAACTGCCTTTTGGTTCTTGTGTGGTTGCAGAATTAACTGCTGTAGGCTTTTGTCTTGTTTCCTCAGCTAGATCATGAGGCCCTTGGGAAGAGTGAGGCTGCCTTGTGTCCCCACAGCATCCAGGACAGGACCCTACACATTGTAATAGCAGTAGTAGTGATGCTAACAGTGATGAGGACTTTAAAGGCTTAGTTTCCTGTGTGCCAGGCACTGTTCTAAACACTTTCCATGTATAAACTCACTTGTTAGTGGATAAATATTTGTTTTGGTATTGTGAGTTTATTTGACCTCAAACCAAACCTTTGAAAACAAGTGTAAAAGAAAGGTCACCCAGACACAATATCCAGACACTTGTTCTAGATGGCTGGTCAGAGAAGAAGGTGAGTTTTCTAGGAGAAGCCCTGACATGTAGGGGAGGACTGAGGGTGGCCACAGCCTGAGAAGGAAAAAAAGAGGAAGAGGAACAGGCAGGAATGGAGATGCCATAAGCTTGAGAGTTGCAGAAGCAGCAGGATTTTCTGAGGCTCTAGCTTTGAGTCAGGCTATGCTGGTGGATTTTCTTCTTTCCTGCACTGGTAGGGTTTTAAGGGTCTAGAAATAAGGTCTGGCCCTGAGCTAGACCTTGCTGAGGCCTCCATTCCACAGAGAGTCCCTGCATGATGGCCCAGGTCCCCTAGGGATAGCAGGTCCAGTGCATGACCATTGCCCCAGTCCAGCTGGCCCTGGGCCACCGCCTCTCCTGCACTTGGAAGGTTCCTGATGAATGCCTGGGCCATGCTAAGAGTGAATGTGCTGAGCATGCTGATGTGGAACAACCAGAGCAAACAGCTAATGGAAATTAATTCCCACCCTGGGTCTTTTCTCTCCTCAGGATCATCATTAGCTTCTCAGAATCTTTGCCATGTCTCAACACTGCAAAATGTATCAGGGTGCTGGGGATTCTGGGTAATTTCACCCTCGCCTTCAAGTAAAAGGCAGCCAAGAATCTGCCTCCCTGAGCTCTAAACCTGTGGCTCCAACATTTTGGGGTGCAGGAGGCTTCATTTGTATGTTCAAAACTGGGGAGATCTAAGGGTAAGTGAGGACACATCTGTACCAATGTACATTCCAGCCCAGCAGCCCAGAGTTAAATCCCATGTCCCCAGCTAAAATAGCACTTCCTTACCCATTATCAAGCACAAATAAATGGGTTTCAGCACCCATATAATGAAATTCTTGGATTCTTGAAAACAGGAAAAGGAGGAAGGAAGGAAGCACCTTGGGTTTTTGATACACTGATCTCTAAAGGATCTGAGCATTTCAGCCCCTTGGTCAAAGCTCCACCATCATTTGGGTAAAAAAGGGCTAGCCCCTTCTTTAAACAGATCTCGTTTCCAGGGAAGGCACCATAGGGTTGTGGCTGGTTCTCTTGAATCCCGACACGCCCCAGAATAAATGTTGTTGCTTCCTGTCCAATGCATCATTGAAACTTCAGTTACATTTGACCGAACAGTCCTTGAAATCAGGAAAGTGGTTTAATTTGCTGCCAATAAAGGAGTAAGGAAAGTTTTTCCCCCTGAAACTTTGCCCAGAGGCGCAGTATGAATGGATTGCCATTTTAATTTTATATGTGAGACTTACAGAGGCAGCAGCAGTAATATTCCTCTTTGTGGAAGTCTTATTTCGAGGCCTGCCACTGACTTCTTTCCATGGGACACCAGCACTCATCTTCTTTATGATAGAGTGCGTCTGCCTCAAGGATAGGGCTATCTTTCCCGCCCTTGAGTCCCACCTGCCCCCAGAGCCTAACACCTCACAGTTATACAGTAAACACTGGCTGAATGAATGAATAAGTGTTTAAGTGTCTGAGCTCCTAACACTGAAATAGCAGTGCGATAGGAAGGGATCTGACGCTGTGAGCCTCAGGAGCCGCCAGAATTATATCCCGGAGGCCCCACTGGCTGGGCTCCTCTTTTTGTTGTTGTTAAATCAGATTTTTAATAATTTAAAAAGCCAGCCCTGCCACAGTTGGGGCTCAACCGAGCAGACATTTTGGGCTGCTCCCAGGGTACTGACCTCGCTCCTGGCCAGGCTGTTCTGAGTGTGCCCTTGCTGTGCCTGAACCCCACACGCCCTCCCTGGGGTTCCTCCATGGCCGTAGGCCCAGCCCCACTGCCAGGCCAGCTCCTACACCACAGTGCCTGCATCCTCTTGCCACAAACTGTTCACTGAAGTCAGCAGAACAAGAGTTCACCCCTCCTCTCCTCTTCTCTCCCTTTGTTTCTCTTTCCTCCGCTCTCCTCACTCTCTTTACCTTCTACCCCTCCCCCACTCTTTCTGCCACCCCAGCTCCTCCCCTCTCTCCAGCATCTTGTTCAAACTGGACAGATTACCAGCACCTAATTTACAGAGATGCTAAGAGGTACCTCCCCGGAGCTGGTACAGCCTGGGCGAGAAGCCTGGTTTGGGCTGACCGCTGGTTTAGAGTGGGGATGTCACATCCGCTTCTCAGGTCTGAAGATGGAGAAGCCCTGCCTGCCGTTCTGGGGGTGAGCGAGCCAGCATAACGCGACGGATAGCCACCAACCCATGCCTCCCTTATCCCTGACCTCGTGTGGACCACACATTCCCCTTGCCTTGCCTATCATTCTTCTCTGCCTGCCAGGAGCTCTTGGAGGGCAGACAGTTGGTTTTATTTTTATGAATTATCAGACCAAGCCCAAGCCTGCCACCAACAGGAGCTGAATAAATGTGCAGTCGACTACAGTACAGCTCTGGAGCACCTACTGTATACCAGACTCTGGGTGTTAGGGATATAGAAGTGAACCAGACAAGATTTCGCTGGGCTGGAGATACCTGTACTCTTGAAGGAGAGGTGGGCTTTCAACTCCTATGAATGCGAAGCAAGTCGTAAATAAGAAATGAGTATTCAAGGGTGAAGGCACACACAGGGAGGCCTAACCTGGCCAAGGGGTCAGGAAAAGCTATTTGGAGAAGCACTACTTCTACAGGACAAATAGGAGTTGGTTGGAGGGGGTGGCGGAGGGGAAGGGCAAGAGGGACTGTTCTAGGCAGAGGGAATGTTGGTTGGATGAGTAGGTGGGTGAACCTGGCATTGAATTCTGAGCTTGCCAGTACAACGGGACAGCGTTCTGCCAGGCACAGGAAACAGGTGGCTGAATTAGGGGTACATACCACAATGCATAGAATGCGGTGGTGGAAGTTCTCTCTTCATTGCCTCGTCATGGCACACAGACCCATGTCTCCCAAGGCTACACTCTGATCACAAACATGCCTAGGAAGGGGGTGGAATAGACACTTCAGCCCCCCCGCCAAGGATCGGGGGACCCTGGAATTAAGAGACAACCTTCAGCCCCATGTCACTTTGCACATTGACACTGCCAACCCCGGGCACCTCACCCAAGTCTCTTCTCCCCACTCAGACGAGCGGGAAGTTGTTCAGAAGAAGACCTTCACGAAATGGGTAAACTCGAACCTGGCCCGAGTACCCTGCCGCATCACCGACCTCTACAAGGACCTGCGGGACGGGCGCATGCTCATCAAGCTGCTGGAGGTGCTCTCTGGAGAGATGCTGGTAAAGCCCCTCTGCCCGAGCCCCGTGCCGGGTGCTGTGCCTTCTCTTTAGAAAAGACGTGGTCTGGGGGTGTTTCCAGCTCTCCCGGCCTTCCAGGGTTTCATTACTTACTGATGTGAGATGTCCGTGTGGCTCACTGAGTTCTCCGACCAGTTCTCGGAATGTATCGCCTCTGGGCCATTGCCACATCTTCATGCTTCTCCTGGAAGCCATACACAGCTCTTGATTTATCTGGTGGGGACTTAGGCCCCTGTGGCTGGCCTGCAGTGGACCCACCTCAGTTTCCTTGTGCGGGCTGAGAGAGATTCTGTTACCCAGCTGGAGAAATTGGCATCCTTCTTAGAACCAAGAGAAGAGCATGGAAGATAATTTCCTGTGTGTTCTATCACCCTTATGAGTGGAAATGTAATATAGGCCCTCTCCATTGTGACCCACCTGGCAGTGATGTTGCCTCTGGGGGAGAACCAGATTAACGTTCAAGTTTTGCTCAGTTACTTCCATTGTAACCTCAGGTCTATCGGTCAAGACCTTTTTTTCCTTGTTTCTGCCTAAGTATAAAATGATACCTGTACCTGATCCTCAGGTTGAATGAAAAGGTACTACATATTCCCATTGTTTTTTTTAACTCCAGGCTCCTGCCTCTTGCCCTGTGTTGAAAGGCCACTAGAAAGAGTTACCACTGGGAACCCTTTACATGATGTGGTTAACTCTTGATGGTACCTTAAGAGTTTTGGCTGGAGCCATTCGGGGGTGGGGAGGGAAGAGGTTGGATGGTGGGATGGCCTCTGTTACCAATCACCAAACAAAAAGCTGCTCTTACCACCAGCAGTTAATAGTTCTTAGAACTGTGCCTGGCATATAGTAAGTGCTCAATTAACTATTTGATGTGTCAGTGCTTTTGAATGGCATTTATTACCCCTCAGAAGTCTTTGTTCAGATCTAGGAATAGCACCAATGCAGCCTCATTACAGAGCTTTGGGTGCTAAAGGAAGGGGGAGTGTCTGAACTTTGTAGGAAGGATGGAGTTGAAAAGCATCAAGGACTGAACGTGAGAGTTAGAGATTGGCCAGGAGGGTGGAGGAGGGGATGCTGATGATGGGAGTTGGTCCAGGCTGCATCCACCTCTGGGGCAACTGTGAGGTCCCTCCATGCCATGGGCCAATGCCATCCCACAGCCAAAGCCCACGAAGGGGAAGATGCGCATCCATTGCCTGGAGAATGTGGATAAGGCCCTACAGTTCCTCAAGGAGCAGCGTGTACACCTGGAAAACATGGGCTCCCATGACATCGTGGATGGTAACCACCGCCTGGTCCTGGGCCTCATCTGGACCATCATCCTTCGCTTCCAGGTAGGTTCTGGGGGGAGCAGAGGGAGTAGGGGAGCCTCTCTGGGCCAGGGCTTAGAACCTTATCAAATGGTGAATGAAGTGTGAGTGTTTGTGCACGTTCTGGGAGGCTAGAAACTTGTCCTGTGGGGCACTGTTTATAGGAAGAAGTGACCGTCGTCTGCACTGACTAATCGCTGAAGCTTGGGGTGAGCTGCTCAGTCAACAGTGTAGTCTTTTGAGGGAGATGTTAGAAACCAGTAGCTGGGGAGAGGTCTGGCTGGGAGATCTGATTTTGTCTCTTTCCCTCAACATGTGTAGGTTTTTTAGAATTGTTTGATTCAGAATTTATAAAAACAATATAGAAGATCTAGATTGTTTTTCAATCAGAAACTTTTCTCTTCTCACCCTGAAATTCAAGGTCTGTTATTTGTAAGGAAATTTAGAAAGTACAAGGGAAGGAAAGCAAGGCCTTCCGCCCACTGGCTTGGGGACAGGAGGAATCAGGAGGACAAGGGGTATAAAGATAGCAACTCACAGACTGAAGATCTCATCCAAGGGACCCTGGGTTTCCAGTTGTGGATGTGTATGGTTAAACAGTAGTGACCGTGGAACTGAGGAGAATGAAAAGGAAAGAGGAGATACTAATCAAAGCCAATACTTTTCAGTTTTCACATTGTCCCTTACAGAACATTGTGCCTCAGAGGAGGATTTGGGGCATCTTGTTTATTCTCAGTATCCCATTAGTTATCTAGTTAGAGCTGTCTCCTCTGAATTGAGGAGGACATCCCTGGCCCATAACAGCCAACTAAGTGGGGAAACAGGCCATGGGGACCCAGGGTTGGCAAAGCAGATGGAGAGCTAAGAAGGAAGAAAGAGGGAGGGAGCTTCCCAGGGCGAGCAGGAAGACTCAGATCCAGATGCAACTCTCATTTCTCCCTCTCTTGTTCCTGCTCCTGCGCCGCTAGATTCAGGACATTGTTGTGCAAACTCAGGAAGGCCGTGAGACACGCTCGGCCAAGGATGCGTTGCTGTTGTGGTGTCAGATGAAGACAGCAGGGTAAGCCCTGGGCACCAGTTCACTACTCCATTCCCCACCATCCTCCTGCTTCCCCCAAGGACCGCCATAGCTAAGGGTCACACATACCATCGTCCAGAACTATAGCACCTTCAGTGTGACAGATGCAAAACATATCCTGACCTGATTCTTGAAGACCTGGAATTCAGGGTTCCTTCCCAGAATTGCCTGGGTCAGACCATGTGTCTGTTGGGTGTGTGAGTGTCTTGGGCCCACCTTACACCTTCGTGTAGCTTAATTGCTCTCTGTTGTTGAAGGGGCCCAAGAAGGGATGGATCCATTTCTCTCCCGTGTATGGGTCCCTCAGTTCCGACACTTTCGAGGACCCCAAAATAGTCTGTCTCTTAGGTCTTAATGTTTCTCTTGGATACAGCTACCCCCAGGTCAATGTCACCAACTTCACCTCCAGCTGGAAGGATGGCCTGGCCTTTAACGCCCTGATACACAAGCACCGGTAAGAGGGAGAGGAGGGCGGAGGGCCGAACCCCTGGGCTGCTTGGATACAGCGCACACCGCATGTAGGTCCCTCTAAGCCTTCTCTCACTGTCGGTTTCCCTGCCTCCCTGAAACCCCAGGCGTGCCCTGTGCCCCTCCCCCCACGTTCGGGTGCTCACAGCTGTCCCTCCCTTGCTTCTGTCTCCTCCTTCCACTTCTGCCCAGCTGTCTGTCCAGTGTCTTTGCTTCGTGCTGGGGCTGCCCAGTAGGTGGGGGATGCTGCGGCCACCGCCTTTTAGCAGTCTGGCCTTGTCCCCAGGCCTGACCTGATTGACTTTGATAAGCTGAAAGACTCGAACGCGCGGCACAACCTGGAGCACGCCTTCAAGGTGGCCGAGCGCCAGCTGGGCATCATCCCGCTCCTGGACCCCGAAGGTGAGCAGCACCTGCTCCAGCCCTTGGCTGCTGGGAGGGAGGCAGCGTTCCTGCCAGAGGGAGCCCCGGGCTGCTGGGGTACTGGGAGGAGTCTGGGCCCGGCGCAGGGCCAGCCATGGACACAGCAAGGGGCTGGTGGCTGGGCCAGCACCCTGCTCCGGGCCGGCTCTTCAGATCCGTGGTGGTTCCTGACCCTCACCTGGCCCAGCCAGGGGCCCCTTTGTCATCTGTGGATCCTTCTTCTTCACTCTTTCCACTCCGTTTGTGGTCCTGATATGGAGCTCATCCTCTGGCGAAAATCAGAATCACACTTTCATTCTCAACCTCTGGTTGTCGCTTGGTACCTGGAGTTGAATTTCCTGCTGGAGGAACAGGGAGCTGAACCCTCTGAGCCCAATGTTTCCAGCTTCCAGTTGGGTCCTGAGCTTGCACCCTTTCCCCTTGCAGATGTCTTCACAGAAAACCCTGATGAGAAATCCATCATTACCTACGTGGTGGCGTTTTACCACTACTTCTCCAAGATGAAGGTGCTCGCGGTAGAGGGCAAGCGCGTTGGCAAGGTACGGAGCTGATCCGCAGGGTGTCACCTTGGTTCCCTGTTTGCCACACTCTGATGCTCCCTTCCTGTCCCAAGAGCTCTGTGCCTGTACCCCAGCTGCAGGGAAGGGACACAGATCAATCCCCACTACCTTCCTCTGAAGCCAAGCACTGCCACATTAATGGCTCCCAAGCTAAATTCCAAGGCAAGCTGCTGGTCTGTCCTGAAAAATATCCTGGGCTGGAGCTCTGATCCCCTCTTCCCCATCTCCTGAACATTCCACAGGACACTATGGGCTTCTACGTATTAGTCTGTTGTGGTTCTGGGCCTCTTCACTTGTGGCGTATCGGGAACCCAACCCACTGTACAGACCCTCTTGCCAGATTCCTTTTCCCTGCCAGTCCACAGCACCCCAAGGGTAGAGACCATTTCTCATTCACCCTTGTGTGCCTGGTGTTTAGCAGAGGCAGTGCCTAGAAGCCTTGGATTCCTAATAATGCATTTTATTCCTAATAATGCATTTTATCAGCCTTCCTCGTGGCTGATATCCTGGCCCAGCAAACTTACCAGTCTTTTATAGGGTTGGGGGAGGGGTGAAGCTGCCGGTGAACCACAGTGGAGCTAGCTCCCTGCTAATCTTGCCAGTCCTCTCCTCCTGCCTTAGCAGTGTTTTTGAGCTCAGGGAACAAACCCAACATGGAACACTCCGGCTTCACGATGAAGGTGGCCCCAGCAGTGGCCTTACTGGTGTCATTGATACTGATAAGGATCAGTAATAAAGTGATTCCGCAGGTCATTGACCATGCCATTGAGACGGAGAAGATGATTGAAAAGTATAGTGGGCTGGCCACAGAGCTGCTCACATGGATTGAGCAGACCATCGCCGTCCTGAACAGCCGCAAGTTTGCCAACTCCCTGACGGGCGTCCAACAACAGCTACAGGCTTTCAGCACCTACCGCACTGTGGAGAAGCCCCCTAAGTAAGGGTCTGGGCTCTGGGAGGCTGGGCATCCATGGCTAGGAGCCTGACTGCCAAAGGCAGAGCCAGGCTCTGGGCCTTGAGCAGTATACCCGGAGGTGTAACCTAGAAACGAGAGAGCATCACATTTGTCATCTCCTTCATCCCCATCTTGCTCTCCTTCTCCCAAGCCATCAGCCTGGAGGAAAGGGGCATTGATGAGTAACCAGAGAAAGTACTAGAAAGTTTCTCTCTGAGAAACTCAGAAGCACTGAGCTGTGCTTTGTTATCTGGTAATGACCTCTGTATCCACAGCCCCAGGGCTCTCTGTAGGGGTCTTGCTGATGACCAGGCACATCCTGTTTCTCTCCAATCTGTCACTGCTCATCAACAGAGCATGTGGGGACCTCTCAGGACCTCTTCTTCACCCCAGTGAAACCCAGTGAGGGGTCATGTGCACATATGTCTTCACAACCACACCCATGCATGTGCATGCGTGCACAGACACACCCATAGGCACGTGTACATGTGGACACACAAACGGAGGGAGTATTCCAGCTCACCTGCCCTTAGCTTGTCCAGCTTTTCTGAAGCAAGTTTCTAGCTCATGGTGGTACCCTTGGCCCTGTTCCTTCCCCTCACCTCCCACACTTCATTCATGACTCTCCAACAGGGAAAGGTGAGACACGGAGTCTAAAATGTACTATAAGCAAGTAACTGATTTCTGGCCTAACACTAACCCACTTTTAAAGTCCTAAATTCAGTACAGATAACCTCCTCTGGGCTTCTTCCAGGCCGCACACCATAGGGCCGAGTAGATGGTGCTCTGGGCCCCAGCCCTCTTGAAATGACTGTGAGTGGTCAGTTCTGTTAGGCTGGCCTCTGGGTGGGGACCTGGTCGACAGCCCATCTTCGACTGCTACGTGGGAGGTGCAGAAGTAGGCAGATACTGGTGTCCATGCAGAAATGTAAAAGCATGCAGTTCCATTGAGCTGAGCCTCAAGACATTCACCATGCTGTCGGTTCTCATCTACACCTGCTATCGGCCTGGAGTGCAGCCGCTCCTCGCCCCTCTGAAGCAGCAGGCCTTTAGGACTTGTCGGGATGGCTGCTCATTAGTACTCAGGTGAAAGTTGCTTCCAAGACAGTATGTCCTCACGTGGCTAATGTTCCTTCTAAGGTTTTATTGGCTTTTATTGGCTCGCTCAGTTAAAAAAACAACTAAAGAACTAGTCAGAAGTCTTCATCATTCACAGAACAGGGAAGAGCTTTCTCTGTGTTGCTTGGTAAAACTCTTGGTGTCTGCAGGAATTTCTAGAATCCTCCAGTTAGCCATTCCCCTGGGGAAGCAGATGATAAGCAAACACTGTGGAGGCTCTTGTGTTTTTTCTGATTTGTATGTTAAAGACTCAGCCCCTAGTAGATCACCATTGGTGAGTATGATAGATGTTTTAACAGGTAAATTAACCTATATATCCTCTTTATTTTTTGTTTTTAAAGAAAATATGTTTCACTATCGAAGCTCCAAGATATGCCAGGGTTCCATGTTGACTTGCAAAAAATTTGGCAATGGGGACCTCGACACTAATCTCCCTTCCTCTGTTTTCTTGACAGGTTCCAGGAGAAGGGGAATCTGGAAGTCCTACTTTTTACCATCCAGTCCCGGATGAGAGCCAACAATCAGAAAGTGTATACCCCTCACGATGGGAAACTAGTGTCAGACATCAACCGGGTACAGCTGTGTATTCCATTATACATTGCCAGTGGGGTAGCTGAGTTTCTGACAAGGGTGCAGGGAATGGTTACTGGACAGGGTTAAACCAAGCCACTTTCTGTTGGTATTATTAACTACACATGTTGGCTATTTGGGGGTACTCTCTGAACCTAGTTCTGAGAGGTCCAACACGACGCACTGTCCATTAGCTCAGCCCTCTGCTCAGATGCCCAGAGTCCATTTTTGGAGCTAGTTTTATAGCTTAATCTCTATAGATTCCTGAGTTTCTCGGACTATAGAATGAACATTACCTGCTTATGACACCTTCGATATTTCAGGGATTGGAGGCTTTGCACCACTTGGACATTCTAACACAATGAAAGTAGCCATGAGTCAGTGAGAATGTACTGAACACCCACAGAGACAAGTAACATTATATCAGGCCAGCAATCTAAGGCAGGTTTAGAGGAGGAAGAAACTGGGAAGTCAGGACCAGTGCTCCCCAAATCTTTGGCAGCCAAACGATTTGCTGAACTTCAGGCTCTGCCTGGATTCCTGAAATCATTCAGTGTTGGGTAAAAAAGATGGAAACCCCAAATCCAGGTGTGCCCCTGTGCCTCAAGAATTTTCATCTATCCCCCACACAGGCCTGGGAAAGCCTGGAGGAGGCTGAGTATCAGCGGGAGCTGGCTCTGAGGAATGAGCTCATTCGGCAAGAGAAGCTGGAGCAGGTGGCCCGGCGCTTTGACCGGAAGGCTGCCATGAGGGAGACGTGGCTCAATGAAAACCAGCGCCTGGTGGCTCAGGTAGTAGGAGACACGCAGGGCATGGCAGGCAGTGGAAGCTTTCCAGAGCCCCCCGCGATCAGCGGGGCTGGAAACCCAGCTTGCTTCGTGGTGGAAGCCAGATGAGCCCCGCCACAGGCCTTGCAGCCCCGTGGGAGTCATGCTTGAGGAAGAACTCTCCACGGACTATGGCCCTGAGGGCCAGGTCAGATTCCACTAGCTGAAAATTGACCCCAGGGATGTGCGCCGTAAGAGCTTCTGTTGCTTCCCACTTAAGAATCTGGACCCAAATGTCTGGGCAGGGCAAAGCCAGTGTTGTGAGAGAACTGGAGAGTGCGTGCCTCATTGATCACATGGGCACGAGCCATGTGCTTACAGATGTGGGGCTCCTGAGTGAGCAGTGGCCCCTTCCTGCCCAGAATCGGGCAGTTCCTTCCCAGGCAGGTGGCAAGCGCCAGCAGGCCGCCAGAGTGCTCTGTGAGTGACTCACACACAGCATTCCCGCACGCATAGCACAGTGAATAAAATTATGAGCTGCTTTTCAAGGTTCCTGTAAGACATGTAGTCTTTGGAACTTGGCTCTGACAAGATCAGCTGAAAAAGACAGCACAGAATGAGCTCCTCGGCCGTGGGTTTTCCCTTCAAGCCACTGTTCAGAAGGGGCCCACCATTTCTCTGTGTTTAAGGGGACCAGCCAAGGGGGGCCCGAGTAAGTTGCCTGCTTTTCTCCCCATGGGCCAGGATAACTTTGGGTATGACCTGGCAGCCGTGGAGGCCGCCAAGAAGAAGCATGAGGCCATCGAGACGGACACAGCTGCTTATGAGGAGCGGGTGAAGGCCCTGGAGGACCTGGCCCAGGAGCTGGAGAAGGAGAATTACCATGACCAGAAGCGCATCACGGCCCGCAAGGACAACATCCTGCGCCTGTGGAGCTACCTGCAGGAGCTGTTGCGGTCTCGGCGCCAGAGGCTCGAGGCCACCCTGGCCTTGCAGAAGCTCTTCCAGGACATGCTGCACAGCATTGACTGGATGGACGAGATCAAGGTGCGCCCCGGAGACTGCCCATCCCCGCGCTCCTGTGCCCCTGAGCCCACCTCCATGCTGGGGGGTGAGGGTGTCCTGCAGTTAGCGCTGCTTCCTTAGATGCCTCCCAGCCAAGCATGACCCTGAGCCAGCATGGAAAAACTGAGGCACTGCAGTGCCTGGCTGCCTCCACCTAGCAACTGCTTGGCTCCCTTTGCTCCAGACAAGTCACCAGCTCGGGTCCACAGTATTTCAGGTGATCGAGACATCTTAGGTTCATGGTAGCACAGGTGCCAACCTACAGGACCTAGAAATGATAGACCAGAATCAGGAGTTCAGAGAATCAGGCTCTGAGTGATCACAGTTTGAGTCTGGTTCGAATCCGGACCTTTCAGCCTAGGGGCAACCAAGAAGTCTGAATCTCCTCTCCCTCCACCACAGTGGGTCTCACCGAGGATGCCCAGCAGACCGACCATGGAGCTTTCTTAAAATACACATGCTCAGGCCCCAAACCTTGAGACAGATGCAGGAGATCGAGTATGAGGCTTGAGCTTCTGAAAAACATTCCATGCCTGGTTCTGAAAGGCACTCCCAGTAGGAGGTCCTGTTCTATAGCTTCCACGCTGAGTGGCAACCATTATCCAGCTGCATCTGACTCCCAGGCCCAAGTACCATGGACACTCCTTTTGGAGGTGTCTCTTCTCCTAGCAGGTATGTGTCTTCACCTCTCCTCGTCCCCTCTACCTGGTCTGTCCTCTTTGCCAGGCTCACCTCTTGTCTGCCGAGTTCGGGAAGCACTTGTTGGAAGTCGAGGACTTGCTACAGAAGCACAAGTTGATGGAGGCTGACATCGCCATCCAAGGGGACAAAGTGAGGGCCATCACCGCAGCCACACTGCAGTTCGCCGAGGAGAAAGGTGAGGCCGCAGCTATCTCTCCATCCCCTAGCTCAGCGTTTTAGCACCCGAGCTTGGATAAGTCTCTTAGCTTTAGAATTCTGCTTCTTCCATCAGCTAATGGTGCAAGAAAGAAGCTTGAAGGAAAGTGGAATTCTCTAGGGAGCAGGCAGTTGCTTGGGTAATCTGATCAGAAGGCATTTAGAAGCACCAACAAGGCATCATCTGCCTTTCATTCACTCTGCTAGTTCAAGATACAACAGAGACAATCTAGGTTTCTAGCCTCGGGTCTTTTTTTTTTTTTTTAAATAAAGTTTTATTCAAGTAATCTCTACACCCAACGCAGGGTTCAAACTCATGATCTGGAGATCAGGAGTCCCACACTCTTCCAGCTGAGCCAGCCGGGCACCCCTCTAGCTTTGGGTCTTAAATAAAAGAAGTTGTTGCCTTCTTGAAGAGTCATTTTGAAATTTGGGCCTTTTTATTTTGTCTTATTTTATTTTATTTAATCTTGTTAAATTAATAAGATTAATTTATTTGAGAGAGAGGAGGGACAGAGGAAGAAGGAAAGAGTTTTAAGCAGACTTTGTGTAGCGCTCAAAGCCCAACATGGGGCTCAATCTCATGACCTTGCACTGAAATCAAGATTCAGATGCTTAACCGACTGTGTTCCCAAGGTTCCTGTGTGTCTGGGCCCTTAAAAAAAAAAAAAATCTTGTTGTGTATTTCTACTGAGAGCAGACCCAACTTACTCGTGAAGTGTAAGTGGGAACACTAACTAATTATAAAGAACCTGGCCTGCCATCTGAGCAATTGCCCCCCCCACATGTAATCCCACAGCCCCCGTGAGATGGCAGGTTCTAGATCATGTGGTTCTAGCCTAGCAGCTGACCTAAAGTTTGCCCGCAAGCAAAGCCTGACCTCTTTTGTCTTCCCTTCTCTCAATCCTCCCAGGATACCAGCCTTGTGACCCCCAGGTTATCCGGGACCGTGTCAGCCATCTGGAGCAGTGCTTTGAGGAGCTGAGCAACATGGCAGCCGGGCGGAAGGCCCAGCTGCAGCAGTCTAAGCGGCTCTGGAAGTTCTTCTGGGAGATGGATGAAGCAGAGAGCTGGATCAAGGAGAAGGAGCAGATCTACTCTTCCCTGGACTATGGCAAGGACCTGACGAGTGTGCTCATCTTACAGCGCAAGCACAAGGCCTTCGAGGATGAGCTCCGCGGGCTGGACGCCCACCTGAAGCAGATCTTCCAGGAGGCAGAGGGCATGGTCGCGCGGAAGCAGTTTGGGCACCCACAGATTGAGGCCCGAATCAAGGAGGTGTCCGCCCAGTGGGACCAGCTGAAGGAGCTAGCCGCCTATCGCAAGAAGAACCTCCAGGATGCCGAGAACTTCTTCCAGTTCCAGGGGGACGCTGACGACCTGAAGACCTGGCTGCAGGACGCCCACTGGCTGCTCTCAGGCGAAGACGTGGGGCAGGATGAGGGGGCCACGCGGGCCCTGGGGAAGAAGCACAAGGACTTCCTGGAGGAGCTGGAAGAAAGCCACGGGGTGATGGAGCATCTGGAACAGCAGGCCCAGGGCTTCCCCCAAGAGTTTCGGGATTCCCCAGATGTGACCAACCGGCTGCAGGCCCTCCGGGAGCTCTACCAGCAGGTGGTGGCCCAGGCAGACCTGCGTCGGCAGAGGCTGCAGGACGCCCTGGACCTGTACACGGTGTTTGGGGAGACAGATGCCTGTGAGCTGTGGATGGGGGAGAAGGAGAAGTGGCTCACCCAGATGGAGATCCCAGACACACTGGAGGACCTGGAGGTCGCACGGCACAGGTCAGAGCCTGACTTTCTCTTCCTCACCTCCCTCCACTATGGCCTGCACTCCACCCCCCGCCTAGGATGGGAACCACCTCTAGATCAGCAAGGTTCTCTTTGAGAGGTGATGGGATGCCCTTTATGGCTGAGGCTATGCACCAGAGTCACGGGTTTTAATCAGCCTCTGTGGCTTTGGGTCCTTTACCCTGTGGGGCCTTCCTTAAAATAAAGGGGGTCTTTCTAGACAAAGTATTGAATTCCTTTTCAGCCACAGCGGTCTTTGTTCAAATGAATTGCAGACAGAATCCCTGACATAGGGCACAGAGGAAAACAGAACTGTTGAGTGCAGGGGGAGGTGAGAAGTCAGAACCCCACCAGCTCTAGCTTTCCATGGCAGTTTCTCAGCCACAGAACCCCAAATGACCCCAGGGACCAGTTTCCAAAGCACCAGGCTGCAAGGCCACTCTCCTTTCCAGTACTCTCATTGTCTCTGTGCTCAGGCATAGGGGAGCATACCCCCTGGCCATGTGGCCCTCCTAAGCACAGAATCAGAGAGATGAGGAGCATGAGATGCCGCCCCCTAGAGCATACTGAGGTGGGCCCAGGTTGGCGGAGGGAAGGGTCCACTTTCAGAACTACATTCCTCCCCCTGGCCATGCCCCCCTCTCCTAGGACAGAGCACCTGGCTGGGGAGGGGATCCTTCAGGGCAAGGTGCCAAGGCATGGAATTAGGGCCCAAGGACAGTAGCAATGGCCCTGGAGGTATGGCAGTTGTTCTCTGAGGTGATCAGCAGCCCCCCATACACACCTCTTCATTCCCCTCTGCCTTTCCATTGAGCCAGTGGCCTATGGAGTAAGCAACTAGCATTTTACTAGCCTGGTCCAAGAAATCCTAAACCATGAAACTGAACCCATGAACCAGAAAATAGGGTATGTCAGCATATCTTTTTCCTTTCTGCCCCCTTACCCCATCAAATGTGTTCTGGAGATGGAAGGAGAAAGCAAGAGCTCCACATTCCAGAGACCGGGCGGTAGGCAAAGTGCCCATGCTTCCTCCCCAGTCATCTTCTTTGTCCATATCAGGTTTGACATCCTGGACCAGGAGATGAAGACCTTGATGACGCAGATTGACGGCGTGAACCTCGCTGCCAACAGCCTGGTAGACAGCGGCCATCCACGCAGTGGGGAAGTGAAGCAGTACCAGGACCACCTGAACGACAGGTGGGGCGTGGGTAGGGCTGGGGCTGAGGGCGCCTTCTCTCAGCAACCGACTGGGGAGTGACCCCGACGTCAGGATGCCTGCTATGCACTGCCCTTTGTCCCCTCCAAGCTCTTGTCTTTCTCAGCCCCAGTCTTCTTCTGACTCTGGAGCAGTAGCAACAAGGGGGAGGCCGTGCATGGTGAATGCCGCAGGGGCTGGGCACGTATCCTGGGGGATGGAGGGGCCATTCTGAGTGCACGTGCTGTTAGAATCAGGCCATATGCTACTCATGCCACATTTCCCCAGACATTCCTAGGCCAGGAAAATTGCTTTCTGAGAGCTCTTAAGTACTGTCCATAAAAGAAAGCTCCAGCCTGTGCCAGAATGCAGCATCAGTAATGAGGACGGCTTGAATGAAGAGGAGAATTAGCAGGAAGCCTTGAGCACACTTTGTGGCTGGAACAAAAAAACAGGCCCTGAGGAGCCTTTGGAGATGGTCTGAGGTGTAATTTCCATGAGTTCCTTAAGGATCTCTGAGGATAGCACATGACAGCCTGTGTTCCTGTTTGTTACCCAGGGCCCCGCACTCACAATGCCCCATGTTCACCAGCTCCTCATTGTCCCAGCCCCTTTCCCCACACTTGTGTCTGAGCCTTGCTCTGCCCGAAGCGATCTGGGAGGTGGAGTTAGGGAAAGACCCAGTTGTGTGGGGAAATAAAATAAAAGGAGGTCAGCACAGTAGAAAAGCTCTGCAATCTGAGGTTTATGAGGAAGGGGAAGATGCTCCTTTGTTCTTCTTCGGGCTTGGAGGTAATGGCAGGGGGGTATGTTGTGTGTGTGAGTGTGTATGTGTGTGAGTGTGCAAGACAGACAGGAAGAACTTGTCAGCTGTGTATCTGACAAAATCATGTGAGAATGATCTTTACGGATCCCTAAGCTTTGTGCATTCCAAAGTGAAATATATCAGGGCACTTGCCATCCTTAGGTGAGAGAGAACTGGGGGCATGAAATAGTAAAATGGTTTTCTTGAAAGCTGAAACATACCTGAGGAGTCATCGAGTCTGGCCAAATACTCCCAGACCACTCTGTCTCACACAAACACGTCTAGGGGTGGGGATCACCCCTTCACCATGCAGCCCATCCCATTCGGAGGCAACACCTTTGGGTTACAAGGTTTGACCCCCTATTGAACAGAAATCTCCCTCCTTGCAGTTTGTACACCTTGGTTCTGTCCCTGCCCTTTAGAGAGATCAAAACTGATTCTAATTCTTCTTCCATGTGACAGCTCTTCAAATACTTTTTGGAACAACTGTCATTCTTCATCTTTGCCCACAGTCCTGCCTCCGAGACTCCACTGTTCTCTGCCCCAGAGCACATTTTCCAACTCTCTGCTCCAGATCCGGCCCCTCTTTTGGGCCAGTTCAGGTTCCTCTTTTTCCCTGTGCCCGAGATGAAAAAAACTGTCTTTCCCTCTTCTGTACTGGTTTAGAGCTTTATATTCTACCTTGTATTATAATTACTTTTATCCTGAAGTACTTTCCTTCTATACTATAAGCAAGTAAAAGCAGTATCTTTACCGTCCACAGTACTTTGAGCACCAAGCACGTAATTGAGCTTTCCTCTGTTTGGTATATTCTTTTCCGGGATAGCCACATGACTTACTCCCTTCCATTATTCAGATCTCAGCTCCCATGTCAGCCTATTGAAGCGGACTTCACTGACCCAGTTGAACACCACTACCTCCTTCCCCCCTCCCAGCCCCTGTGCCTCTATCTCGTTACCTCACTTTATTTTTTCATCGTGTTTGTCACCACTTGGATGAATCATGGACTTATTTATTTGTCCCTTCCCACTCAGATAAGAACAAGCACTTTGCTTTGTCTGTTGCTACCTCCCTAGAACCTAGAACAGTGCCTGGCACAAGGCACAGGACAGTTGCCTGATAAATGCTTAGTGAAATGAGTGAACAGGGACAAAACTGAAATATCTTCTGCCAAGCTCGGCACATAGGAGTCCTTCAGACGCTGACTGAAGAAGTGATCGCCTTTTGCCGTGTGCACTCGAGTTGACCAATATTTTCTTTTTTAATAATCTTGGGCCCAGGACCAAGCCTGAGGTTCTGAGTTGGCCTGGCCAGGGCTGACTGGAGTGGTTCTGTCAACTTGTTTTATTGGGGACACAGCACAGCAGGGAGAACCATATGTAATTCCCAGCCCATGCTCTCTGTGGCCTCTGCTCATGGCTGCAGTGAGTCCACACCTGGAAAAACCTAGAAAATCACCATGAGGCTTCTTGCATAGAGGCACAGAATTCTCCAGAACTGAAGGACTTCTCTGTCTAGGACGGAAGCTGTGAAATCTCTGAGCTCTTGCTCTTCTCTCTCCTGGTATTCCCAGGTCTCCCCTGCCTGTCTCCTACTTCTCTTCGCAGACCTATCTAGCAGCTGTTGTCACACCTTGGGAGAACCCACAGTACACTCTCCCCAGGCCATTTGCCTAGTCCCTCAGCTTCCTTCCCCCCGGTGCTGGGGGTACAGAGCAGGGTGAGATAGCCAGGGCCCCATCCTTAAGTAGGTCACTACGGTAGCAGTGCTAGAGAGGTGCTCACTGAGATCCCGCTCAGTTGGCTGCCACGAGACCTGCCCCCATCACCGTTGTCACCCTCACGGCTCCCTTAACCCTCTCTGCCTGGTGTGTGCTTTATACACAGCATTCTGTATTACAGTTATTTTGTGAGCTTGTCTTAATTTTTCTCTACATCACACACTCCAGGAGGCAAAGTCTGGCCAGGACTATATCCACCCAATCGCTAACATAATGCTTACACCTTGTGGGTGTTCAGGAAAGATGGGCTCAGCAAATGAGCAGTGAGCACACTCCCATGTGCTTACATGTTACGAACATATTACATGTCACTCAGAGTGAGTCCAAGGAAAGGGTCCCTGGTAGTCTTGGGCCAGGGCGATGCACAGCTCTTTAGAAGAGGGTGATCGGGAGCTCTGGCCAACCCCAGACCCCAGGGCATGTGCCAGACCTTTGCATAGTTCCCGTTTCCATGCCAACCCTGCGTCTGAAGGTTAAGGTTATGCTATACATTTCAGTTATAACCCCAGCTTCTCCCTTTCCTCTTCCCCTTCCTCCTTCATAAGGCCTGTTTTCTTTTAGAGCCAAGGTGACTTTTTTAGGCCTTGGGTTCTTTGAACACAGTCTCAGGCATTTGTATGGTTCCTCTAGCAGGAACCTATGGGGCCCTATGCCCTGAAATTGTTTTTAAGTTGATAAATGTAAGCTTTCTAATTATATTCAGCATTTCAAAAAATTGGGGGAAGTTCTGTTTGCCCAAAATTCAACTACCTACAGAGCCGAGCTGAGAGTCCTTTCCATTCCTTTACTTATGGTTGGAATCACATCCCTGCTTGCTCCCGCTGATGGGAAGATCTGATTGACGCTCATATTGTCTTGGGGAAAATTGGATAAATGAGTCTTACTCATCACAGTGTGTTGGGTAGATGATTTTTTTCAGGGTACAAGATCTATGGGGAGAGACTCCGGTGGGAATCTGGGTAAGGAGGCCCTGTGGGAAATGTTAAAGAGGGTATCTCATTATCCTATGATCTCACTGATATGAGAAATTTGAGTAACAAGACAGAGGATCTAAGGTAAAGGGAGGGAAAAATGAAACAAGACAAAACCAGAGAGGGAGACAAGCCATAAGAGACTCTTAATCTCAGGAAACAAACTAAGAGTTGCTGGGGGGAGGGGAGGGAGGGATGGGGGGGCTGGGGCAGGGACACGGGGGAGGGTGTGTGCTATGGGGAGTGCCGTGAATTGTGTAAGACTGAGGATTCACAGACCTGCACCCCTGAAGCAAATAATACATTTTATGTTAATTTTTTAAAAAGGCAAAAGAAAGAGGGTGTCTCTGTGTCCCCCTTTGCAGGTGGCAGGCATTCCAGACCATAGTGTCAGACCGGCGGAAGGCAGTGAACTCGGCCCTCCGGGTGCGAAACTACTGCGTGGATTGTGAGGAGACCAGCAAGTGGATCGAAGACAAGATGCAGGTGGTGCGGGCCATGAAGGACCTGGCAGGCATCATTGCCATCCAGCGGAAGCTGTCAGGGCTGGAGCACGACGTGGCCGCCATCCAGGACCGTGTGGGTGCCCTGGAGCAGGAGTCGCAGCAGCTGATGGCCTCACACCCCGAGCAAGGAGAGGACATCGGCCAGTGGCAGGCATGTGTGGAGACGCTGTGGCAGCAACTGCAGGAAGCCCTAAAAGAGCAGGAAGCCTCACTGGGGGAAGCCAGCAAACTCCAGACCTTCCTACAGAATCTGGATGACTTCCAGGCCTGGCTGTCCATGGCCCAGAAATCTGTGGCCTCCGAGGACATGCCTGAGTCTTTCCCGGAGGCCGAGCAGCTCCTACAGCAGCACGTGGCCATCAAAGACGACATTGACAGGCACCAAGAGAACTTCCAGAAGGTCAAGGAGTCCGGGAAGAATGTGATCCGTGATCAGACAGACCCAGAGTACCTGCTCCTGCGCCAGAGGCTGGAGGGTCTGGATGCTGGCTGGGATGCCCTGTGCCGCATGTGGGAGAGCCGCAACCACTCCCTCGCCCAGTGCCTTGGCTTCCAGGAGTTCCAGAGAGATGCCAAGCAAGCTGAAGCCATCCTCAGCAATCAGGTAGGGAGAGGTATTCAGGGCTGGTGGGGGGAGGGTGCTATCTCTCAGGGCAAGAGCCCTGGTGAGTCTATGAATGTCCTCAGAGACCAGATCCTACTTTTTTTTACATTTAAATTTTAGTTAGTTAACATACAGTGCAATATTTTTTTCAAGAGTAGAATTCAGTGATTCATCACTTACATACGACA
This sequence comes from Mustela lutreola, assembly GCF_030435805.1. NCBI lineage: Eukaryota > Metazoa > Chordata > Mammalia > Carnivora > Mustelidae > Mustela > Mustela lutreola. The sequence goes on along the minus strand of NC_081296.1, from coordinate 117,689,312 downwards.
CCCAGTGTTCAATACAAGTGCTCTCTTTAATCCCCATCACCCAGCGAGCCCATCCCCCACCCCCCTCCTTCTATCAACCCTCAGCTTGTTCTTAACAGTAAGAATCTCTTATAGCTTGTTTCCCTCTCTCCTTTTTTCTTTTCCCCTTTCCCATATGTTCATCTCTTTCTTAAATTCCACATATGAGTGAGATCATATGATATTTGTCTTTTTCTGACTGATTTTGCTTAGCATAATACCAACCAATCTTAGCTAGATCCATCCACGTTGTTATAAATGGCTAGAAATCATTGTTCCTCATGGCTGAGTAATATTCCATTACACACACCCACACACACACCACATCTTCTTGATCTATTCCTCAGTCAATGGACATCTGGGCTCTTTCCATAGTTTGGCTGTTGTAGATGTTGCTGCTATAAACAAACATTGGGTGCGTGGATCCCTTTAGATCTGTATTTTTGTATCCTTTGGGTAAATACCCAGGAATGCAGTTTCTGGGTCGTAGGGCAGCTCTATTTTTAACTTTTGAGGAACCTCCATACTGTTTTCCAGAGTGGCTGCACCAGTTTGCATTCCCACCAACAGTGCAAGAAGGTTCCCTTTTCTCCTCAAATTCTAGATTCCGAGGACCCTCTCTAGCCATGAATTGGGGGGAAATCCTCTTTGTTCCTTATCACATGCCTTTTCCAGCCCTGTTTCCTAAATTGTGCCCTGTTCTTGGGTCAGCTAGAGGCTGAAGAGGTGAATGTTCCACTGAGCCATTACCCTTCCATGTGGCTTCAGGCACACAGTTCAGTCGATGCCCCTGAGGTGGGGGTGGGGCCAAGGCCTAGGGCACTGCCTCTTCCTTGCACAACTCCAGGGAGCACCGTTCATGCTGAAGCCTAGATGGCTGCACAGGGTGCTTCTGCCCGGCACATGCCCTCACTGCCTTCCCAGCATGTGTCCATGCCTTGTCTGGAAACTTGCTTCAACAGGAATATACTCTGGCTCACTTGGAGCCCCCAGACTCCCTTGAAGCTGCAGAGGTTGGAATCCGGAAGTTTGAGGACTTCTTGGTATCTATGGAGAACAACGAGGATAAGGTCTTGAGTCCTGTGGACTCTGGAAACAAGCTGGTAGCTGAAGAAAACCTCTACTCAGACAAGATCCTGGAGAAGGTGCAGCTGATCGAGGACAGGTACTCTCCGCCTCCAAGCTCACGGGGCTAGAGCCAGGTAGGGCAGGTGATGTTGTGCAAGGTCCCTGGGCTCAGCACTGTGGTGACAACAGCTTCTGGCTTCCCTGCCAGGCACAAGAAAAACAAGGAGAAGGCTGAGGAGGCTTCTGTCATTTTGAAGGACAACTTGGAGCTCCAGCACTTCCTCCAGAACTGCCAGGAGGTGAGGCTCCAGCAAGGTGGGCCACCTTGCAGGAGATTCCCTGCTAGGACCAAAGTGCCCTTGAGGTAGAACAGTCATGGGGGCTGGGAGGACACCCGGCTGGCTCAGTCCAAACAGCAGGATCAGTTGGTCTTGGGGTCATGGGCTTGAGCCCCATATTGGGGTATACAGATTACTAAAAAAAAAAAAAAAAAAACTTGAAAGAAAAAAAGAAAGAAATTGAGAGTCTAGAATTTCATAAGGGGAGCTCTGAGGTCATCCTCTAGAATCGTGGGTTCTATAATTTTTTCCCCAAATCTACAAATTTTAATTTGCCTAGTCCAGGACACGGTTTCTCAAAGAATAGCCTGAGGGCTATCTCTATGGAAGTCCCATGGGGCCCTGGTCAAGGCCGGCTTCAAGGACATGCCACCTGTGCATTCATCTAGGGCCTGTGCTCAGAAGGACCTCATGCTTGCTTTAATGCTCTGTGGTTGCCATCTTAAAATTTTTTTTTTTTTTTAGATTTTATCTATTTATTTGATAGATAGCAAGAACAGGGGAGCAGCAGGCAAAGGGCAAGGGAGAGAAGCAGACTCCCCTCCGAGCAGGAAGCCTGATGCAGCACTTGATCCCAGGACCCCAGAATCATAACCTGAGCTAAAGGCAGATGCTTAATGACTGAGCCACCCAGGCACCCCTGCCATCTTGAAATTCTTTTTTTTTTTTTTTAAAGATTTTATTTATTTATTTGACAGACAGAGATCACAAGTAGGCAGAGAGGCAGGCAGAGAAAGAGGAGGAAGCAGGCTCCCTGCTGAGCAGAGAGACCGATGCAGGGCTTGATCCCAGAACCCTGGGATCATGACCTGAGCCGGAGGCAGAGGCTTTAACCCGCTGAGCCACCCAGGCGCCCCCATCTTGAAATTCTTAATAATTTGAGCATTCCCATTTTGCACTGGGCCCTGCAAATTATGGAGCCACTCCTGGCACTTGTTAAATGCAAAGTCCTGGGCCCCGCTCAGGCCCAGAGGAATCAAAACCTCAAGGGATGAGAGAGACAGTAGTGTTTTCAACAAGTCTCCTAGTTGGAGAGCTGACTCAGAAGGTCCTTGCTCAGCCCGCAAGGAACGTTTTTAACCTGCACTCCTGGAGTACGCATGGAGCCCCTCCATGAGTGGTCCTTCTGTGTGGAATGGTGCTTTCTCTGACTTCGTTCTCTCTCCCATCCTCATACCCCTCTCCTCTCAGCCCAAACAACTTTGTTTTTATCTGCCTCTGCCCTTGGCACCAACCAGGCTTGGTCTGCTGCCAGGACATTCTGAAAACATCGGATGCTCATCAGAGTTCTTCCCTCATTGTTAATTACAAGATCTGCCCTTGGCTTCTTCCTCAGATAACATTTTCTCTGTGTTTATTAGTGATTTCTCACCTACTGCCAAGGGGTGGATTTATCTATCCATTCAGTAAGCATTCCCTGAGTTCCTTCAGTGGGCCAGGCCCTGTCCTAGGTCCTGGAAAAATGGCAAGAAGCGTAACTGTCCCTGGTGTCACCTGCATACACTCGACTGGGGAAGACGCTCAGGTACCGCTATTTTAGCCCTGAGACAACACAGGTTAAGTTGCTTGTGCTCAGAGTCAGGGACCGAGCGTTAGAGAGTAGTACTCCGCTGTGTTCATACTTCCTCTCCTGGACTGCCTTCTGCAGTCAGAGGTGAACCGCAGGTCCTGCCCTGAGCCCCTGGCCAAAGAGGTCCACTCAAAGACTGTTGGACTCCCTCCTTCTGTCCACAGCTCACTCTCTGGATCAATGACAAGCTGCTAACGTCTCAGGATGTCTCCTATGATGACGCGAGAAACCTACAAAACAAGTGGGCAAAGCACCAGGCCTTTATGGCAGACCTGGCTTCCCACCAGGGGTGGCTGGATAGCATCGATGCGGTAAGTGAAATGAGTGAGGTGTGCTGGGGGCTCTCTTCCCAGATGCGCATGCCTGAGTGGGGCTTCACACGGCGCGTGGCCACCGTCTGAAGCTTACTGGACAATATAGAACCTGGAAGTGAAACACTTCTCTAAAGAGTAGTCCAACCTTCAGAGCTCCTGCCACGTCCAGTCCTGTTAGGCCTGGTCAGAATCGGTGTGTCCTCTGGGGCACCTGAGTCTGGGGACAGTCCAGACACTGAGGAGACCTGGGTGCGCGCCTCAGCCTCTGGTGCCGGGATACCAGCTCTCTCCGTGTGCTTCCATTATCCTCACCAGGGCCCCAGCACTGTCCTGCCCGAGGGCAGGGGGACGTGGGAGATGAGCACAGTAGTCCAGGGGACCGTGAAACCTCATCGTTTGGATGGGCAAGACCACCAAGGAGTGGTCACTCACACCCCTCATAGATGGGGGACACTAAGAGGATGACCCCTTTATAACAAGCCCGCTCCAGGGCCCAAGTTAAATGTAGCTGGCATTCGATCTGGGTGGCCCTCACCTTTGCTCCCCGCTGCTGTGGCTGTCCAGGAAGAAGCAGATGTAGGGTCCACACAGGGCAGCAGCCATTGTGGTCGAAGGTGCAGACTCTGAGCCAGACTGTCCGACGACTCAATCTCCCTGAGCCTCACTTTTTCCATCTGAAAAATGAGGGTAATAGCAGTACCTGCGCAAGGGAATTGTGAACATTAAAGCGCTTAGCATGCATAGTACTTGGCGCTTATGAGGTATGCAGTAAATATTGGCTGTTATTAGCAACATACATTCCTAGGCCCAAATTGATTACACTGTACCCAGCTGAAAGTGTACATTTATGCAGGTGAAAACCCGGTAAGACAAACCCAGTAACTAAAAGACACCACCGAAGACTAGTGCACAGCTGCTAGGAAGACCATTGAGAGCATAGAGTCCTTTCCATGTTGGCTGGACCTGGGTGGATCTTGTTTCTTTTTTTTCTTTTAATTAAAAAATAATTTAGATCAGCTGATCCTGGTCAGCAGCAACTCCCCATACTACAGTCTTCTGGAGCCCTTAGCCCCAGACATACCCCTCCCTGTCACATCTTCTCCTGCAAATAACTCTGGGGGTGCAGAGTCAGCGGAGGCTCACCTGCATTCTAGGCACATTCTTTGCCTCCCCGACCTCCCCTCAGTTAACCCCTGGCAACTACAACCCTTGGAGGGCCACTCCAATGTTGCTGGGCCTCAGAGGGTGAGCCCTCCTGCTTCCCCATGCAGGAAGGAAAGCAGCTGATGGAAGAGAAGACCCAGTATACAGCCCGGGTGGCCCAGAGGCTGGAAGACTTGCACCGGCTCTGGGATGAGCTTCAGGCCACCACACAGGAGAGGGCCCAGCATCTCTCAGCTGCCAGGAGCTCCTACCTGCGCTCACAGACCCATGCCGACCTCAACAAGTGGATCAGTGCTATGGAGGACCAGCTGCGGTCTGATGACCCCGGCAAGGACCTGACCAGTGTCAACCGGATGTTGGCGAAGCTGAAGGCACGTGAGTGGGATGTAGACTGGGGATGTCAGAATAGGAGATCTTGGGGAGGCAATCTGAAACCTGAAAGGGAGAATTCCTTCTGTTCCTCTTAGCGGGACTTGAGCAAAACTGTCTCCTGGTTGATAACCCATTTCTTACCCCTTTGCAGTGGGTAAGACAGGGATCCTGGATTTTAAAAAAAAAAAAAAAAATGCACAGGAAGTATAGGACAAGCACCTGTGGGAAGGCTGAGTGGGGGCATCCAGAGAGACTTCCTGGGGGAGGCGGGACCTTTAAGAATGGATAGGATATGGATGATGAAGCAGACGCAGGGCTACCCAGGGGCCAAGGCTGTTACCGACATGTCCTCTTGTGTCCCAGCGTGTGGAGGACCAAGTGAACGTGCGGAAGGAGGAGTTGGGGGAGCTGCTTGCCCAGGTGCCCTCGCTGGGAGAGGAGGCAGGAGACACAGACATGAGCATCGAGAGGCGGTTCCTGGACCTCCTAGAGCCCCTGGAGAGGAGGAAGAAGCAGCTGGAATCATCCCGAGCCAAGCTGCAGATCACCAGGGACTTAGAAGATGAGACGGTGAGTTGGCCGCAGACCTCTCCCCCAGGGGCCGAGCAGGCAGCTGCCGTCAGGATAACTGGCTGCCGCCCAGGGCGGTTCTTAGCACATGTCCTGTCCTCTCACCTCCGGATCTCAGATCCGTTATGATAATTATATTAAATATGAAAGTAAAGACAGTGCTTTTGGAACAGTAACTCAGTCATGAACTTTGAGACAGACAGACTTGGGTTCAAGATCCAGCTGTGTTGCCTTCCACCTGGATGACCAGAAGCAAATTATTTGGAACCTCAATTCAAAATATCTAAGTGTCCCCATCTGTAAAATGGGGACAAAACCCTGACGGAGTGTGGGAAGAAAACCAGGGAGCTCTGTCTGACTCTGTCTGGGGTGAGTGGTGGCCACAGTTGTCACCTGCTGAGCCCCACCTTCTGGTCTCTACAGCTCTGGGTGGAAGAGAGGCTGCCTCTGGCCCAGTCAGCCAACTACGGCACGAATCTGCAAAATGTGCAGCTGTTAATGAAGAAGAATCAGGTGAGTCCTGCTTCATCTCGTTAGTGTCCCCACCTGCCCCCTCCCTGTCACAGCCCTGCCCTATCCTGCTCTGCACAGGGCGGAATGCCCAGCCCTGACCTTCAGAGGACCAGCAACAGCAGATTATTGTTCTTGTTGGTAGCTGTGGGGCCCCCAGATCCCATAAAAAGAGAACTTTGGTGATGGCAGAGAAAATTCTAGGAAGTCCATGGCAGGGCTGGTAGGGGGGTGTCCAGATGATTTGGGAGGAGCCATTCAGACCCACCAGAGCATCAAGTGACTACAGGACCCTGGCCTGGGTGTCATGTGTCCCGTGTCCTGCCTGAAAGGAAGCCCATATCTCCTGGTTTCTTTCCTAAGACTGACTTGCCCCTCTTTCAGGACTGAGCCTGACCTGTTGGATATCCTCAGAGCAAGTAGGCCCCGTTTCTCTGCCACGTGAGGATACTCATGGGAAGCCTTTAAACTTGGCCCCTGAGCCTATTGGAGCAACATCCATTTGCTGCTCTGCTCTTTCTTAAACCTCATGGATCATTTCAGAGACCCTGGTCAGACTCCTGGGAGTGAGCAGATGCAGTACTTCCTCCTGTATCAGGAGTACAAGTGTCGTGTTTTGTCTTCCAAGAAGACCAACTGCACGCGCTCATGGTGTCTCTACGGCCATCCCCTGGTCTTGGGCAGAGAGTGGCTCCTCCTGCCTGCTCAACTCTCTGGGTCGGGAAGTGGGGGCAGCCACGCCCAAGAGCAACAAGAGCCTGGGAAATGGTCTTGGAGAAGAGCAGTGTGTCCCAGAATTTGAATCAGCTCAGCACTTCCTTGGGGAAGAAAGGCCTTGGCAGCCAGTACTTCCTCACAATAACAGCAGCTGACATCTGCTCACAGAGCCCAGCAACTGGGCAAGGGTCTGAGTTACATTCAAAGAGGTGTCTGAAAAGTTCCTCAGACCATTTGCTTCCAGTTGACATTGACCTAGTCACAAAGGCTCCAGTGTGCACAGGCAGGGTCTTGGGCTAGAAGTTAGTAGGTAGGGGTTCCACTAATGCCACAACCTGTAGTTAAAGGAAGGATACTGGTAGAAGGCAGTATCCTGGGGCCTCAGTTTCCTCATCTGTAAAACGAGCTGACATCAGTCCTTTTGACACTAAAGTCTTTGACTCTATCTGGCCTCAGTGTGATTGCCAGAAGACTCCCAGCTCCGCTGAATGAAGGTTGCTATTTCAGGAAAAGGGCAAGACAAATATAGGTGGGTTTCCCCAACCAAGAAGGGAAAGATAGCCTCTTGGGAAAGCCTGGCTGCCCTTGTCAAGACTTCTCCAGGCTAGACCAGCTATAGCTTAAATCTCATTTTATCTTTCCCTCTGTTGCAGTGGTTCTCAACTTCAGTATGCACCAGACTCACCCAGAGGGCTTGTTAAAACACAGTTGACCAGGCTCAGTCTCAGGTCTACTGAATCAGACTCTGGGAGGAGAACCTGGTAACTTTTGCATATCTACCAAGATCCTAGATGACATCGATGGTGTTGGTGTGGGATCCCACTTTGAGAACCACTGCTCTGATGGTTATCCATTACAGCTAGAACCATTCATGTGAGCCCTTGCAAGGGCTCACATGAATGGTTCTCGACTTTGGCTGCACAGTAGAATCACCTGGGGGACATCTAAACCTGTGGATGCTCCGTTCCTACCTCAGACCAATTAATTAAGGTCCTTGGGGATAGGGCCCTGACTCTTTGTTTTCCTAGACTATTCAGTGTGCACCCAGGGTTAAGAACCACTGTCCCACCTGATCTGGCTCTGGCCTTCCTCTAAAGCTCACTTCTCATCACTCTGACCTTCCTCCATAGTATTCCAGATTTTCTGGCCTCCAGATGGTCCCGGGACTCTACGCTTTCTCTTCTGTCTTGTCTGCAACACTCATTCCCCAAACCTTTGTACAGTTACCTCCTTCTCACTGCTCATGCCTCACTAGGATGCCGTCTCCCTGGGAAGGCCCTTCCTGACGCCCCCCAGCTCAAGTAGCCACCAGCATGCCTCAGCAGACATTCTCGATCTCAGTGGGGTATCTTCCTCATAGCACTCATTATCCACATTTATTCACTTATTTCCATGCTTACCATCCACTCTGTCTATGACAGTGTAAGCTTTATGAAGGCAGGGTTTTGTTGATCTTATTCCCACATTGTCCCTAGAGCCCAGGACGAGGCCCAGGACCTAGGAAATTACTTCATAGCTCTCTTTGGACACGTGAGGTAGAAAGAATGCTTCATAAGGAAGCACACTGCATGGGAGCCTGGAAAGGAATTACTTAAAAAGAGAGGGAGAGAGATATATTTTAGGATCCCTTGCAGAGGTCACAGGACCTCAGGGAAGGAAAGTGGCACACAATGCTGATACCATGGGTTGTGGGAATTCAGTGGCACGGACCATGAAAAACAGTCAGGATTGAGATTCCCAGTATAAAGGGTCAGAAGGTATTTCAGCAAGTTAGGTGACTTGTGGCTCCTGCTGCTTCTGTGGACTTTCAGTGCTGACAGTCACTGTCGGATTGTGTGTAGGGCTCTCGCCCCTGCCCTCCGATGGTTTTCAAGGCTGCGGGGAGATTGTAGAAAGGGAGGAGATGAGGTGTGGGAGCCGAGAGCCCACATGCAAGCAGCAGCGAGGCAGGGCCTCTAAGACCCCAAAGTGAGCCACACACGGGTAATGGCCCACCAAAGAAAAAAGCCACCCTGTCACCAGAGAGAGAGGAAAATGCCCTCTCCATGACCAAGGGCTTAAACAGCAAACAATACAGAGTTCGCAAAAGATCTGAGAAATAGAAATGGGGAGCAGACTCTGAGCAAGGAGCCACCATCAGCTGTTGTCTCCCATGGAGCCAGAGGTGCTAAAATAGGATCTCAAAGGCCATTTAGGAAATCAGCTAAGAAGCAAGCTGTGCTGAGACACAGGAGGCCTAGGGAGCAGAGAGAGCCACGTCCAAAGGCCCGCACTGCCACTCACCGTGCACAGGTTACACGGTCCAGGCCACCACCGGGCCCTCACTAGCTCCGGAGTATGCCCGAGTGACCAGAGGGGGCCCTGGCTGAGCCGCTGCCTGCAGGCCAGCCCCCCACCTCACCTCCCAGCCCTTCCCCTCTGGCCGCAGACGCTGCAGAATGAGATCCTGGGCCACGCACCGCGGGTGGAGGACGTGCTGCAGAGAGGGCGGCAGCTGCTGGAGGCGGCTGAGATTGACTGTCAGGACATCCAGGACCGCCTGGGGCACCTGCAGGATGCATGGGATGCGCTTCAGGAGGCGGCGGCTGGGCGGCTACAGCGCCTGCGGGATGCCAGCGAAGCCCAGCAGTACTACCTGGACGCGGGCGAGGCCGAGGCCTGGATCAGCGAGCAGGAGTTCTACATCATCTCCGACGAGATCCCCAAGGTCAGCCCGGGCTGGGGCGCTGGTGCCAGGCTGGGAGCCAAGGCCAGGAGGAAAAGCAGGGGTGGGGCCGGCAGTGGGCAGCTGCGCATCGGAAGTCCGGGCGTCTGAAGGGTCAGCCGCTGTGGCAGACATCCCACAGCCCGGTGCCCCGTTTGCCAACTTAGATGTGATCGAACCCAAGATTTCCCCAGCTTTCTCGTGCCGTGGCTTCTGTATGGAGGGCCTGCCAGGAGGGAGGGAGGGATGAGGTGAGTCACCTCTAAGGAAGTTTTCACAGGGTCAGATTGGAGCTGGGCCTGGGAGGGTAGGCATCAGAGAAGATCAAGAGGAAGGCGGGGTGTTGCCGAGGAACGAGTAGCAAGAAGGAAGCGTGCACCACTCTCCTGTGAGGGTCCTCCGAGCCTGGCTGCACCCCCCATTCCGCACCCCAGTCTCGGGCACCTCTGGGAGCAAGTGCCCTGAGAGTCACTGCCTCCTAGGACGAAGAGAGCGCCATCGTGATGCTGAAGCGGCATTTGAGGCAGCAGCACGCGCTGGAGGAATACGGGAGGAACATCAAGCAGCTGGCCACCAGGGCCCAGGGCCTCCTGTCCGCGGGCCACCCTGAGGGGTGCGTGTGCCACTGGAGTGACTTGGCCGGGTGATGGACATCAGGCTGGGGGACCCCACCAGCTGGGATCCCTTCAGGTCTAAGGGGGAAAATAGCAACAGTTTGGGGAAGAACTGGGTTGGAGACCACTGCTTTCTGGACTGCTAATTGGCCTAATTGCAACTCATGCCTTGGTTTTGCATGAACAGGGCCAACTAAGGCCTGGTTTTCAAGGTCAGAAAATATGATAGCGAAGCTACCCTCTCAGTGAACCAAGAGTTCCAAAACTTTGCTTTTCTCTTTATGGTCCAGAAAGCACCTCAGGATCTCCCAGTGTCTCAGCAAGAATCATTATATAGGCATGAAGGTAGAAAACCTACATCCATCTGGTCAGTGGGTCTGCTGGGCCAGACCCATCGGGCTGCTCCCCCAGGCACAGCCCAGACCTCAGCTGCCTGCAGGGCTTCCACAGCTGTGGGGCTTCAGCAGCCACCCCAGCATCTCCTGAGGAGCCCCAGGGATTGAGCCCCATCCCTGCTGCCCTTGGAGCCGAGCTGCCAGTGCTGCTCCATCAGCCTCCTTGGGAGATAATGGAGGAGGTCCCTTTTGTCTCCCTGAGCTTCCTGGAATGAGGGACAATGCTGGGAGGCACCCTGTCCAGACAGGACACATTTCTGTCCTCTCCTGAGGTATTCTGGTCCACAGGATGGTTCCCCCCACACACCCAAAACTTCCCAGGAAAAACTGCTCTCGTCCTGCCTAGTTCTCCTCCCCAGCTTTCCCTGCCACGGGGCTGGGGAGTAGTAGATGTGCCCCTCCGAGCTGGGATCAGAGCTCTGGACTCTCTACCTTCGTCTCTGAGTGCTTTCTGGTTTTGAATTCCAGGGAGCAGATCATACGACTTCAGGGGCAAGTGGACAAGCAGTACGCAGGGCTGAAGGAGGTAGCCGAAGAACGCAGGCGGAAGCTGGAGAACATGTATCACCTGTTCCAGCTGAAGAGGGAGACAGATGACTTGGAGCAGTGGATTTCAGAAAAGGAGCTGGTGGCCTCCTCCCCTGAGATGGGGCAAGACTTTGACCATGTTACTGTGAGTACTCATAGTGACTGCTCTCTGTCTTCCTTCAACGCCAGAGACACAGGTGCCGCCAGGCCAGACACACACACACGCGCGCGTGCACACACACACACAGTGCTACGCAGGATCTGGGCATCCTGGCTCTAGACCCCATGCCCTCAGTGGAGACACACTGCCCCTGAGCCCACGCTTCCCCGGGAAGGTGTGGCCCCAGGTGGTTGTGGTTCCCACCTTGTGAAGGTCTGCGGCTAGGGAGATGACACCACACACCCCAGCCCTAGGCCCCGATAACCACCTTTGTGTTTCCCCCATGTCCAGCTGCTCCGGGACAAGTTCCGGGACTTTGCCCGTGAGACAGGGGCAATTGGGCAGGAGCGGGTGGACAACGTGAACATCATCATTGAGCAGCTCATCGACGCCGGCCACAGCGAGGCGGCCACGATTGCCGAGTGGAAGGATGGGCTAAATGAAATGTGGGCGGACCTACTGGAGCTCATTGACACGCGCATGCAGCTGCTGGCCGCCTCCTACGACCTGCACCGCTACTTCTACACGGGCACGGAGATCCTGGGCCTCATTGATGAGAAGCACCGAGAGCTGCCTGAGGACGTGGGGCTGGACGCCAGCACAGCCGAGTCCTTCCACCGGGTGCACACGGCCTTCGAGCGGGAGCTCCACCTGCTGGAACTGCAGGTGCCTTCTGTCCCCTGCTGTCCATCCCCACACCCCCCCCCCGCCCCCTGCAGGCTCCAGGGACCTGCTGTCCACCTCTTCCCCAGGGGCTCGGGGGTGTCAGCCTCTGGAATGGACACCAGCAAATTTCACCTCTTTCAAAAGGCAACAGCTTGGGGCAGAAAGGCTGGGAGCTGTGGCTTTCAGTCATTCTTTAGCTTCAGAAGTAGTTCTTCAATCTGAAACCTCACAAAAATCTAAGGCATCAAATACCTAAAAATGCTCGGTGTCTGGCTGTGCCACAGCATTCCTGGCAGACTCGCACACGGTGCATTTCCAGCACTCGGTGCTGGTGTCAGCATCGCACTCTGTCCCATACTCCAGAGCTACGTACAAACATCATCTGCTCTTTATAGATGAGGAAAGCAAGGCACGGAGCGTAAATGAGCTCCCTGGAACATGTGGACAGTGCTGCCAGGATTCGGATCTGGGCGTCCTGGCTCTAGACCCCATGCCCTCAGTCTCTGGGCTGTTCAGTCTTTCCACATGGGAGCTGGTGGGGCAGGGGGGTACCCCAGGAACTACTGAGACCTGCTCCTCCCATCACTGGGGTGGTCCCTGAGACACTGCTGCAGGCCCATAGGGCTCCACAGAACTTGGTGTGATGGAAAGGGTGAGAGCAGGGGGCCCCCTGCTGCGTAGGCCTCAGGAGCCCTGCAGAGGCCCCAGGAGAGAGGGGCTGGCTGTGGAGTCCTGTGTCCACCCGGCGGGGCTCAGGGATAAGACACTGAGGTGGGTCGGGCCCTGGTTCACTCAGAAGAGAAGCTCCTGGGAATGTCATCCAGCTGGTGGTGGGGCCTGCCCTGCAGCCCTTGGGCTTCAGGGGTGCTGTAGCTCCTGAGGGGGGCACAGCCCACTAAAGTCTCAGGAATGAGGCCTCATTGCACCAGGACTGGCCTCAGACAGGGGCCTGGGAGAGCCGCTCCCTTGGACAGGCAGCTTATGGAGAGGTTAAGAACAGGGAATCCAGTCTGCACCCCTCAGGCCACTCACTCAGGCTCCCTGTACCTCAGTTTCTTCATCTCAAAAACAGGGATCACAGTAGTACCTCTTTCATAGGGTGCCTGTGAAGCATGCCTGGCACATAGTTACTATTATTACAGTACTTCAGGGGAGACCAAAGGGCACAGAGTCCCTTTCACTCTTATATCCTCATCAAAACCCAAAGGATGGCTTGGGTCCATAGAGGCCAAAACAAGGAGACTTCTCCCCCAGCATTAGTGGAAGGCTGAAGATCTTGCCTTCCAGAAGAGACCTGGGGAGGGAGATTCAGAGGAGAGAGACCACTTGCCCAGCAGAGGCCCAAGGCACATCTTTCTGGGGAACGACGTTCAGTTTTGCCCAACCACAGGTCCAGCAGTTCCAGGATGTGGCTGGCCGCCTGCAGAAGGCATATGCTGGGGAGAAAGCAGAGACCATCCAGAACAAGGAGCAAGAAGTGTCCGCCGCCTGGCAAGCGCTGCTTGAAGCCTGTGCTGGCCGCCGCACCCAGCTGGTAGACACGGCAGACAAGTTCCGCTTCTTCAGCATGGCCCGGGACCTCCTCTCCTGGATGGAAAGCGTCATCCGGCAGATTGAGACCCAGGAGAAGCCTAGGTAAGGGAGACATCCTCAGGACAGCCCCACCCCTCAGCCCCTTTGTCCCCAAGGCTGGCAGAGCAGGCCGCTGCCCTGCGACTCCTCCTTGGGGGACCATCTTGGACTGTGGGAGCACCTGAGATTGGGTCCAGGGAGAAACGGAGTAGCTTAGCTTCTCCTGAGGGCACCGATCATTTCAGAGTAAAGGGAGCCCTGAGAGTGGCAAGAGAGACCTCTGCCATTCAGACCTGATGGCAGGGCAGTGACCACAGCTGTCAGGGAAAGTAAGCACTTTGCACACCCAAAGCTGGGCAGGTCCGAGCCTATGTATCAGCCCCGTGCTGGGATGCAGAGGCCATTTTCCCCAAGCTCCAGAAGGAGCTCATTATGCATGTGAGGTGGGGGCGGGGGGATTCATGGCCGTGAGAACCTTGGCAGGGAGCAGCTTTCCAGGGGACTGTCTCCCTGGCAGTGGTCATTGGCCCATCTCTGTCCCTCTGCCCTGGAGTGCCCGTCATGGCCAAGACTTTATACTTTACATCCTTATTCAGAATGCACTTCGCATAACATACCATTCGGCCACTAACATGTCCCATTCAGGGGTTTTCTCACCACCACCGGGTATGGCCCTCACCACATTCTAAGTTTAGAAGACTTTCATCACCCCAGAAAGAATCCCGGTACCCGTTAGCAGTCATCACCCCACAGTTCCCTCCTCCCCCGAGTTCCTGGCAACCACAAGTCTAGTTTCCATTTCTCTAGATTTGCCTGTCCTAGATTTGTCCTAGAAGGGGACTCTTACAGTATGTGGTCCTTTGGGACTAGCTCGTTTCACTTAGTACAAACCTTTTAAGGTTCATCCATGTTATAGCGAGGATCAGAACCTCATTCCTTTTTATTCTCAAATAATATTCCCAGGCTCCTTCTGGGGTCCCCAAACCCCTGATTCATCCCCTGCCAGCTGACCAGCGGAAGACACTAGGGCATCAATGTTCCCCCTGGGGCTAGGCTGGCAGAGGACTCCCTGGCTGGCCAGAGAGAGAGGAGGAAGTGGGGTCAGAGTCCCAGGCAGGTGGAAGGCGGCCCTCTGTGGTCTAGACTTGACATCAGGCAGGCCAGAGTCACCCAGAGTTTCCTTCTTCCTCAAACTCCCTCCCTGACCCTTGACCCCCCCATTCATCCCCCAGGGATGTCTCCTCAGTGGAACTGCTCATGAAGTATCACCAGGGCATCAAGGCAGAGATCGACACCCGGAGCAAGAACTTTAGCGCCTGCCTAGAGCTGGGGGAGTCCCTGCTGGAGAGGCAGCACCAGGCCTCGGAGGAGGTGAGAGGACAGTGGGTGAAGGGAAGCCTTGCCTGCATTCTCGCTGGGCTGGACAGTTTCCTGGGAGGGAGCTGTGGGCCATGGGTTCTCTGAGGAGACTCTCTCACTCGTGGAGCGTCAGAGCTGTGTGCAGGCCCAGGGATTGGGGCCCCATCGGCCCCAGCCAAGGCTGGCAGCTTAGTAGAGGAGAGCGGGCTCATAGCCCACCTAGCCACCCACATGTGTGCATGCTGTGGCGTTGGCAAGACCCATTTCCTAGGAGAGGCACACGTGCCTCAGAGAGGTTAAGTCACTTGCCCAAGGTAGCACAGCTGGCTAGTGGCAGGGCCAGGACTTGAAGTGAGGTCCTTGTGACCAAACTCAACATGCTTTGCAGGACGCATTTGCACACCACCTCAGA
The DNA here is from genome assembly GCF_030435805.1 of Mustela lutreola. NCBI lineage: Eukaryota > Metazoa > Chordata > Mammalia > Carnivora > Mustelidae > Mustela > Mustela lutreola. The sequence goes on along the minus strand of NC_081296.1, from coordinate 117,674,261 downwards.
CAAGGGGAAGGTTTACTAAAAGCCTGAGCTGTTCTCCCTTCCTTCCCACAGATTAGTGAGAAACTGAAGCAGGTGCTATCCAGGAGGAAGGAGATGGATGCGAAGTGGGAGGACCGCCAGGAACAGCTCCGCATGCGTGAGTACACCCAGAAGTTGGGGGAGGGGGGCAGACTCCTGCTGAGGTGGGGGCGGGGCAGGAGTGATTTTTACCTCCTAGAGAGGAGACCCCAGAATGCCACCCATAAGCAAGGTTCTCGAGCCAAGGGCCTCGGGGGTCCACACAGAGGAGCCGCATAGACACACTGCTGGCTGCCCACCCCTAACCAGCCCGCATGCCCTCTCCCTGCTTGCCCTCGGCCCCGCCTGGGTCCAGGCAGAACATGAGTGGCTCGGCTTCTGCCAGGAGGACACCACCACCATGTGCCAGGCTGCTGTCCCTGAAGCCGGGGGGAGGGGTCAGGTTAAGGCTCTAGCACCTCCCACTGCTGGATCTGAGGCATGTCAGACACAGAGCTCTGTCCTCTGCAGCTGGAGACCGAGGAAAGGGGAAGTCCTACCACTCAGGAGGGAGCTGCACGCAAGCCAGGAAGGCCTGACAGCCCCGCGGCTGCTTGGGCACAATTATGGGAGGCAGCCAAGTACTGGGAAGCAAGCGCGTAGGGCAAAAGGCTGCTTGTCAAAGGGGATTCTAAGCTACATTTTTTTCCAACAGAGTTTGTTCTGTTTCATGTGTTTTTCCAATATAACTATGGATTGGAGATGAGGAAACCCTCCCCCATGTGGCATGGGTTCGAGTGGTCTCGGGCAGTAGGTCACCGCTGAGCAGGGTGTCCCCATGGTTCAGGGACCCCTGTGAGGGCCTCCTGCCTGGCCACCAGCTCCTCGTCTGTGGAGCAGCTCACTGCTGAGTGCTAACAGGCCCTTCTTGGGCCCTGTGGGTGGGTCTGTGGCTTGTTCCCCGTTGCAGTACTGGAAGTGTGCCAGTTCTCAAGGGACGCCTCTGTGGCCGAAGCGTGGCTGATCGCCCAGGAGCCCTACCTGGCCAGCCGGGACTTTGGACACACGGTGGATGGTGTGGAGAAGCTTATCAGGAGGCATGAGGCTTTTGAGAAGTCCACGGCCAGCTGGGCAGAGCGCTTTGCCGCCCTGGAGAAGCCCACCACGGTGAGCTGGGAACGCGTACTGGGAGGCCCCGCAGCCACACCTCAGAAGAGGGGGGACCTCGAGTCGAACTCTGAGCCTCTTATTAGGCACACGCGGACAGTATACAAGGCTTGGCGAGGGGCAGAGTGGGAAGGAAATAGGAGAGATAGAAAGCACTTCCGAATGCAAAAGATAAAGGCGGTAATTTCTAAAAGAACAAACACCAGGTGCGTGGGGAGCTGTGTTTAGGGAAGGCTGTCAAGCAGTGAGAGCCTCTTCTCTGTGGCTACTCTGATACCCTGGGTCTTTTCTTCCCCTTAGCTTGAGCTAAAAGAACGCCAGACCCCAGACAAACCCGAAGAGGAGAGTGGGTAAGTGGAGGGCCAGGCGGATTGAGCAGGAGCGTTCTGCCAAGGAGGATGGGTAGGAAGGGGGAGGGAAGGTGCTTTTCATCAGAAACAGGCCCCCGGATGTCTTAATAATTCCTCTCACACCTAGACCACTAGCCAGAGAAGTCTGGGGTGTCTGCAGGCTAAAGGCCTAGAGGAGCTTGTGTTTCCCCCAAATCACGGGTAGTCTGAAGGCCTGGTGCAGGCAGAAATGGCCCCCTGCTCTGGGAGCCACTGAACACATGCTCCAGAGGCCGTTCTGCCTTCAACTGTGTCCATTTCTAAAGAGTCTGCCATAGTGTTTCCAATTAAGCAGTTCCTTGCTGAGAGCCTTTTGCTGGGAGGCCGGGACCAGGAGAGAGCAGACAGGCTCCTGGTGGGAAGAGCAGGAAGCCAGGCACTGGCTTCGGGGAGGCAGTTTCTAAAGAGGGGCTGGGTCTTCCACAGGCCTCAAGAGGAAGAAGGGGAGACAGCAGGGGAGGCTCCCCGAGGTCCGCATCGCGCAGCCACCGAGAGAACGTCCCCGGTCAGTTTCCTGTCCTATTTGTCTGGTTCCTGGGAGTCCTTGCTGCCGGAGCCCTCCCATCCCTACTAGGCTCGGCCAGGGCAGAACGCGAGGACAGGCTGTACCACCCACGCTTCCAGACTCCTCTTCCACATCAGTCTTCCTTTTCACTTAGGTTTTCTTAATTTCTAGAATAATTGCCCTCCTTCCTTCAACCCAAAGACACTGACATGCCAGCCCACTGACATGACTCTTTTTAGTTTGATTTTATCTAGTCTAATACATTTTATTGTACAAATACATCACTATCTACATTAGGAGAAAGAGTTGATCCAGGGAAGGTTTATTTTTCTATACCATCCCATCATTCTCCCGTGTTCCGTCTTACTCCGTCTTTAACCCAGCATGCCCTACACACACATTCACACACACATTCACACACACATTCACATACACACATTCACATACACACATTCACATACACACATTCACACACACACACACACACATACTCACATATCCACAGACCATCTGACCTCACCTGCCCCAGCCGTGGGCATTCAGGACAGTGAAGGGGGGACACCCAACCCTCCGGCAGATCCCTCCTTCCTACCCTGAGCCTCTCCCCCTTTGCTCCCTCCGCCTCCGGCCTAATGCCTATGGGTGGGTTTGGATGTAGAGCTGGCTCTGAAGCAGGAACAGACGTCAGGGAGCCCTGCTGGAGCAAAAGAGAGCCCGAGGGCTTCTGCGTCACAGGGCCAGTCCCCCAACCTTGTAGAAAAGGAGGGTGCCGCAGAGTCTTGACTGATGGAAGTGTTGGGAGGGTCCAAGATAGACCAGCTGCCAAAGGTGTGGGGCACATGGCTTCGGAAGGAATAGATCCATTAGCTGAAAAGACCCAGGGTGTCCGTGCAGGGAGCCTGAGGCTATAACCCCAATTTTGGAGAAATGCTCTGGGGAGCAGCTAAGAAGACAAGACTTCAGCATGTGCCTTGCATGGCTCACCAGTGCATGCGCCCCACCTGTCCAGCTGCCCGCTGGAGCTTGCCTGAACTTTTAGGGAGATTGGTATTCTAGGTGGAAATCTCTGATACACCAGCCACCCCCAGAAAAATGCACCTACAATGCGTATTTCCCGTGCAGAATCCCCATCAGGTCTGTATCTCAGCTCTTCTCACACTTCTGAGAGTCACACACACCCCCTCCCACGCCGAGCACCCTCTGTGGCCTCCAGCCTGGCCAGAGGCCTCCCTTTCTGAGCTGCACCGGCCCGTCATGTCCAGCAGAGGGCATTCCTGGGCTCCCGATGGAGGGCCTCTCCCAGAAGTGCCCTCTGAAGCGCCATCACCGCATGTGGGGTCTCTGGTGGACTTCATCCCAGCCCCTTTTTCCCAGAGACAGCCCCTCCTGGAAGGAGCAAGAACTCTGGGGGCTGGCAGGAACAGTGGACGCTGGGGCTGGGACTGGGACTGTCACACACCGCCCGTGCTTCGGCTGTCCATCCCTGTGTGTCTCCGTGCAGTGGCTTCCTGGGTCTGCGGGCTCCTTTGTGACTACCTGTGCGACTCCATGGTTTGTGTCGTGTACGTCTGTGCAAATGGAATTATGTGTGCATCAGAGCTGCCTCTGTCCAGCCCCTGAATGTCACTGGGTTTGGGGAAATAAAATCTGCTTGGACCTGAGTATCTCTGGAAGGAGGGAATGAGCCTACATTTGAGACCCTTCCCAGAGAGCCGGCCACTGCGCCAGAGGGGAAAATACCTGTGTTTGGTAAAGGAAGAAACCAGATGGCAAATCCAGGGAACACCAGGCCTGAGGCCTCATGGAAACAAATTCCCTGCCACTTCTCATTTCTGAGCCCTTTGTTGGGCTTTATGAGGATCTGCAATTGGTCTTTGACCTGAGAAGAGAGGAAAATGGGTCCCATGAGCCTGGGACACCTTTACAGAAACCACAGGCTTCTCCTGGGAAAGGCTGGCAGTGCGCTGCCCCTTCTCTCTGGCCTGGCCTGGGGCACGGTGGCTCTCCTGCTGTCCCCTATGTGTGGTCTGGTGTGGGCACCCTGTAGAATAGAACCATGTGGTGTTGCTTTCTGTGAAACCTGTCACTAGTGCATGCTGGCTTCCTGCTTGGGGGAGCAGATGAGAGTGGGCCAGGCACCTGAACCCCTGCCTAGCCGGCTACACAGCACGGTGGGGGTGGGGAGCAGCCTGCTGGCCCCAGCTCAGCCTCCCTCTCCCGGCTGCGGGTGTGCCACTCCACCTCAGTCTTTTCCTCAAGCACCTCACCATACAATGAATTGCCTCCCTCACTCCCTTTCCACATTAGAGCATGTTCTGGTTAAAAAAAAAAAAAAAAAAAAAAAGCATTCATACAGGTAAGTGTGTAAGTATGTATGCGGCCACGCAGAAAAAACAAGGTATCACGAAAGCCAAAACTTCTGGAGTGGAAGTCAGGACTTTGGGTTCCAGTCCCTAATTCTGGGGGAGACGTCCTGCATGATTTTAGACAGACCGCCTAATCCTCCTGGGTCCTCTCACCTTTATAAAGCCCTCTCTTGGGGATTACAGAAAGTCTAGAACATTCCTGTGTGTCAAAAATGTACCAAAATAAAGGAGAGGCTGGGAGAGGTAGGTTTCCCCTCTCTCTTCTGGTCTCATCCTTAGTTCTGAGGAGCCTGTTCACTTGTCAGGTGCTAGTTGGTGTGAGGCTGGAGAGGGCATGGAGGTCAAGGGCTGGGGGATTTGCCTTCGTCCTCGTTTGGCGGAGAGAGGCAGGGTTGAGCCTCAGCTCTGGTGGGGGGGGTCTGTGCTCTGAAGATGGCCCCAGGGTGCTGGATGGGTGCCTGGCAGCAAGCTGAGCCATCCCCCTTCCTCTTAGTGCCTGGGGCACTGTCACCCTAATCCCCCTGCCTTGGGTTTCTCCCCTTCATTCAGGGTGTGGCTCTAGAAGGGGCTGGGGAGTCTTGTTAAGCACCCTCGTCTTCCAGAGCCTGGGGGCCTGAGAGTCTAGTATCTGTGGTGACACGTGGTTGATTTCACAGCAGACAGACGGTTTCACAGTGGGTCCAAGTCACTCCGGACTTAAGGGTCCCCGACAGGGCTTGGATGTCTGCTGCGCACTGCATGTTTCTTGGCTTTGGGATGGAAATTGGGGCCTGCGTGAGGAACTCTCCCAATGGGGCAGCTGTGACCATGGAAGGGACATCCCTGAAAGGGACTGGTGTTCCTAGGGGCTGTGACCACAAGAGCAATGAGTCAGTCCTCAGAGTCACGGGGTGACACGTGAGGGTACTCGAGCGAGCGACTGCTGGGTACTGTTGCTCTCGGGCCCCTTCGTCCTCTGCCCAGGGAGAGCTCTGACCACGCACAGCCCACAGACGGCACTCTCAGCGCGCCCTTCCCAGACTGCCCGCTGCTGGTGCCCCAGGGAGGGCTGGGCGGCTCATCCGGGAGGAGGGCGGGCAGTCGGGCTGCCTAGGCCCCGCGCCCCTCCCTTTCAAGGTCTCAGAGGTCACCGTGGCTTCAGGGAAATGACCGGCACTTGCAGATGTGAGGGGCGTGTGCCTGGTGCCGAGCGGACTCTGGGTCACAGCCAGGATACCTTTCAGACCATGCCTGGCTGGCTCTGGCCACTGTCGCCCCCTTGGCAGGCTGGGCAGCTCCCCTCTGAGCGGCCTTCCTGGCGAGCAGCCTGAAGCTTTACTCCGAGGCCAGAGGCTGGGCTCCGCTTCCTTGGATGGAAGGGACGTGGGTGTGTGTGGAGCAGCTGTGTTTCTTCATGCCCGAGCAAGCTTTCCCCATCTTTCCTCCCCGCCCCGTGAGGCCCAACAGAGCTGCTGCTTCAGACGTTTGTCAGCCCAGGCGAATCCCATTTGTTCATAAGGAGCAGAAGGGGCCTGGAGAGGACCTGTTTTCCCCAAACCTGGGAGTGGCCCTGTCTCCCCCAGATGCCTGAATCAGTGGTGGCGAGACTGAGGTTTGCCTGCAGTCTGGCCCTGCACCCTGCCACTCCGGGCTCCTTCTGGACCTGTGTCTGCTGCTGGGTGTGTCCAGCTCTCTGTGCTGTGGCCACACATAACCCTCCCGGCTGGGCTGCTCCAAAGGCCACCCCTAAATTCTTTCTTCCAAGCTGTGTTTCAGAGCATCCCAGATACTGACAGACTTGGGACGGAACCCAGTTAACACTGGAGGCATCTCAGAAATGGGGCTTGAAGCTGCCAGCTTAACCACTGGGCGTCGGAACTGGATGGGGGAGTGGGCATCATTAATCTTTCTGAGTAACTGGCTCAGAGTCACCATGGGATGGAGCGGCCACCAGCTTCTCGAGGGCAGAGGGACCAGAAGAGCCCACACTGCTGGCAGGAATGATGAAGACCACTCCCAAGGAAGCCTCCTTCTCCTCCCACTCATGGTGGCAGTGGCCCAGGTCTCCCCATCCCTGACTGCGGGGACCCCGAACACTCCCTCTCCTTTCCCCTCACTTCACCTGGTGCCTTCCTCCACCCTCATCATCTTCCCTGCTGGGCCAGTTGTCATCTCAGGTGGATGGCTGGCCCCTGGGGTCCCATGTGGAGCCATTCTGCCCCCCAGCCGCTCCTGCCGGCTTCTCTCTGTAGGCATTTGTCTCTGCTCACCCTGAGTTGCCATCTCTTCATTTCTTCTTTCAACTCAACAAAGCATTTCTTTCCTTGTAAACAACTGTCTTCTGAACTGTCTTCCCAGCCCGCCTGCCCACAGTCCTTCCTGCCTCTTTCCCAGAGGACGAGCGCCCAGACGTCAGACACAAGGGGGAGCATGCAATTCTCGTCTGTAGAAGTGGCCGGCTTCTCTCACCTCATTTCATAGCCTTGCTTTGATTGCCTCGGGCATCCAGCCATAGGTCTTCTGTGGCCCCAAGCCCCTCTTCCGGCCCCTAAAGGTCTTCTCTGACTCATCCCACATCAGCGGGCTCGGCCCATTTTGATCAAGAACTGCATCGCGTAGGTGCCCTCCTCTGGAGCGGTAGTTCCTGCCCCTCGTGCAGCAGGATTCTGTAGGAAGAATGCAGAGTTCGGGACCTTGACTTTCCATTCACTAGATCTGTGGCTGAGCAAGTTACTCATCCCCCCTGACCCCCCTTTCCAGAATCTATAAAATAGGGGTGGTGGTGATACGCCTCATAGGTGTGAGTATTGGGAGAGATAATATAGGTAGAACTTCTGGCATCTAGGAGAGTATCAGCCTTTATTTTTCCCTTCATTTTCTTCTGTCCCATACTGTAGTCTTCCGTCTCTTAAAAGAAGCCTTCTCCATATGAATTCTAACATCCATTGCCAGAGCCCTCCCAAACCAACCCCTTCCCCCAGCGCCTCCCCCTTGATCTGCCCAAGTATGCATTCCAGGCTCAGTCCTCGCTGTGAGATCAGATGCAAGACCAGCACATGACAAGGTAGAATGGTGTCTTCAGCGGGGGTTGGGGGGGGACACCCCCATGGCCTGGTTCTTGCTTGTCAGCATCTCCTTTAGAGAGAAGCTCCCTCACTTGTGTTACCTTGCTTGTTAATACATCTTGAGTTCACTGAGCATCTTCTAGAACCTCCAAAACACCCTGTGGTCCCAGGCCCAGGTGATTTTTCTCATGGGAGCTGGAAAGTTGGCCATCTCTGTGCTGTCTTCTGCACCACCAGCTGGCTGGGCCTGGAAGTACACCTTCAGCTCCTTTAGTCCAGAGCAGAAATGTACCCATCTTTCCCCCACTTCTTGAACCTCCTTTGTGGTCCTCTGTATACTTCGCCTGCCCAGGCCAGCTTCCTAGCAAGGCAGGACCCTAAAAAGTCAAGCTTACAAGACTCTGAAAAGAGGTGGCCATCCCCTGCCCATCAGGAACTGAGAGGCCTCTCCCTGCTTGACTACAGTCCTGTGAGATCCTAAAAGCCTCTCCTGTCTGTGCCTTTTCTTCCGCTGATGTCCCCAAACCACAGGCAGTGCTGCCTGTCCTCTACCCTCCTCACGATCCCAGCAGCCAACACACACACACCTCCTCTCAGATGCCCCCACTTCAGCCACCTGTTTCCCAAACGGGAGAACCTGGCTCCACGTCCCTGATTCCAGCCCCCCAACCCGGGCTGTTCTCCCACAGACAGTCACTCCCATTTACTGTCTAGACTGCACAGCTGCTGCAGCCTGCCACCAAGAATTTCCTCCAGTCCCCCTCCTTTAGCCACCCCAAGTGGCATCCCCCGGCGAGGCACCCTCAGCAGTGTGGGTGAAATCTGTGCTCCGTCCTCGGGGGCGAGGGGCGAAAGCAGTGGGCCTCCTACCTTATAGGACAGAGGACAAGGGCCTTTTAGCAGAAACTGCCTGTCTCTACAGCCACACGAGTAGCCAGCTCTGGGCCCCACTCCTCACCCAGCCACCCTTCCTCCTGTTCTGCTCCCCACCCATCCCTCCCTTGTAGGGCGAGGCAGACTCTTCATATCGGAGCATGGCACAGTTCCAGGGGCAGCAGGAACATGACCCCCCCAACCTCCAACCCCTCCCCCAGCTTTATTTTAGAAAGGGGGCTGGGAAAGTTAGATCCTTCTGGCCAAAGACCCTTCTGCCCCATCTTTCTCATCCGAGGCTCCTCCCTTAGCCCCAAAGAGCAGCTCGGCCAAACACTCCTCTCTCCTTCATGCTGGGCTCTTGCTCAGGCCTTGGCCTTCAGGACAGAGGGACAGAGTGGCTTTTAAGTTGTCTCCACACAAACAGTCAAGAGCACAGAAGAAACCTTTGCAGACGTTGGAAAACCCCATATTCTAAAACAATCCCATGACCTGGCTATTTCACTTGTGACCTTGCAGGCCATTGGCCTCTGAATGCCCCTGCTAGGGAGTGGCGGTCTGGCACTCAGGAGGAAGTAGAAGGAAGGTTAAGTTGAAGTCGGCAGTCCTGGAAAAATCTACCTTTATTTTCAGAGGACAGTTCCAGAAAGGAAGGAGAATGGCAGCACGGGGAGAATATGTGGGCACAGTCCCCAGTAAAACCAGTCTGCAGAGAGCAGAGGCTGAGCGAGAGAGGCACGAGGGTCTTCTCTGACCGCCCCCCCCCCTCAAGCCCCTGCAGGTGCAGGGAAAGCTCTGGCCCATGACTAGGAGCAGTACAGCCAGATGGAGAGGTGGGGGATGAAAGAGGCTTCACTTTCCGCATTAATAACCCACCCCCCACCAAGTTTTACATCCAGTCAGAAAGGCAGCGTGATGGAGTCCACAGAAGCCCGAACCCAGGCTCCCAGTCTCATCCCTGCCAATCCTGCCCTTCCCCCACTGCTAGAGGATGATCCGGACAGAGCTTTGGGTCCTCTAGATCCTTGTGGCCAGCCAGTGCTAGCTCACTGCAGACATTTGAAGCTACAAGTACTACGGATGAGTTAAGATGAGTGTCAGCCAGCCACAGCTCTCATGCGGCTCTAAGACAGGAAAAGATGAAAGACCTAAAGATGCAATTTTAAAAAACAAAAACAAAAAAAAAAAACCCTTGCCTACTTGAATTCTGAAGCGCATGCTCTCAATCACTTCTGATACTTACTAGCTGTGTGGCCTTGGGTAAGTCACTTAACCTCTCTGAGCATAGATTTCCTCATAGATTAAAGGTATTGGACTAGGTTAGTGGTCTTCAAACTTTTCAGTCCCGTTATCCTTTCTTTAAAGAAGATCTTACTGGAACCCCAACTTAAAACTGTGTATTGGGCAGTCCTAATTTGATGGCATACAAACCTTTCTCCCAGCCGTGGTGTCAGACATCGGCATTAAGCCTCTCCTTCATTGCTTTAATACCATCTCGGGCAGTCCTCGGTCACTTTCAGCTGTTGAAGAGTCTACCCAGTGTGTCTCTGTTTAAAGCTGCAATCCACTATCCGATGTTGTGTCCACTTTCTCCCATCCTCCATTTCTCTATTTCAGGTTTGAGTCATGGTCTGAAGGACCCACAATGGGGAGCACAGGGTCTCTGCCCTTCTTTGGCTTCTCCAGGCTCCACCTTTAGTTATGGGACAAGCAGCAGGGAGTAGCAAAGGGAACCTGGTCTCCTGCCTGGGGCAGCCCTAGTACTCCTGGGCTGATGGCCTTGGTCCTTCAGCCATCCAGACGTGGCCAGCTCAACGATCTGCAAGAAAGACCCTTCCCACCTGATGCTCTAAGGTCTCCAGCAGTCAGGCCTGGAGACAGGGCTCTGACGAGCTGGCTTGCGCAAGGCTCCCTTCATTGGTGCTCATTTGGCACACAGAAGACTCCCCCGTTTGTGCTCGACCTGGCGGTGGTGGGGGGGCCGCCAGCCCCTGCTGCTCCTATCTGTCCCGCCCTCTTCTGCCATAGGCACAAAGGCAGGCCACAAAGGCCTCTGCAGATGGGACCAGGTCCGCTCCCCTTCTTGTGGACATCTGTCTCCAGTGGAGGCCCCTCACTGGGCTGGGCAGGGGCCGGAACACCCCATGCCCCCCAGGGAAGTGCAGGGAGGTAAAAGCCACAGTACTCCCCACCTGCCCAGCAGGGACTCCTTCTTGTGGGGATTCTCAACACCAGCTGCTCATTAGAGAGTGTGAAAAGCTTACTCAGAACTACCACCCTGCTGCCCCCACTCTGGTGCCTGTTCTGTGAAAGCTCCTGAGGCCACGGTAGAAGGCAGCCAGGGTTGGGAGCCACTGCCCTACTCCAGCCAACCCCAGTCCACTGAGGGGGCAGGAGCAGTTACCCCTGAGCGGTGACCCGGGGGGACCTAGGTTCTCCCTTCATAAGGTGGCAGGGGAGACTTAGGGCCTGTCCCCTTGGCTTTGGGGACTTAGATACAAGCAAGTACCAGCAGAGTCCCCATTCAACATCATACTAGATGTTTCTCACATCTGTGTTAGCAGCACAACCCTTCATAGGAAATCTTGCCAGACGTTTAACTCAGCTGGAGGGGCCGGGGCAGCATTGGAAAGCTCCAGCATTGAAACCATCACCCGGGCCCCTCAGCTGACTCTAAGCAGCTCCATCAGTGTTGGTGGGGAGGAGTGGGGATGGAGCTAGAGGCATGGGAAGAGCCTATGGGAGCAGACCAGGGGGCCCCACAGGTCAAGGGAAGGCCAGAAAAGAAGGAGGCTGGGGGATGGGGGGCTCAGCCTTCCCAGTCCTGCCAAGTAGCCACCCCTGGGTCTGAACCCCTAGCAAGGTGTGCTCCTCCCATATGCCCCTGAGCAGGGGGAAGAAGAGAGCCAGTGGCCTCAGGACCTACAGCCACCACTCCTTCCGGGGCCGCAGGAGAAATCCAGTGGGGATGAGAGGCCCGCCACCGAGCCTCTCTTTAAGGTCCTAGACACGCCTCTGAGTGAGGGTGATGAGCCTACAACGCTGCCAGCCCAGCGGGACCACGGGTACAGCGTGCAGATGGAGGGCTACCTGGGACGCAAGCATGACCTGGAGGGACCCAACAAGAAGGCATCCAACAGGTGTGTGCGGGAGGGGCCGCCTGGGGGGGAAGTGTGGGCGCCTCCCAGGGACCTCTCCCCTTACAGAGCCTCGGCAACATGGGCATTTGTAGGGGAAAGGGGGCCTTCTGCCTCTGATCGGAGAGCTCCCTTTGGGTCAGCCCAGGAGCTACTTGGCATGATGGGGAAAGTCCTGAGTTCAAATCCTATGCCCTTGTACAAGTGACTCAGCCTTTGTTTCCCCATTTGTAAAATGAGGATGAGGAGGAGACCATACCTCCGGTACAGATCCCAGGCCCAGGCCTAGCACAGAGTAGGTCCTCAGTGAACACTAGCCGTTATTCTTATCCCAAAGCTTGGTAAGAGGTAGGTAGGTCTTGGCAGTAACAACATATCCTTGACCAAGGCCCACTTTTTAACCAATCTGGGCCTGTTTCCCCAGCTGTAGAACAGGAGAGCAGAATGGAGCTGGCATACATGCCTTCCGGGGGTCCCTCCCAGTGCTGCCCTGCAGCAACTCTGTGACCCTGAGGAACTCATTCGAAGGCCACATCCTTTCCTGGCCCTGAGGCAGTTACGTCCTTGAGTTCAGTCGGTTCAGGGCTGCTGCTACCCAAGGCCCCGGCAGCGTTCCAGGGTTGTGGGGACACAGGGCAGCATCAGGAGGTTGAAGGCAAGTGGCAGCATACAGAGCCTGGGCTGGGAGCAGGGTGGACCATGCTAAAGCATGTCCCAAAAATGAATTTGGGGGCCCAAGCACCCTGAAGAAGTTTATTTTATACAGAGCCCACTAGAAAAGGGGAAACTAGCATTTACTGAGCACGTACGATGTGCAAGGCATCGTTCGGACTGATACCATCTTCACAACCACCCTGTGATACCAACCAAGGTTTCTATTTCCCAGATGGAGGAACAGAATTTCAGAGAAGTCATTTGTCTGAGGCAGTATTTTACTCCAGGACCCAGCTCCTTCTCAGCAACTGCTTTACTTGGGAGTCCAAGCTCAAAGCAGGACTGCTGCAGGCAAAATCGGAGCTTTCCTGGAGGATCTTTGCATGTCAGAAACCTGGGCCCCATGAAAAGGCTCTATAGCCTGCCTGTCCAACACAGGTCAAGTTCTCTCTTTGAACTTGCAGTCTTTCCTCCCTATGAGCCCAACAAGCTCTCCACTTTCCTGCCCTCCAAGGGGAGGAGGAAAAGCTGACCGTTGCCCTGTTCCCCAGCATTCATTCCTGTGAAGTGTGAATAGGTACTGAGTTTCCCATTAGTCGGTCAAGGAGCTCAGGTCTGCCTACCAGTAAGCTTATAAGCTTGTCACCAAACATTGGCTGAGTCTTGATTTGCACAAACATGTTTCTTTAAGAAGTGCTTGTATAGTATACCACACAGATCTCAATAAAATGAAAAATAACCAGAACAAAATGCTGCTCTGCTCCCTTCAGTTCTGTGGTGAGACTCACATATGCTCATGGGTGCAAAGGGCTTTGAAAGTTAAGGTTACAGTGCTGGTCCTAGACTCACTAATCCCACTCTTAGAAATGTACCTCAAGTGCTCGCTTCAGCAGCACATATACTAAAATTGGAAAGAAATGTACTTCAAGGTAAGACCCAAGTTATAGCAAAGATTTATGCATGAATGTTTATCACATTGCTGTTTAAACTGCACTGTTTAAATTTCCAGTAATTATAGGACCCGCCAATAAAGGGATTATATATAGAATGGGATACCCTATTATTTCCTAAAATTAATTCCTAAAATTGTTTTTAGGAAAGATTTGAAAGATATGTGAAAATATTCATGATATATTGTTGTTAATCATATTTTTAGGTTTATTTTAGAGAGCAAGTGGGCATGAGTGGGGGGTGGGCAGAAGGAAAGGGAGAGAATCTCCAGCAGACTCCCCTGGGCACGGAGCCCAGCACAGGGCTCCATCTCAGGACCCTAAGATCATGACGTGAGCCAAAACCAAGAGTTGGATGCTCAACCGACTGAGCTACCCAGGTGCCCTGATTTAGTGTTAATCTTAAAAGCAGGCTATGAAACTGAATATACACTATAACCCATTTTCATTAAACATGTGAATAGAAGAAAATGTAAATAGAAAGACTAGAAGAAAATACATAAAATGTTGACAATAGCTAACTTTCAGTAGTGGAATTACAGATGATTTCCATTTCCTTTTCTAACTGTAAAATGTGTTAATATTTATTGGGGAAAAAATGGTATCATTAAAAAAAAAACAAAAGGCAAAGCTGTAATAATTGCTTACGGGGTGTCGCACCCAGACGTGCGTGACCGGCCGGCCGGCATCTCCACAGGTCGTGGAACAACCTGTACTGTGTGCTCCGGAACAGCGAGCTGACCTTCTACAAGGACGCCAAGAACCTGGCACTGGGGGTGCCCTACCACGGGGAGGAACCCCTGGCCCTGAGACACGCCATCTGTGAGATCGCGGCCAACTACAAGAAGAAGAAGCATGTCTTCAAGCTGCGGTGAGGCCCCTCCCGCCCAGGGCCCCTTCCGTGGCAGCTCAGTTTGGCGGCAGCAGCTGGACGGCAGCCTGGGGGCAACCAGCTCCTCGTCTAAGTTGCCCCTCAGGAATTTTTCAAACCAAAGAGGCTTAGCTTAGAGTGCAGATGTTCACCTCTCTCAGCAGGTTGCTGTGCTGCCTGTGAGGGTTCTGGTCCTGGGGAGGCTCCAGATTCTGGCTCCTCTCCAGGCAGAGGTGGCCACCTAGCAGGAAACCCTCTTTTGTCCTAGGCTGAGCAATGGCAGTGAGTGGCTCTTCCACGGCAAGGACGAGGTAAGTGCACGGTGGCCTCGCCCAGACCCCTGCTGTGCTGCCCCTGCTGCCCAAGGAGCAGGGGTCCCTCTCCCACCAGCAGTCTTGGGGCATGCCCCTCCCTGGTGGCCCACAGCCCTCCTGCCTTGCAGGAGGAGATGCTGTCCTGGCTGCAGGGCGTGAGCACCGCCATCAACGAGTCCCAGAGCATCCGCATCAAGGCACAGAGCTTGCCCCTGCCCTCCGTCACCGGCCCTGATGCCAGCCTTGGCAAGAAAGACAAGGAGAAGAGATTCAGCTTCTTCCCCAAAAAGAAGTAGCCTCTCTGGCGCCCCGCCGGCGGGACCGGGCCGTGTAGGGACTGGCGGGGCGCCCATGGCCTCAGCCCGGGCCCAGTCCTCCCCTGCCCCTGCCTGCCTGTTCCAACCGCGACCACGGCCGGCGGCCAGGGGCCCGCTGCGCTGCGATGCCTGTCTCCACCGGCTCCTACCCGCCTCTGCTCCCGTGCAGCCCAGGCTCCCGCCCAGGGCCAGGAGCCCCTGGGGCGGGAAACGGTTTCCCAGGCGCCCGCGCTCCTCTCCTGCCTGCCCCCCTCCTCCCGACGGAGGGCCCTCTGGCCCTCAAGCCCCACAAAAACTGGAAAAGACAGAGGAGGTTCCTCAGATGCTGTCCACTCCCAAAGCAGGCCTTGCTTGGGGCTGCCTCCCATTTGGTCACGGCCAGGGAAATGGAAGAGAACAAGGGAAATGCCTGAGATGCCCCTTAGGGGCATGAGGAAGGAGCTTCAGGTAGGCACCCAGGGCACTAGCTCTAGCCGAGGGGCTGCTGGGGACCCCAGAGACACAAGGGGCCTTTCCCACGGGGCTTCCTTGGAACTGGGACTCATACCTCAGGGGCCACCATATCCCTTCCACCTTCTTGCTCTCACCAAAAAAAAAAAAAAAAGTGGGGGAGGGGCACTACCAAGGTTGGTGGGTCCTAAATGTAAGGGCCTCCCCTGCCTCCGGGGCCCTCTGATACCACCACAGGTGGTAGAAGGGAACAAGAGTTCTCAAGCTGGTTCTCTCAGACCTTGACATTGCCCAAGGCTCTGCCTCTCCACTCTGGGATCCTCCCCAACTCCCAGGCAAACCAGCACTGTCCAACTCAGACCCAGGGTCCCTTAGGGACAGTACAGTTCCCCAGACTGAAGATGGATAGCCAGCATCTGCAGTGAAGCAGCCCAAAGCCAAAGGCTCAATGTCCTGGCTGTAGCTGGTACCATCTGAGAGTACTGGCTGAACAGTGAAGTTCGTGACCTATCACCCTGGGCGGCAAACGGAACCGTAAGCTGGGTACTACCACCCATGTCACACCACCGCTGGGAAACTACGACAAATGCCGGGGGCTGGGCCATGAAGGTACAGCACCCCTTGCTCAGCTTCTCCTGAGGTCCTTATCAAGTCACATGGGTATAAAGGCCAAACATCTAACACCCCCTTCCCCAAGCCCAGCTGAAAGGAGCCCTGTGCACAATTTCCCCAGGGAAAGGCTCCCCCCACCCCACCTTCCCCATGCTGTGAAGGTCCAACCTCTGGGGGAAAGAGGGCACTCGTTCCCAAAGATCTCCCCACCACTCTGAAAGCAATACAGCTCCAACCCAGCATCTTCACTGGGTTTAGGTCCAAAAGAGGGGTCAAACTAGGGGCAGCAAGTGTTTCCCCCCCTGAAGAGACCCTAAGTCCCTGGGGCCTCAGCTGCTACTCTATCACCTTCCCTATGAGGAGCCTCGGGCACACGGAGAGGATTCCTCTGGAAGGGGGGGGTGAGGTTCCGGTTGCAACCACGGGGCTAGGCACCCAGAGTTACTAGGCCTTCCCAGGAGCCCTTCTTGTAGGCACAGCTTAGAGATCAGAACCACCCTACCAAAGGGTAGCTAACTAACTTCAAACAAGAACAGCAGGAGGGAAGTTCTCCATGGGAGCTTGACATCCCCAGATCAGGGTAGGGGGTCTCACCTTTGTAGCCAGGGTCTTCCCTTGGCCTCTATGCATCTAACCCTACATCCCTCTTAGCATCTACAGAGAAGCTAGTATATACCACTCACCAGCCTCTTTCTCCCTCTGGGGAAACAGGCAGGAGGCCGTGCAGTGACTACACTCGCCTGGCAATGAAGGCCTCTGGAGCATCTGAGGGCATGTCGTGCTCCAAGGCAAACAGCACGTTCCTTACTGCAGAGCAGGTAGTGGCAACCATCTTCCTCAATTCTTTCCCTGGGCCAGTCTTTAGGGAGATAAGGTGCCCCCCTCTTCCTTCCATGCGTGCCAAAGTAGCAACTGAGGTGAGAAATTTCCAGCAAGCAATCCCATAGCCCAAAGACTGAAAGGGCCCCAAAGGAAGAGGGAGGATCCCACCAGTCCCCCAGGACTCCCGGACTGGGCAATGGCAGCCAGCCACATGTGACCCACTGGCTCTTGCCAGCTCCCCAGGCACCCCTCCCCCATCACGCAGGCCCCGAGACACTCACCCAACAGCCCTGAAGCTACAGAAGGCCGGCTTGGGGAGATTGTGCCACAGGGGGTGAAGTTCCTGTGCCCCTGGCAAGGGATTTCCCCTCCTTCCATTTTCTACTTTGCAATCTTTTCGCAGTATTCCCAAACTAGGTTGACACACTCCAGTCCACACCAGCATAACAGGCTTCCTCCCCAGGGCAGCTTAGAGGAAGCTCCTTCTAGGTATGGTCAGGTGGTCCTCCTTCCTTCTCTCCTTCCCCTTCATCCCCTGGCCCCTCATGGTTGCTTGAGGGTGGGGGAAGGGCAGTATGGAAGGTCGCCAGGCATCCCCTCAGCCCCCACAAACTAGCACCCCTAACTGGAAGCTTGTGGAAGGCTCAGCGTCCCCACCACACCACTTCTCTTTCCTGCCTGTTGGAGGGCAGCTAGGGTTCCCAAGGTTGGTCCTGGATCTCGCTCGCCACCCTTTAGCGGGAGCGGGCAAGGATCCAGAGGACCATACGGCCTGGTCCCTTGGACAAGCAAGCTCAGGGAGGACACAAGGGAGGAGGCAGCTCCACAAGACTGCAACCCTGTTGGGCACAGACCACACAATCTGGTGCTGGCCCTGGGGCCAGCTGGGCCTTGTCCTCCACCTGCTCAAATGTGCTTCCACCAACCAGAGAAAACCCATTTACTAGTTTTTCTAATAAATCAATAATGCTCCATCTTTCTCTGTTACTTATTTGACTGACTTTGTTTCCCTCTGAATTGGGCCAAGGAATGGTGGTTGAGTGAGCAAGGGCAGGGAGGGACCACCATGGAGACAGAGGGAGAGCCAGTCTCTGGTTGGTCCCCGAAGCGTCTCGTGCCCAGGCCCAGCTGCTGTGCCTCACCAGAGACCCTGACAGCAGCTCACTCGTTCATATAGTCAACCACCTTGAGGGCCTGCAGCAAGCCCTTCCCCACAGAGCTCTTGGCCTTTGCTGGACATGGGAATTAGAGGTGCCATGCCCAAGATTCATCTGGGCGGGGGAGGGGGGCAGGGGGGGTTCTTTTGGTCTAGGTGGATGAAACCTTTTCAAAAGGCTCCACGGACGACTCTCAGTGGGAGCGAGTGAGAACCAGTGAGCTGGTTCTAGGCTCCCAGTCATACCATGGTTAAGGATCACCTGGGGAAAAGTATTCACTACAACTTCCCAGGCCCTACCCTCCGAAAAGTTTTGAGTCAGGGAGTTTGAGAAGCAGTGCATGATCTATTTTCTCCAAATCATAGATGAGGGAAAAAAAGCAAGAGTTCAGGTGACCTAACTAATTAATGGAAGGGCTGGGACCAGAACCTGGGTGTCCTCTCACCTCAGTACTTTTCTGACTCCTGAACATCAAACCCCAAGCCTGGTAGGAGTTAACAATCCCCAGCACCAGTAGCAATGGTCACAGAACATTCAGGACAGCAGGTAGCTCTGCCCCATCTGCTTCTGCCTAGGAGAGGCCTCCCCTGGCTTCCACTCTCCCCCTGACCTCTTCAGACTCTGCACAACCGCCTTCAGGTTGAGTCTGTCCTGCAAGATCAGAAGCTCACAGAGCCCTGACCCAGCAGACCAGTGGAACACTTGCCTACAGAAACAGGGCCAAACAAGGCTGGTCCACCACAGAGAAAGGGCAGAAAACCCAATCAGAAATCGGCAGGCACTCCCAGTCCTTTTGAGAAAAGGCACTTTGAAAATAGGATGAAAATGGAGGCTCCATCCCCAGAAAAAATGCATTTGCTCTCCTGATGTGATGTTGCAAGCCACCGCAAGACAGGTCTAGGCTCCAAATTTAGAATCCTTGTCTCCTATGAGGTCTCCTGGGAACTAGAGAGGGAGAGAAAAGGCACCAGACATTGGAAATTTCTGCCCATTAGAAAAATGTTCATTTCCTCACCTTTTTAGGCCAACATTGGTCCCTGAGGAAAAGAGCTTAAGGCTAGCATGATGCTATTTCCCCACCCTGCAGGACACTAGGCCAGGGCAGGCAGAGATCAGGTTCCTTCCCGCACACCCTGCTGCCCCAGCCTCCCCTCTAAGCACCCTGCTGCCTTATGCGTCGCAAGCACGACTGATGCAGGAGAGAACGTGGCAGCAGCCGCCACACAGCCCGCCTCCCTGAGGCATCCGTGGCCTCAGTCAGCAACCCCACCCCACCCCTTCACCCCCCACCAAGGCCCAGTGAGGAGCACACACAAGTTGGTTGGTGAGCAGCGTTATTGCACCGTTGGCAAATAATGAAATGTATGTACATGAGCGACAACCACAGGGTCAGCAAGACAATGTACATGAGCTAGAACCACAGGGTCAGCAAGACAACCTACAAAAGTACCTGAACGGAGTCCATTACATTATTCACAGGAAAGGAATCAACAACTGGAGAACACACACTCACAGACATGTGCGCAACTGCACCACAGAATGGGAAACAATAAATTATGGGTCTTGTTCCTGCCTGGATCCTAAGAAAGGCACAACTAAAGAGCAAAGCCTCCCCAGGCCACTTCCACAGTTCCCCTGGGTAGGCTCCTCAGCCTGGCAGTGGTCAGCCCGACACTGGAGGCCGGAGCACAGCTTATTCCCCCAGAAAGAGGAGAGCTTAAATATTTGGCTTCTTACTAGACAAGAACTATATACAAGGGAAGTGGCCACACTGGCCTGGGTGGGTAGCAGGGCTCAGCTGGCCCTGTGAAAGTCACCACGAGCCCCGGGGAGCACCGGGCCATTCCCAGCAGGTGAAGGCACTGGTTGAGCACATCAGCCCATTCTTTCAGGGGCTTATGTGAGCCCAGGGAGCCCAGGCTTGTGGGCAAGCCCAGCAAGGTTCCTCCACGTCCCTCCGCTGCACAGCTCCTCCCTCGGAGTCAACCTACGGAGTTCAAGGCCTGGAATTTCTTCCGCAGGTTTCTCACTCTGCCCGGCTGGCCTGGGTCTGCTGGGTCCCTGGGACCCTCTTCCTTTTGCCAATACTCTGGACTCCTGGAAATTCCAGACTCCTGGAAATCCAGGCCCTGTCCCACTGTGGCTACTGGTGTGTGAGGTCCCTGCCCACTGCCCTCCTCCAGTCCCCCAACAGGGCAGAGCAGGGGCGCCTTCTCCATGACAATCACCCGCCGGTTGTTCTCCAGGGTGAGGTCCGCCGTGACATACAGGGTCTCCTCTCCAACCGGCCTGCTTTGGGGCAACCTCCCAGGAGGCTCAAGCTGGGCGCCCTCTGGGCCCCCCTGGCCCCTCCTGGCACCCACGCTGCAGCAGCGGCCCACCCTGCCCGCCAGAGGGGGCTCCACCATGTTCTCAGGCGCTGAGCGGCTGCGGTTGACAGGCGGGCCGCGGGGCCGGCTACCCTCGGCTTGGAATGCCTCGTCGTGGGAGGCATACTTGGAGCAGAGCTCTCGGACATCAGGCCAGGTGAAGGTCTCAGTGTCAACAGGGCTGAGGGGGCTTCGAGAGGAAGGCCGGGCCCCAGGCGAGGTGGTCCTCGGGCTGGCAGTAGTGGGGCTGAAGGAGAAATGCCGAGGAGAGCCAGGCTTGGGCGGGCTGTGCTCCTGGGCCACCATCTGCTCATCGCTGAGGAGGGACAGCACCGGCTTTCTCTTACCTATGAAGAGAGAGTAAATGTAATGAGTGACCGGGCGGGGCGGGAGAGGGCAGGCGACGACTCCGCACTGCCTTCTGCTCGTGCTCCAGGCAAGGCTGCTTCCTGGGGTTTTGGTTATGAGGGGAGAGAAATCATTCATCATCCACAGTCCCTTTATCAAAGGGCAATGGGTGGGGGGGTGCCTGGGTGGCTCCACGGTTAAGCGTCTGCCTTTGGCTCAGGTCAAGATCCCAGGGTCCTGGGATGGAGTCCTGCACTGGGCTCCCTGCTCAGTGGGGAGCCTGCTTCTCCCACTGCCTCTGCCCCGCTTGTACTCTGTCAGATAATCAAATCTTAAAAAAAGAAAAAGGCAGGGGGTGGGCAATGGGAAGAATGAAGAAAAGCTAGTGAACAGAGTCAGGAGTCAAAGGAAAAGACAAGAACCTTTACTATCCCGGAAGAGAAGGCCTGTGGCCATGTTTCCTCCCAAGGTCCCTGCTCCACAAGTAGGGCTCGGAGAGGGCCGTGAGGAGGCTCAACCAGGGCCACACGCTGGGCCTTGGGTGTTGGACTAACCACCCGGGGTCGCACAACTTGTGTGTGGAGACCAGCCCCCTCTTTGGTCATGGTTCTATGGGGCCACCTTCCCCCAGGAGCCAACCTACTCCTAAAAGGCTCTTCCACCCCAGACTTGCAGGAAGGACCCACTCCCCACCCGCGTGGCTGTACCTCTGCTGCCTGAGGGTGCTCCGGCCTCCTCCTGCAGGCAAGGAATGGTGGGAGCTGCCTTTCCCCACTGGAGAGGAGGCCTGGCTATCACAGACTTGCTCTTGATGCGGAGGCTGTACTGGCGGGCCAGCTGGTAGACCTTGTTCTTGACTCGCTCGCTCATGGGGCCATCCATCACGTGGGAGAGCTGTACGATGCGGGGGTGCAGCGGAGTCACCAGCTCCCCCTGGACGCTGCTGCTCAGCTCCTTCACCAGCTCCTTCAGCTCCCGGGCCAGGTGGGCTGGGCTGGGCTGCTCCGTGGGGGAGGCGCTCTCAGGGGAGGCGGTGGCCGACTCCTCAGTGATGGCCCCCAGCTCGTGCTCCTCCAGGATAAAGAGGGGCTCGTGCAGGTCAAAACCATTGGCCTGGCCTTGGCCAGGCCCCTGCAGAGAGCTCTCCCTGGAAGACTCCATTCCCTCCCAGATCTTTACGATTTCCGAAGACGGCCGGAACTCAGCATCTGTGATAGGAGCTGACTCCCCAGCACTAGCCTGGCCGGCTCCTGGGAGGTCGCACAGAGTCCATGAAGGCGGCTGGGAGCCCACCTGCCTCTTATGCCCCGGTAGAGCCATGGGCTCTGGGTCTGGCCTGGGAAGGCTGTTGAATCTGGAAACAGAGTTTCTCACCAGCCCCTTGGGGATGTAGGAGAGACTCTCCCGGCGCCGGACGCTAAAGCCTGCATCACGGTGCTCTGCACTTTCATAGTAGCTCTTGATTTTGTCCAGCAACAGCCGGTCTCGGGTGGAGAGGGTCGACGCCTTCCTCTTGCAGGAAGGCCTGTCGGGCTCTGCTGGGCAGCCTGGGCTCGGGGGCTCCAACCCATTGACCGAAAGGCCACTGTCCGTGGCCACTCCCACAGTGCTGTCCACCTCAGGGGGCGGCTGCAAGCTGAGGGCATCCGTGGTGCTGCCGGGCCGGGCCGGGCCCTTGTCGCTGCCCTCGAGGCTGAGCACACTGCTGCTGCGGCTTGCCAGCCTTGGGCTCCCGAAGCCGCTGGCCTTGCCGTCCTCCAATGCCAGGCTGCTCCGCCGAGAGAAGCTGCTGGCGAAGCGCTCGGCAATGACGCTGGCCTGGTCCAGCACAGAGGGCGGCAGGAGGCTCTCGGTGTCCGGTGTGGGTCCCATGTCCTCCTCCTCCTCACTGCTCAGAGCCTTAAGGTCCTCAGTGCTCTCAGCCACCACGAAGCCCACCATGTCACCCGGGGGTTCCAGCCCCAGCAGCTCCTGGTGGGCACCAAGCTGTGTTTCCAGGACTTCTGGAGACTCCGTGTCTGAGGGCACCTCCTCAATGCTGGGAACTTCCATGGCGACAAATACTTCCTGCTCCAGCTCAGGCTCAGGGTCTGGTTCAACCTGGGACAACAGAGCTCCTATGAGTCAAAACCCTCCCTCATGAGACCCAGAGAAAGGGACAGCATGACCTGCTCAAAGCCCAGTGAGAGGGCATGCAGTTTAGGACCAAAGGCAATGAGAATGAACACAACTCGAGAGTGGGAGAGACACGGCCTTAGGGAGAGGAACGTGCGGAGGTCCCTCAGCCATCATTCAGCTACCGGCCTTGGGTTGTTTAAAAAAAAAAAAAAAGGCAAGGAAAATTCTGGGAACACAGATGGGGTAAAGTGGTAGCACCTCTCAGGGACAGCCTGCCTGGGAGCTATAGGGACAAAGTGGCAGCACACGGCAGAGGGTATGCCTGCTGGAGAGGCAGCTTCCTAAAGCCCTAGAGGCACACAGAGGCTATTCTGGGTTCAGACCCAGAGGGGCCAGGACGTCCTGTGTGGATGAGGGTCCAGAGGGCAACAGGACCACACACTAGAGTCCCGTCAGAGTGGGTGAAGACAGGGACTTGGCTCCTCCCAGCCAGCCTCTGGCCCCAGCCACAAAGCGGCCAATGCCCAGCAGACAGGGAAGGAAGGAAGGAAGAAGCACATGTAAGAACCTCCTCCTGACCACCTTGAAGAATCTGCACCGTGAAACCAGGCAGTACAGGTGGCTTCCCAGAGGGGCCTTGAGGAAGAAGGGCAGACACTCCACATTCAGAGGAACCAGACCCAATCCCAACTGTTCTAGTCCAGAGTCTGCAAAGCAGGACCCATGGGCAAGGCCTGCACTTCCCAACACAGCAGCTGCTGGCCACAAATGGCTTCTGAGCATCTGAAATGTGGCTAGTTCAAACTGAGAACAGCTGTAAGGGTAAAACATACACCAGACCACAAAAACACCATACACAATATAAAATGTCCTTAATAGCTTCTTCCATTGCTTACATGTTGAAATTATAGTTAACATTTAATAATTAAATAATCTGTTAACATGGCCACTAGAAAACTTAGTTATACGTGCTGCTTGCTTCCTATTATCATAGGACACCACCACCCCAGACTCCAATCCAATGTCAGGTTCCTCAGACCTGCCGGGGTTGGTAGGCCTGTCTGAGGTCAAGGCCTCCTACCCTTTTTCTTGTAACTTTGAGAAAACAAAGGTATGGGTTCCATCCACACACAGCATGTGGCAGGAAGTAGAATATGGGCTTCTAAATCACAGACTGGTTTGAGCTCAGCTCTGCCCCTCGGAAGCTGCCCAACACCAGGCACATCACTCAACTTCTCTGAGCCTCTTTCTACCTGAGCTGTTGAGGGGAACAGAAGAAATAAAACATCGGACATGGAGGACGTGGCCAGTAGATGTCAGTACCCAGAGTCGGGGGGCTCGGGCGTGAGTCCACTGTCTGTCCAGCTGGCAGGAACAGGGTCATACGCCCTATACGAGGAGGCCTGGGTGAAGGAACCTAAGATCCTATTACTTCTGCTAACAGGGCCCTTGACAAACGACTGCATCTTGTCAAAAAGGGTCTTCTTTTTCTAATTCACAGGAAGGCCACCTGCTCACCTCACCACAGGCCCAGAGGCCAGACCGGCTTCCTAAAAGGGGCCGAGACTGTGGGGGGATCCCTGTCCCCATGGGCCCAAAAAGCGAGTCTGGGGCCAGCAAGCCCCACCCACAGACCTGCGCTCTGGGCTCTCCTGCACGGGCCCTCCTGCCCGCCGGCCGCTCACCTCTGGCCGGGGAGAAGTGGACTCGAAGCTCATGCACTTCTCAGCACTTGTTGGAGACCGGCCGCTGGATCTTCTACAGCTCTGGGGGCCTTCGGACTCCCTGCGCCCCTTCTCCTGAAGCAAAGAGAGGGCCATTGTCAGCAACTGGGACAACCGGAAGCTCAACCCTTCTGCAGCCCCACAAGAGCAAACCTTCTGAGCCCCAAGGGGTCTGGGCCATACTGAGAGCCAGCCTGAGACCTGAGCCTGAACCACCAGGTCTGGGGGACCCAGAACTCCCCACCGGGTGTGCAGCCTCCAAAACGCCCAACCCGCTGGCTTCTCCCCTTCTCCGCCGCCCCCACCCCGTTAGTCATGCTCACTGGGCAGGACACTAGCTCACGCCCAGAACCAGAATAGCACATGCCAAGGGCTCACCAGGGCGTGACAGCGGGCGAGGGGTTAGGTGCTAACGGCAGGAGTGAGGGAACAGGACAGAGGGGGTGGGAGGGCAGGGGAGAGAACTCCCGGATGGGCATGCACTGGCCAGGGAACATGCAAGGAGGAGGGGAGATCAAAGAGACACCTCACCATAGCGCCCCGGGAGAAAAGTAAAGCGTTGGCCCGATAGTGCCAGCAGTGGAGGGCGGCCAGCAGCGAGCTGGCAAAGTCGGCTACCTGCTCCGCCACTGCCAGACTCTCCTCCTCCTCCTCCTCCTCCTCCGAGCCTGGGGGCTCCAGCCTGGCCCCCTTCTCGCTGCCTTCATGCCCTGCCAGGTCCTCCAGAGACACCTGAAAGGCCCGCTCCTCCTCCTCCTCCTCCTCCTCCTCCTCCTCCTCCACCACCACCTCCTCTTCCTCCTCCTCCTCCTCCTCCTGCTCCCGGGCAGCCCCTTCAGCCTCCGGCTGCACACCCTGAGCACGAGGAGGCCGCCCAAAGTCCAGGAGAGCACCGGCACTGCCTGCATGCTGTTCAGAGCGGAAGACCCCCCTCGTGACTGGCCTCCATGCAAGCCCCCTCCTCCTGCCAGCAGCTGGGGGTGTGGAGGCTTTACATGGGGAAAGCCACACCTAAACACCCAACCCCTGGTCTGCACCAGAGCAGAGGGAGGACAGGGGTGGGAGTCCTCAAGGTGGGACTCTGGGACCTGGGAAAGCTGGGTCAGACACTTCCAAGACCCAGAGAGGCCTGCCTACCCAGAGAAAGAAAATGTGGAAGATCCAGGGTGGGCCAACACCAGGGTCCCATTCCAGGGAAAGGGTAGAGAAGGATCCCAGGGCAAGGGCCATGGCTTATTCATCTCTGGGACTCTTGTGACAGAGTCCAGCACACAGTAGTGGCCTGACAGGTATCTATCCACTGCACGAAGATGCAGCTGAAGGGGCCAGGGCGCTGACCTGGCAGTCCCACCCACTCTGGCCGGCCAGTGCTCTTCACCCAGGGGCCTTACCTTCATTCCTGCTGCTCTGGCTGCACCTGCCACGGCCAGGTCCCAGCACACAGGCAAGGGGGCAGGGAGAAGAGATCGGTAAGCAGGAGAAAGAGCCTCTTTAGAGAGACAAGGAGCCCCCCAAGGAAAGCTACCCTGGGGATCCTATACCCAGAACCCACACCTGGTCTCCTGGGCTTTCAAAGGAATGACTGCCAGAGCAAAGGCCCTGGGGGAAAAGCAGCACAGGTCTGTGTCCATCAAGCACTGTCACCCAAGGACAGGGTACTAGAAGTATGCAGGAAGGTGAGCTCAGCCCCTCCCTGAGGCCCACCTCCAGGGAGGAAGAGAGGCAGGGACCCTTCCAAACTGTCCTCAATACCCAGAAGGTTACCTGTGTCACCTCCCTGCCCGACCCTAGAGCCTGGCAGGAATGGCTGGCCACGCGCACACTCACCTTTCTCACTGAGTTGCCTGAGCAGGTGTCTGGTTGGCTCTGAGAAGGAAAGTGAACGGACAGTCAGTGCAGGCCTGGAAACAACTGCGTCTGGCCCTGGTCCCATGCTCACAACCGTACCGCCACCAGCAGCTCAAAGTCCACTCCAGCCTGAGCACCCCCTCCCTCCTACCTACCCCCACCGGGAGGCAGGGCCCCGGCCACATCCATCCAGCACCAGAGACCTGCTCCATGACTGCCGCCCCCCCCCACCCCCCGCAGGAACAGCCCCGCCCACAATCCCTGCATTAGTGCATCTCACCCAGGGCCCCAGCTTCTAGAGCTGCAGTCCCAAGCTGCCTCCTTCAGACCGACTCGCCACATCCTTGGAGATCTGAGCTCTACCTCAAGCCCCACCTTCCCTGCAACAAGCTCATGAGCACAACAGCTACACCCAAGGCCAAGCCCCCTTGCAGCAGCCTGGCTAGAAAGCAGAGGTCGCACCCGACTTCCTACGGCCATTAAGGCCTGGCTCGACGAAGCCTCGCTGCCTGCTGGGGAGTGTGGCCCGGAGGAACGAGGGCTGACCAGGCTCTGGGAACAAAATACAAAACACACCCATTAGGCTGATGGTGTCACCAATTTGTATCCCAGACTTTTTGGAAACAGACCTGAGAGAGGTCGGTAGGAGAGGACATGTGTCCAGGGACCTCTCCACAGAGCCGTGACCTTACCCCACAAGGTTCTTGCCCAGCTGGTGTTAACTGGGAAGCCCACGGTACACTCGGAGACCAAGGAAAATCTTACAGGGGAGCGCATTGCACAAGTTTCTTCTACTGAAACGCGTGTATCCACGCACACCATCTGCACAACCTAAGTACGCTGCAAATCCGAGAGCTTTTAAAGTGAGAAACACAAAATGCCCTACTCGTCCATCTTAAAACCTGTAATCAAGACTACATAACAAGTGACAAGTAGCTAGGGCACCTGGGTGGTTCAGTCATTAAGCATCTGTCTGCCTTTGGCTCAGGTCATCCTAGCATCCTGGGATCGAACCCCGCATCAGGTTCCCTGCTCCGCAGAAAGACTGCTTCTCCCTCTCCTGCTTCCCCTGCTTGTACTTCCTCTCTCACTGTCTCTCCCTCTGTCAAATAAATAAAATCCTTAAAACAAAAAGTGACAAGCAGTGACAGCAGCACCGTAATTATCTAGAGCATACCACTCTCAGCTCTCTGGGAAGAGGAGGACCAGAGGCAGAGCAGGGGACTCCAAGCTGTCACTGCAGGGCTTACAAGGGGCCCCGTTTCCCTCTCAGCAACTTGCTGGCCTTTTAAACTTTCTTTTTAAAAATAATCACGGCGGGGGGTGCCTGGGTGGCTCAGTGGGCTAAAGCCTCTGCCTTCAGCTCAGGTTATGATCCCAGGACTGGGATCGAGTATCTCTGCTCAGCAGGGAGCCTGCTTCCTCCTCTCTCTCTCTCTGCCTGCCTCTCTGCCTACTTGTGATCGCTCTGTCAAATAAATAAATAAAATCTTTTAAAAAAATAATCACGGGGCACCTGGGTGGCTCAGTATGTTGAAGCCTCTGCCTTCGGCTCAGGTCATGGTCTCGGGATCCTGGGATCGAGCCCCTCGTCAGGCTCTCTGCTCAGCAGAGAGCCTGCTTCCTCCTCTCTCTGTGCCCTCCTCTCTACTTGTGATCGCTGTCTATGAAATAAATAAATAAATAAATATAAATAATCTCTAAACCCAACACGGTGTTTGAACTCATGACGCCAAGATCAAGAGTTGCATGTTCCTCTGACTGAGCCAGTGAGGCACCCCTTGCTGGCCGGTCCTTACCCACACTTCTCACAAGTTCAATCGACTGCTTTCAAACAAGCAGGGAGAAGAGCCGCTCCAGGCAAGGACACTGTGACAGACAAGAACCAACGCTGCCAGGTAAGGGGGGATAGCTTCTGGGTAAGAAAATAGCTTCCGGGTAAGAGGGGACAGCTTCCAGGTAAGTGGGGGGGACACCTGCTGGGTAAGGGGGATACCACACCTCGAGTGCGCGGCCACCATGGCGACCCCCTGCCCCAAACAGCGCACATGCCCCACGGATGCTGTCACACTGGTGCCAGAAAAGGAAAAGTTCCACAGTGGTTGGCATCCTCTACCTTAAGAAGCTGCAGAGGATGAAGCATGCTTTAGAGAGACGTTTGTTTCACAATGGTTAAGACTAAAGTACGAAAACAAGCAGGCAGAACCTGACTCATTCACAGGCTAAAATCTCAGTTCAGCAGAGACTGAGCTCTGAAACAACTCACTGCCTGCGTGCCATGACAGCCACAGTGTGGACGCTGATGTCATGACTGGCGGCACCGCAGTTCCTACCACCACAAGCAGCTCCTCCATGTGCCAGAAGCTTCCAATGCAAAGCCACATGACAAGGTAGAGGGGAATGCTAGAAAGACAGGAAAAGCATCTCAGAAGAAAGGAAAATGAAGAGGGCCAGAAACCTATAAAGTAACACCCCCAGTCAGGGGGCTTTTCACACACGGTGTGATAAAACGTTTGTGACCGTCACAAATCTGCCTAGGGTTCAAGATCCACTGGGGGTAATACCAAACAAAACAAAAATTACAAAAGCTTTCCAGAGACCACTTGGCTCTATCTTCCAGAATATGACACAATCCCCAGAGTTGCTCAGGGGACTCATGGGTCACAGCCAAAGCCCAATGCACCCTGGAGATCCACACCAGGACAGTGCACCAGTCATTCTCGGATCTTCTCTCCAGGGGCCTCTGAGACACTTCTCATTCCAACTCTCACCTCATCTGTGTTCACCAGGTGCCCAGCGGAAGCTAAGTCTGTCCTGGGCCTTGGACTGAAGAGCAGAGTACAAACAGACACAGAAAACACACAGCCTTATCACCCCCAGAGCTAAGAATAAAAGCAAGGTTTTCTCCTCTTCAACAGACAATTCATTCCAATAAATCCAAGTACACAGTAGCAAGCCCAGTCATGGAAGAAAACCCAGCAGAGGAAAATGGAACTTTTCCCTGAGACCCAAAGTAAATATTTCCTGTCTGGATTTGGTGCCACTTGACGTCTAACTCATTTTTCCCCACGTCCTGCATTTGCTCTGCTCCAGAACTGGGCTGGGGATCCCCATGACATCTGAGCGTCGCTCCTGGCTGAGTCCCAGGATCCTGAGTGACAAAGGAGCCAAGTTTTGGTCCCAGGAAAGCTAAGAAAGAGCACGGAAGCCTGAGTGAACAAGCATTCCCAGGGCCCTGGAAAAGGTGGGCTGCCCAGCCCTGGTGGGCAAGAAGGGCCTGGAAAAAAGTGCCTGCTGGAGGGTAGCACAAGCACGGGGACAGGACGTGCCACGTGGGCTGGGCGATCCTTCTTCCTGCCCTTTCCCAGGATGTCCATGGAGGAGAGCACCAGCCCCAAATGCTGCTGCAGACAGTCCCCCTCCTGGTCAAGAGTCCTGTGAGGAAGCCACTCTGCCCATAGCGCCCTTCCCTTACCAGACTGTCGGCGCCCCTGTCGCGCATGGGTGGACACCTCGTCCTGGGAAGACCAGGCCTTCTTCAGGCGCTCTGGGCTGCAGCGGTACCGACTGGGATCTGCACATAAGACGGACAATCAGCCTGGGCTTGGACTCTGACCACACCTGACCACACCTTTGCTGCCTGCCCCAGCTCCAGGGGCCAGAAGATCCAGAGCTCCCTCCTCTTCCATCTTCCATTCAGAAATGGTAGGCAGTGGGAGTCCCACCAGCCAGCCAAGACTACGCCCCTGGTCTTACAGTAGACCCCTAGCCCTTGACAGAAAGAGCTTCCCCATTCTCCCTGCTCCCTGGAACAGAAGTCTCAGGCAGAGCTTCCCATGGATCTAGAGATATGCCCAAGTAGGGAGAAAGCAGGCAGAAAGGGTACACTTACAGTAGGAATCCATTTCCAAGATGGCTTCCTTGGCCTAGAAGGAAAGGAAACACCCAGTTATTACGTTCTACATTTATGCCTCTCTTGGCCCACCGACTTGCTCTTGCTGCACTGGGACACCCCCCAGGGCTGTGCCGAAGCCCACGGTGCCCCCTGCACTGACCTCCAGAGTCCAGTGAAGCCAACATCCTCCAGGGATGAGGCACTAGTGGAACCCTGGAGCTGGCTGACTCTCCCTGCACCCCATCAAGGGGTAGGTGGGGCACCGGGAACTCACCTTCTGCGGGATGGTGGTGTGGTGGTTCTCCAGGATGAGCCTCTTGATGTGGTGAGTCCAGCTCCGTTTCTCCTCTGCTGTTTTGGCCTGAAAAGACCCAAGGGAGAGGGAGCCAGGGTTACGACCACAAGCCTGAAGCCATCTGCCATTGGCCAGGCTTCCGTCGGGGGTGCCGAGGCAAAAAGACGGCCTGTGCAGGGACCTTGAGGTTACCTGGACTCTTCCACAAAAACCCAAGAGATGCCCAAAGGGATCCCCACCTTACAGAGGGAGACCAGGAGGCCCCACACATCTACGCGAGCCACGGTGGCAGGTGTGTCCCCAGCCGGAGCCTCCCTGGCCCGGCCCTCACCTGGATGTTGTATTGCTGCTTGCTGTGCTTGTAGTGGGTGACAGTGAAGCACAGGGAGTCTCTGGTGCTTTCGATTAGCATCAGGGAGGAGCACTGGGGCAGAGGGAGAGCACAGTCAAGCACAGGAAGTGGCGGGGGCTGACCTGGGGTCCCAGCCCCTTGAGACCACCCAGGCAGGTAGGGAGAGTAATCTCAGAAGGACTAGGCTGCATCCACCCAACCCAGGGCCCAGGCGGGGGTCAAGAAACAGAGCCTGCGGGCGTCTGACAAAGACTCGGACATTAAAGCCCGAGACTCTTGATCCCAGGGGTATAAGTCTGAACCTCATATTGGGAGGAGAGATTACTTAAAAATAAAATCTTCTTTTTAAAAAAGGAAAGAATGGAGCCTAGCCCACTACAAGGGGGCTAAAGGGTAAGAGGGCCAAGGGACAGAGGCTGTGAGAGCAGCCTGGTTACCGGGATATGACCCTTGTAGACAAAGTGATCGCCGCGCTTCTTGGTGATGAGCAGCGCTTTGTCGAAGAGGAAGAAGGTCCTCTCGTTGCGCACGCGGTGCACGCGGAACGTGCCCTCCAGGACGAGCTCCCCGTAGATGGTCAGGTCTGGCCCCTTCCAGTTGATGAGCAGCGACTGGATCTCCTACAGCAGAGAAGCCCCGACCCCCAGAGTCAGGCTGCTCATGGCCCTCCGGTGGCAACACGGAGCCCCAGAAACTCCTATAGACACAGCCACTGGGCACACACAGCCACAGGAGCCCCCCGCTTCCCACCAAGCCCACCAAGCCAGGAAGCCCACCCTCGGCATCCCCCAGCCTGCCAGTCCCTCTGGCGACCAGCCCCGGAGCACCTGGAGCCGGACTGCGTGCTCGTGCCTTCTCTTCATGTCATTGATGTACCAAGCCACGCAGGTCATGGTGTCGATGGCATCCTCCACCACCTCGAAGCCATCCTCTTCTTCATCAAAATGTTTGGCGATTTCCTGCACGGAAGACAGGCACATAGGCAGCCCAGGCTCAGGCCTGCATCCCCCCAACCCCACGGACCCCCCACCCACCCCCACGGCGTGAAGACCGGTGGGGCTACCTGCAGCAGCAGGTGGTACTTGAGGATGCGCTGCACGGGCTTCAGCAAGTAGGAGCCCAGGGGCAGAGAGTGCTGGAGGAGCTCCTGCCGCTCCCGGAAGAACTTGGCCTGCTGCTTGTCCCGCATGCACTCAGTCAGGGCGGCCACTGAGCTGGGAGTGCAGGGGAAGAGGCTGTCACCACCTGGGAAGGCCTGCATGGGGATGTGGGGTGCTCCAGGCTCACAGAATAACTCCGCCTCCCCTCTCCACCCCAATTACTCACTTGGGATAGTTGTTGCAATACTGCGTGTAGATATCAAACTCTTGACTCTAAGAGGAGACCAAAGATGGTGATTTCTGGGAGCCTCCCATTTGACTCTAAACCTGGGTATAGCAAAGACATGGCCCTGACCCCCTCCCCACCCCCGTGAACACACTCTGCCCCCATTCCCTGAACACCTGCAGACCCATCCTGGGACCCATCTGTCTGGGCCACCTCATTCATCTAGCAGCCGCTGGCTCTAGGCCAGAATGCCCTTCCCATTTGAGGCAGGGCACCTTGCACTTCCCCTGGACAGAGGCCTCCAGGACTCACACACCCTCTTAAGCTGGGCACTGTTGTGTCTCGGAGCCCCCAGCAAGGCAGGACAAGAGGCAAGGACCCAGCAGCCCCTCTCACCCTTTCCACAAAGCAGCTGGCCACAGCCACAGGGTCACTGTTGCAGCTGTCCAGGTCTCGGAGTAGCTGGCTGGAGGACGGGAGAGTGCTCATCAGACCCCGGACGGGGCACACCGCCTCCACTGCTTCCCACATGCCCCTCCCCGGCCTCCCGGTGCCCAGATACACAGCCAGCCCCTGGTGTCATGCTAAAGAGTCGGGGCGTCCATCCTCAGAGTGAGCCCCACCCAGGCCAGCAACCACACAAAGTACCAGGCACCGCCGCAAAGGTGGGGAGCAAAGGACCCCCACATGCTCAGCAAGCAAGAAAAAGAGAGGGGACACCAGTACCCACCTCGGGAGGGGAGACAGCTCCTCTGCAGGCAGAAGGAGTCAAACACACAAAAGCAGAGATTAAAGGGAGAATGAGAGAGAGGGAAGACTCCCAAAGTAGCCAAAGGCTCCCAGTTCAAAAGGATGCAGAAAAGAGAGAGAAAGAGGGTGAGTCCCAGTACCCCTAGAACTTAGATGGGGCACTAGGGGAAACCCTAAACACACGGTTCCCCTGATGCCTCCCTGTCGACCTACCACTGGCCAGCCCAAGTCACCCCACGCCTGCCCTCCCAGACTCTGCAGCCGGGCCAGCAGGTAGCCCCTCTGGCCCCCATTAAAGGGCCCAGGGTAAGGTTCCTTCTGTCTACTGATACTGTCCCTCAGCCACTGCCCCTCCCAACCAGGGTCCCTTCCCTGGGGAATCTATGGGTCCAGGCAACACACGCTGAGCCTCGAGGAAGCGCTGTGCCCTGAAGCAGGCCCTCACCGGGCCACGCTCAGCCTCCCCCATCACATTCTGTCTGGCCTATCATTCTCCTAATGGGTCAGATCACCCTCAGGGAGACCTGACTTTCCATGGGGTCAGCAGGAAGGTGAGGAAGAAATGAAGAGATATGCAAGTGGGGGTAAAGATGCGAGACACAGAGGGGCCACAAAGGTAGAGGGAAGAGCATCATCACGTGCCAGAGGCCAGCAGTTCCCTAAGGGGGCACATGTCCCACACGCCCTCTACCACAGGGAGCTAACTAACCCCCTGTACAGGGAGGGACCACCATCACGCACCCCAACGATCAGGCTCCAGGCCCCCATGTCACAGCCCAGGAGACTACAGACATCCAGGGCTCCTCCTCAGGCCTCCAGGCCCACATGGGCCTCACAGACAGAACATGCTGTGTGTTAGGCCCATTCCATACCTGTTCAGTGCATAAATGTTTTCTATGTTCCCAAAGAGGGCACTAACTTGTTCCGGTTTCAGCAGCCCAGGTGTGTCGATGATCTTCAAGAGGTAGTCCTGTGTGGAGGGAGGCATCAGAACCCAGCCCACCCCGGCGCAGTCCTGTCCTCCCCAGCCACACCTAGTTCTGTCCTCCACTGACACAGCTGAGACTTCACAGACACTGCCCATTATACTGAGCTGGACAACTCTCCCTCCAAAATCAATATCCATTCGGAACCTCGGAAGGTCACCTGATTTGGAAATAGGGTTTCTGCAGATATAATCAATCAAGGATCTCAGGACAAGAGAATACTGGATTTAGGGTGGGCCCTCAATGCTATGACAGGTGTCCTTATAAGAAGAAAGGACACAGATGACACGGAGAAGGCAGCAATGGGAAGATGGAGGCAGAAGTCAGGACAGAACATCTACAGGCCAAGGAAATCCAAGTATTGGCAGCAACCACCTGGTAGAAGCCAGGAGAGAGGCATGGAATGCATTCTCCCCTCAGACCTTCCAGAAGGACCCAATCCTGCCAACATCTTGATTTCCAACTTCTGGCTTCCTAAACCAACACAGAAGAAACCTCTGCGTTTTAGCCCCGAGCTTGTGCTAATTTGTTACAGTAGAAACAAACACACCTCTCTCACCAAGACCAGAGGGCTTCCTCAGCGGCAGCCACCCAGGCACCTACCTGCCCAGGCCCCACAGGGTGAAGCACATTGTGCTGGCCCCACAAAGCTGGTGTGTCTTCATCTCACAGAGGAACCCGAGGCTCAGGCCTCACACAAGTGCCTGAGACCACACAGCCAGGAAACAGCAGGGCAGGGATCCGGGCACAGATGGGCAACATCCGGGCCAGTTTCCTCCCTGGGTTCCATGTCTGTGAGCACAGCGGTCCCTGCCCCTCCCCACCAACCGAGGGTCTGCAGGAGGTCCTGGCCCCAGCTCCTCATCGGACCCAAAGTCGCGAAGCAGCAAAAACAGTCTGCGGTTACCCCCCACCCGCTGCCCTGGAGCAGGGACACAAGGCCTCCCCACTGCTACAAGGGAAGGCGGCTTCTTCTGACACGGCTGTCAGGGAGAACTCTCCCTCCAGGGGTGGAAGCGGGCTCCTAAGAGAGGTGGGCCACCCAGAGCAGAAGGCCAGCCCCACGGCAGCCTCGGAACCGCAGCCATAGACATGAAGGGCCTCACCTCCACAATGCTGCGCAGGTCCTGCACGTACATCCGCTCCGTCTCCACGATCTCCCGCACCACGCGGCCCAGGTAGCTGAGCTTGTGCACCGGGGCTGCTGGGGACCATCCGCCGAACGGGGACAGCGGCCCCCTCCCGCTCAGCCAGCTGCTGGAGCTAGTGTTGCCGTTGGGGGGATGCCGGCCACGTGGGGAGCCTGCCCCATTCTCGGCCGACGCCCCGGAACCAATGGGCTCCTCCATGGCCCCACGGCTGTCCCGGGAGGAGCCCGATGAGGACGTGCTCGAGGTCAGGCTCACGGGTCGCTCTTGGCTGCCATCCTGGCGGAGGGAGGCAGAGACGGGCATCCTGGCATCGCTGCCTGGCGAAGGCACTCCAGCGAGGTTCTGGGCAGAACAGACAAAGAATTCGATCTCAGAATCATCACAGAAATAGAAAGTGAAACGGTGGCTGCTGGGGGAGGAGGAATGGGGAGTTTGTATTTAACAGGTACAGAGTTTCCATTTTGCAAGATAAGAGAAGTCCTGGCCGATGGTAGTGATAGCGGAGCAACGATGTGAATGTACGTAATGCCACCGAACCACCATACACTTAAAAATGGTTAAAATGGAAATTTTATGTTTGTGTATTTCACCACAGTTTTAAACACAACAGCTGTGAATGTTGAGAAAGTCCCTTCCGTCAGACTCCACAAGTGTGCACAAGAATGCCCAAGTTACATCCCTTCCTGACTCCAATAGTTCTGGCATTCCCAGGAAGAAAGGGTGCCCACATCCAAGAACAATAAAGACCTCAGAAACCCAAGCCCCAGGAGAACAGAGAGGACGTCTCCACCAGAGCAGCCATCGGGGTGCCTTCGGATGAAACCCGAAGCCCAGCCCCGCTGCTCTGCCAAAGTAGTCAGCCTCTCAGAACCTACACTGGGGCCATGTCCCCCGGGATGCAGTGACCTGCCACAGCGACGGGTCTCAACGTGGTGCCCCGCACGGGGCAAGGGCTCCATAAACCTTCGAGACAGTGATGATAACAACTGTGAAAAAGCACTTCCCAAGGGCTCACTTGTCGGGGCCTGTGCTGGGGTCACCAGCAGGGACAGCAGAAGACTTTGCTCCTAGGATCTAGGATGACACACGTGCCAGAGAGTAAAATTCTCCTCAGGATTATGCCATCTCCGGGGGCACCAGCAGCTGCACCCCAAACAGAAACCTTCTAGATACTGACAGGGGAGGCAGAGGAGAGAATCCAAAGGCTCCCGACCCCCAGCACCTGGTAAGGCCCTGACTCAGTCAAGCTTCCTACGCACAGGAAATGCCCCAGGGCTGAGCCATTGATGAGTTTCTCTAAACTCCCTTTAGCACAGTGAGGTCAGGTAGCACAGGAGGCAGGAAACTGCTCCCAAGTAAGGCAAACACAGACTCAGGTGGACTTCAATCCCTTGGGCAGGTAGGGCTGTTCACAGGTAGGCCCACCTGGAAAACCCTAGAGCAGTAAGTCTAGGAGGGGCTAAAGCCTCAGGGAAGGACAGGAACACTGGACCCCAACTCCAGAAGACCACAGCTCACACCACCCCTTTCCAGAATGTGTATCTCATTGCTGTTTGCACAAGGAACAGAGTTCCAGAGTATCACCCTCACTTGCACTGCCCCAAAGACTTCCACCACTAGTTCTAGGGCTCAGAAATTGCCAGACCAAAGGCTAGAGCTACAAGAACGATCTGGGTGCCATCACTCCAGGAATCTTGAATTTCCCCCTGCTTTTCTGTGCCTCTGCCCAAACCTGGAACCAGTGCCCTGGCTGTGCCAGCACCCCTGGGCCCTGGGCCCCGGCTTTTGCAAATATTCTCCCTGCCTGGACATTACTCCCAAGTCCCCACGCACCACACCCCCCACCTCATCTATCCCAAACCATACTCGCCCCCACCCCCTGTCACTTATGCCCAATCCTTAGGTTTCAGATTAGAAGCCAGTCCCCAGAAAACAAACCTGGACGCCCCCTTCTACATACTCTTACGGCACCGCAGGATTACCCCGACCACTCCGTGACTGTGACTAGTTTGAGATCCCCTGCCCTAGACTGTAAGTGACCCGAGCTCTGGGGCCGTAGCAGCGATCTGGCAAAGAGATGATGGCAAACAAACTGGCACCTGTACTGAGCTCAAGTCAAGAGGCTAGCAGGACCCGCTCCAGCTCTGGGTGTGGCCACAGTGACCTCCAGGAGCTTCTCCAGCTGCAGATAAGGACACAAGGGGCACACTAAAGCCAATCCTGCCTTCTCCCTCCCTTCCAGGTACAACAAAGGAGAATTAATAGGCTCATCTTGGTGAAACCCTGAGCATCTCAGACTAGAGCCCCTTGGGAAATGCAGCACTGTTGCTGTTCCCTCCCTCCTCAAAAGAGCCTTTAAAATTAACCAGCTGGGCCTTTCTAAAGCACCAGCCCACAGGGTAAAGCTCTGTCATTTCGGCACAAAGAACGACAAAGATCCAAACTCCACCCAAGTCCTTAACCCCCAGGGCCATGGGACTCTGGAGTCCTTCAAAGCCTGCTGCAGTCTCCCTCCCAACCCCCCAGCCGCTGGCTGTCCCGTCCCTGCCCGCCCCCCCCCCCACCCCACGCACAGTCGCAGCTGGAACAATGGGGCAGAAACTTAAGACCTAAGACCTTTCCCAGATCAAACCTGGGGTCAGTCAGCCCCTATGGGGATGCTAAGTCCCAGGTGGATTTCACAGCTGGCCAAATCAGTTTTAAAAAACCCCTCACCACTCCCTCTATACTCTCAGGGGGGCCTTCTGAGGGTCACTCTTCAGGGACCCCCATTGCCCTATGAATCCTGAAACAAAACAAGAGCATCTCTTCTCCTTGGAGAAATCTCTGGTGGAAGCAGCCATCTCCCTGAAAAGCAAGCTCACGTCGTCAAAGGAGCAGCCATGCCAGCAGCAAGCCCCCCATACCCAGCAGCCCCCACCTCCATGCCAGCAGACCCCTGCGGCTGAAACAAAGCATACCAGCCGAGTGCTGCAGGGTTCTAACTGCCATGACACAGCGAGTCACTTTGATCTCCTAGCAGCTCTACGAACTCAGTACTATCACTACCCCATTTTACAGATACAGAAACCTGAGGCCACAAAAGCAGCATGTGGTAGAGCCTGGATGTGTACTGGGGCGCACAAGCCCCAGTGTTCCCGCTCCCCTGCCTGCTGTCTCCCTAACGGATTTCACACAAGCCAGGGCCAGAGGCAAACGATTAGTCACAGACCTGGATGCTATGGCCTTGCCTCAGCCTAAGCCATAGGGGACTTATTAAGTCTTCAAAGATCACGGCTTTTAACATGATACTTCATTTTATCCTATGACAGCCATGGAGACAGTAAAGGAATGAAAGTAAAGATTCCTTATAGCCATTTCTAGACCTGCTACTCTACATCTGGCAATTTACCCTCCTGCTGGAACAACATGGTAAAATACAGATTCCAGGTCAAAGGATCGCAGGTCATGGAAAAGGGAAAAAGCACAAGGTCACTGAGGTCACCAGGACCGGACTATAATTCCCCGCATGAGACAAGCTCTGCAGGGATCAGGAGACCCAGGACCACAAGGCTCTCTAGGACAAGAGAATTCCTGGAAAAGAATGAAAAGACACAAAAGGGAGGATGACAAGCATGTAGAGCAGGGAGAGCAAACAAGGCAGAATCTGGGGGTGGGGGGCTGTTAGCAGAGCCATCGCACTCAATCTGAGCGCATTCTGGTCCTAAAAGCCTAAGCCCAACCATTACTAAGTGTGTAGTTCAGACTCCCAGAGACAGAACCTGCACCTGCCACATGCCCCAGCCAGAGGCAACCTTTCCTTCCTCTCCACTGCGTATCACCCCAAACTGCAAGGTTCACCTCAAAGCCATGACTGGAACTTAGGTCTTCAGACGCATCCAGAAGACACAGTCTGGCTGGGGAAGTGGGAGCCTAAAGGAGACAGGCAGAGAGCGGCCAAACCTTCAAGCCAGATGCCCACGCCTTCCTTCTCCTACCGCACCCAGTCTCCAGTTTCCCGAAGTCTCCCCCTGCCATGACCTCTTCCATCTCTCAACATGAGTCAGTCCAATCATCAATCAGTGAATCAGTCTTCTAGAAAACTTGGTATCTCCAGTCCCACACCTGTGATGGTCCCCTAAGCCCTTCTTTTTGATGGATAGAAGAAGTAGCTCAGATAAACATGGCGGGGGGGGGGGTCCCAAAGAGGAAGGATTCTTTTTTTTTTTTTTAAACTCTCTCTCTCTATATGAACACAATCCGCACCCTTCCTCTGCCCACACCTCCCAAGGTTATAGGCCCTCCCTTCTGAGTAGCTTCCCCGAATGTCCCCAGGCAGAGAGGCAGGCTGCAGCAGGCCCCTTGGATTCCCACAACAGATGACAGGGGTCAAGTCTCACATCCTTCTCCTCCTCATGAGGCCTCAGCCCCATGCCCCAACCTAACCCAGACTCATGCTTCCAACAGAAAAAAATGGCAAAACCCATCATTATCCCTCATGTTCTATCCTCAGGCCTCTGGTCACTGAGGCAAAAGGACCCTGCTCCCCGACCACCAACTTGAGAAAAGATGGTCCCGGGGTGCCTGGGTGACACCGTTGGTTAAGTGGCCAACTCTTGATCTCAGCTTAGGTCTTGGTCTCAGGGTCCTGAGTTCAAGCCCCAAGTGGGCTCCATGCCCAGTGTGGAGCCTACCAAAAAAAAAAAGGCGGGGGGGACAAAGAAAGAAAAGATGGTCCTACGGGGCACTCACCTGGAATCCTCCGGAGAACCTCTCCTTTTCTGGCCCTGGGGAATCCCCAGGACTCAGCAACATTCCCTTCTGGTCCTCCCTCCCTGGCCAGCGGGCTGCTGAGGAGAAGGCAGGAGAAGGAGGGGGGCACTCACCGGACAACCCTCTGTGTGGGTCAACTCTGGAGCCGCCCCAGAGAACAGGTTGCTTCAGAGAGGCTGGCTCCAGGTGCGGAGGAGGCTGATGTCATCCTTTCACCTTCTGCCCCTCACCCCAACCCGAGCAGCGAGCAGCGGAAGCCTGACACACCTGTCCTAGAGGCAGGCAGGGAAAGAGCAGGGCGCTCTCCCAGAGGCAACTGCTCCAACACCGGCCAGCCCTGCACACCTCCCCAGGGGCTCCTTTCATCTCTCAAATGCACCTCCTACCCAGTCCAAAGGCTCTCCAAACCTGGCCAGCCAGCCGCCTTGTACCTTCCCCAGAAGGATGGCCCCCGAGTCCTGTGTTAGGACGTCCACAGAGAGGGTACCAGAAGGAAGCAACAGAGGAGAGCTGCAGCCTCTCCAGACAAGCACGGCAGGAGCAAGGGGAACGGCCGCAGAGATCTCACGCCAGGGCGCAGAGCTCACTCGGCTGTGCTGTCACCCACAGCCCAGCACCGCCCCACGCCTGGCTCTTGCCTGGCTCTTCCTGCAGCTCCCCCTCCACCACAGGTGTGGGGGGACCACCTCTCACCACAGCCACAGGGGCATTCTGTGGGACAGGAGGATCCCTGAGAGGGTCTGGGTCATTGTCCCGTGCCGCAGCAGCTTCCTCACTCTGGTCCCTCCCGCCCCTCCCCAGAGACTCAGGGGCTATAAGCACCCTAAGGCAGGACAAGGGAAGGCTCCCTGGGGAATGACTGTATTCGATATGTTCCATGTGAGCAACGTGACTATCACAGAGGCTGTGCAAACAGTGTCATCAGGGTTTCTGGGCCACAAACCCAGGCCAGCTGGCTCAAAGTCATTTCCCCTCACGAATTTATATTCCCTCGTGAATTCCTTTTCCCACCACCCCAGAACAGCAGGAGCCACCAAGTGTGGCCGGGTCTTTGAAGCAGGACTTCAGCTGCTGGGAAGGAAAGGGGATCGTGGCTGCCAGGGGAGCCTTCCCACCTGAATTCTGGGAGGAAGTCTGGGCCTATAGACTGACGTGCAGAAAACTTCCTCAGCCTGGCCTTGGAAGGGAAGCAAAGGCCCTGGCATCTCGTCTCAGTGGGAGGACCACCCACCTGCGCCTCACTAACCCCACCACCTCCTAGCCCCGACATTTTCTCATGTGGATTCTCAGAGCTGGGATGTGTCCCAGATCATCTCTCCCTACACGAATTCGGTCAGATAACCTCCTTCAGAAAGGCCTCCTCAACCACTTCTGGAGCATCCAACACCCATACTACTGTAGACTTCTCCCCTCCTCAATGCCCCCCCAAAGAATAAGCACACCCTAATTGTCCCTGGATATAAAGATCCTATGGCTGTTTTATATGACAAAAGAGGCTGTGCAGATATGATCAAGTCAAGGATCCTGGGATGGGGAGACTATCCCTAGGTTCCCTGGGTGAGCCTAATGCAATCCCAAGGGTCCTTACAAGAGGGATACAGGAGTCAGAAGTTGATGTGACAACAAAAGCAGAGGGACAGGCAGAAAGAGGCTGCAGCTTTGCAGACAGAGGAAAGGGACCACCAGCAAAGGATCTGGACGGCTTCCGAAGGCTGGGAAGGGAGAGAAAACAAATCTTGGAGCCTCCAGAAGTAACAGAGCCATGTGGATCCAGATTCAGTTCTGACCTCCAGAACTATAAGACAGCAAATACATATTGTTTCAAGCCACGAAGCTTGTGGGGTTTGTTACAACAACCAGAGGACACTAATACACACTTCCCTTAACTCTAGTGACCCTAAGGACCACTTCAAGTGCTGCAGGACTGTGCAGCAGCACCTTTCACCAGTTCCACGGTCAGGTGAAAGAGAAACAGTGGTCAAAACCAAGGGCTGGGCCAGATCCTCCCAGACTAACGCATTTCCACACTAGTCACTACCAGGTTTCCAGTCTGTCAAGGTACCCAGGAACAGGGACTGCTCATTCAACCTAGCAATCCTGTCCTCCTTGGCCCCAGACAAGGGACTAGAGCAGAGGCACAGCTGCCTTGCTGTCATGCCACATACCAAGTGACCAGCCACAAAAAACTGAGAGGAAGGGAAAAGTGGCCAAGGAGCCACTTTGGAATTTATAGAAATGACTATAACAAGGGCCCCCTACATACAGCCCAGGAAAAGCTGTCTACCAGGATGTTTCATATGCATACATACTAAAGGCCAATGAGAGCAATCACTACCACTCACAGCCAGGGTAAGTCAACAGAAATAACACAATGTCCCCAGAAGATGGAGCAGCTAAAGCTGGGGCTAGAAATCACAGACAAATTTGGTGTCCCAGAGGCCCCACCTCTCTCTCATTAGACACAAAAGCCCTGGGACCTCCACTCCTTACCAGCAAACTTCAGGAACCTCTCCCTGCAAATCAGCCCTCTTGTCCCCATGGTGGAGCCAGGGCAGGAGCTGCTGGTTTGGGAGCCTCTCAGCTGGAGTGGGAGCAAGGAGGAAACTTGAGCCAACACCTTCAACAGTTGCAGCATTTACCGTTCCATCACGTTCAAAGGCCCTGGAGAATCTTGGCAGGAAGCAAGTGGGAACAGAGAGGTCCCACCAGGACCCTCTAAGTCCCTAGCAGAGGAGGAGAGAGAAGCACACACACGTGTGCCCAGGAGTCTGCAAAGCAGAGGTTATGCACACTAAACGGTTCCACAGGCTCCACAGCCAGGCAGATCTGGTCTAAAACCCAACGACTCCACCTGGCTGGCCCTGTGTGGCCTTGGGCAAGCCACCTCACCTTTCGGAGCTTTAAGTTCCTCATCTGCAAAATGAGAACAAAAGCACCCACCTGACTGGTCCCCAAAATGGAGAGGATGCAAGTCAAGATCTGCCACACAGTAAAGCCACCCTAAGTGGCAGGATGACAAGGACGGAGAAGTTATTATTTGTTCCACAAGCACTGGGGCAAGTGCCTTTTTTTTTTTTTCCTGATTTGTGCCTATAATTTTTACCCACATCTCACATGAAGAATAAAGATAAAAGTTCAGCTTGGTGAACTGGCATGACCTAATCCTCCCCCACCAGCCATCCAACATGTACAATCCCAACGCGGACTCGAACCATGATTTTCCATGCGGGAAAATATAAGCAATTCGGCTGGAAAGGCAGAGTCTGGTATCCATGGCCAACAGAAGGGCAAAGCAGAAGATGAAGTCTAAGTGAGTCAGAGCCCTTTGTTGCAGCAGGCAGACCACATTCCTCAGGGCTCCACAGGGAAAGACAAGGTGTCCTGCTAGGAGCTGAAGAGGAACAGAAAGAGGAACACAGGGGCAAGCAGGAACAGAACTACAGGAAAGGGAAGGTGGCAAAGGCACAAGTAAGTGACCAGTCACAACCATCCTCGACACTAACCCTTGTGTTTTAAAGAAAAAACAAAATCCAGCTGCAAGGTGGACATGTGAAGAACCAGGATATAAGACAAAAACTCAAGGTACTGGGAAAAGCCTTACTGCTCACCCATTTCCTAAATCACAGGAATATCAAAGAAGGTGGGGAGCAGCGCAAATGACAGAGTAAGCATGAGTGAGCCCCAGGACTCCAGGCAGCGCTGCCCCAACCCCGCCCCAGGTCTGCTGTTCAGCAGGGGCGAGGCGGGGGGGGGGGGGGGGGGGGGAGGGGGTTGAAGGAGCGAGGCAGTAAGCCTTCTGCGCCACAGAGGAGGAGCGTGCCCACCATCTCGTGTAGGGAGAACAGTCCCTGCCCTGCCAAGGCCGTGAGCTGCAGAATTCACTGGACAAGTATTTTCAAGCACTCACTTTGCACAAAGACACTATGGCAGCTTTGTGGGAGACAGAGATGAATCACATACAGAGCTCACACTCTTGAGGGTTGATCCTCTCTCTGGAGAAGCAAGACAAGTGCCCCAATAACAAAAGGAGTGGAGAGTGGGGTCGTGGGTAGTCTGGGGGTTCAAGGCTGCCTCCAGTTTGGCAATTCGTTCCACACTTCTGAGCATGATGCTAGGCCCTGGGGATAATGAAATGAGTAAGACATTGTCCCTGTCTTTGAGGAACCGAATTCTAGAAGGAAAAAGAGCCCTATAAACAAATTCTCCACTAGGCAACGCCTTCAGTGCTATACAGATGTAAAAATACAGAAACTGTGCTGGCAGAAGAGGGAGTAGCTGGTACTACCTGGGGCATCTGAGCAGCTTTAAAGGTGAGGCTTCAGCTGAGCCTTGAATGATGAATAAGCTTGTACTTGCCAAGTGATGAAGAAATGGGAGGGTCCCCGGGGCAAAGGCAGCAGCATGGGAGAGTTCAGTCCTAAAAGGCCCAGGACCTCCCAAGGATCTAGGGTAGCTGGCAGCAAGAGGCCAGGCTGGAGGGCATCGGACTAGAGGACGCATGGGCAGTAGTTCTGTGGGAAGGACATGCCAGAGCCACACCTGAAGAAAAACTACCAACCACGGAGACTCTCAGACTGAGAGCTGAGGTGTGAGCATGGACCCCAGGAAAGAATAAACCACACATGGCTTTGGCACCAGGTGTCTGTAGAGCCAAATAAGTGTTCAGGAAGAATCCAGAGGCCCAAGAAGGTGCTGACTCCTCAGAGAGAGCATCAGGGAGGAGAAAGAGAGAATGACCCAAGGAAGCATCTGCTAGAAAGAACAAGACCTATTCCAACCCTTGTGCAGCGGCGGGGGAGCAACTAGGATCCAAGAAAAGGTGAAGAAACAAAGTTTCGTGTAAATTACATGCTTCTGAAAGCAGGAAGAGAACACCGACTGTAGAAAACTGAGATCTGGGGGCTTTGCTGGATAAAAAGGTCCCACTAGGATTCCAGGCCAAAGGCTAGGGGTTGGTCAGAATACATCTCACCACCTGAGGGTTTCCTCCCTTCCCCCAAATTCTCACTTTCCCTACCCAAGCAAATCAGAATTAGGGGACAAGGCGGCTCCCCCAAACACAATTTCCTCTCTAATTCCAAGCATGACCATCCAGACCCAGAAAAGTGTGTTCGTTCACGTGAGCAATCCCCTTTTGTGAACTGCTGCCATCCATCAAACCCCCCTGGCC
This sequence comes from Mustela lutreola, assembly GCF_030435805.1. Lineage (NCBI taxonomy): Eukaryota > Metazoa > Chordata > Mammalia > Carnivora > Mustelidae > Mustela > Mustela lutreola. The sequence continues at coordinate 117,629,552 of NC_081296.1, read as the reverse complement.
TGCCCCACTTCTTGGGCATTACAGCAAAAGTGCACTGATGAACCCCCACCCCAATATTTTCCCCAGATGCTGATCTCGGGCCTGGTGCCTGACCCAGAGAGGTCAGACTTCATAGACTCCCGTAAGTGTCGATTCTCAAAGGCACCAGCCCTTCACATAGCAAGGCCTCACAGACTTCCCCTCACAGAACCCTCTCCCAGAGCCCAAGGCGGCCCCTTCTCCACTCTCCGCCCCACACCACCTGCCTCCACCCCGGAGGGCCCTCACCTTTCCCTCTAAGGGGCCTCAACCAGGGAGGCCCAAGAAACTCATCCAACCAGTTCCCAGGTGGGAGGAAAGGAGATTTGTCCCTCAGCTGAGAAGTCGGGAGACCAGAACACAGTCCGGAGACGTGGCTGTCACCAAACCCCAGGTTCTCAGGTGAGGGGATGCAAGTGGTATGGAGCAGCACAGCCCAGGCAGCCCGCTCCCACTCCTGGAAAAGCAAGGCCTCGCTTCAAGGTAAAAAATCCACCCAAGACAGGGCAACAACCTGGCGCCCGCTCACCCCACTCCTGTGGCCCAGAGCTCCGGAAGTGGTGGTGGTGGGCACAGCCCTGCCCAGCAGTGTCCACCTGGGATGACAGGGTCAGGAGAACTTCCTTTCACTTGCTGTCCTGCCACCACTTAGATTTTATCCAAACTAACCACCCTCTGTGGATTCTGGGAAAAATAAACTTCAGGAAGAAAGATTAACTCTGCTTTTCCCAGCATGTGTGCACTTTGGTGATGGTCCCTCCAACAGCGGCCCCTTCTCTAAACCACCCAACGCTGCATGTTCAGAAATCAGAAGGGCCTCCGAAACCCCAGCAGATTTGCCCGCAGTCTCCTCTAAAAAGGAACACAGGATTGTCTCACTCTCACCCAGCCACAACTGACCAATCCACTAGAAGAAAGCAGGGCAGGAGAGGAGGAAAAACAACAGGTCTCCTATACCTGTATCCATGGGGTTCCTCAGTTTCTGAACCCCCAAGGGAGAAACCTACCTTTTGCCCCCAAACCTGTGGCTGGCCAGGTTTCACGGGGGAGTTTATAAAGGCCTGGAGGCCCAGAGCTCAGAGTCCTCATCAGGCCCCCTTGTACTCCCCAGCCTGGCCTCGGAAGGGTACCTACCGCCTTCCTCAAAAGGGCTCCCATGGGAGCACACCGGGAGGGCCACCTGGGGCCTGGCAGCCGAGCAGTTAACAGGCTTGGGGCAAGCAGCGAGCTGCCACCAACAGCCTCGGGAATTAAAGTGCCCGCCGCCTCCTGCAAAACCTCTTCAATAAATGTCCTATTCAGAACCACTTCCGCGTGTGGGTCCTACTTGCTGCATTTCTTTCATTCCTGATCCCTGGGAGGACTCTGACAGAGGAAATGAGGCTTCTCTCCCTCATTCAGCAGGTCCCCCTGAGTGAGGACCCCCATCACATCTGGCAGGTAAGCACTGCCCCAGTGAGGACGTGCAAATCTCTGAGCCATTCAACACAAGGGGACACTGACTGCAGGAAGTCAAACCCCGAAGACACTTGAACAAAGCCAGACCATTCACCAGCACAACAATACTCCATTTATGTGGCTCCTCCCCCACCCCAGGTCCTCAGCTGAAGGATATTAACCCTTGTTCTTACAAGAGCGAGGAGCCAGGGGCAGGGGCAGGTGCGCAGCAGGCGGTTCACACATCAGGAAACAGAGGTACCAGTGGCTCCCAAAATGCCAGCCTGGAATCCCAACTAGCATGTCATCAGGCTGCACCAGGCCCTGTGCTCAACACAGTCCCTACGGAGCTATGTGCTCACTTACCCAAGGGCCAACAGGGACGTAGGAGGGACAGCCAGGGTTTCCTGGAATCCCGGGGCCTTAAAAGAGGCAGATAGCACTCCCTCAGCCCACTTTGTACCAATGCCCTTGGGCACTTTTTTTTTTTAAGATTTTATTTATTTATTTGACAGACAGAAATCACAAGTAGGCAGAGAGGCAGGCAGAGAGAGTGGGGGAAGCAGGCTCCCCGTTGAGCAGAGAGCCAGATGTGGCTGGATCCCAGGACCCTGGGATCATGACCTGAGCAGAAGGCAGAGGCTTTAACCCACTGAGCCACCCAGGTGCCCCGCCCCCGGGCACTTTAAGTTTTATAAACTTTGCTCAAAACAAGTTCTCCCACTGTGGGGCAATCTAAGGGGGCAAAATGGAGACACCTGGGAATTTATAACTCCCTTTTAGAAGCTTCTAGAAGGAATGGCTTATGTGCCTATTGAGGGTGGCCCAACGACCGGTGCACCGGCTGCCTTTCTCCACCCTGTCACTGCGAGAGATACTCATCCTCACAGCAGCTCTGTGACGAGCAAATCCCTGAAGAGTCTTCTGTGAATGCTCTCTCTTCTTAACTCAGTTACAGCCTCCTATAGCTAAGAACCAGATCTTGTGCATTTTTGCCTCCTTGTCTTCTGACACTCAAATGCCTATTGCTGACATGGGGAGCTGTGCAAACATAGAAAAGGGCCGAAATAAAGCACACGGGGTGGATGGGATTTTCTGAGCTCTTATGGGACAAAAAGACAACCCCAGTGGAGGCACAGAAAAAGGTCTGGGAACAGAGAGCCAAGCTGTTCACCTCTTCTTGACTGCCTGGTCAGACCCAGACCAGCTGAGGGCTATAGAATCGAAGCTGAGAGGACTTCCATCTGCAAGCGGGATTACTCAAACTCCTAACATTTACTGGCAGTATAAGCCACGTGCCCAGTCACAGGAACACAGCAATACGCAAGACAAACCCTTGCTATCAGGCGCTTACCTTCCAGTGGAGAAGGACATAAAAGGGAGACAAATGACTAAGATATTTCTGGATAGTGATAAGTGTCATAAAGAAGATAAAGCAGAGAAAAGAGTAGGGTTTTCTCTCTCTCTAATAAATAAAAATAAAATCTTTTAAAATAAGTAATGGAGGGGCGCCTGGTGGCTCAGTGGGTTAAGCCTCTGCCTTTAGCTCAGGTCATGATCTCAGGGTCCTGGGTGGAGTCCTGCTCCCTGCTCAGCGGGACTGTTTATCCCTCTCCCTCTGACCCTCCCCTTGCTCGGATGCACTCCCCGGCTCTCTCTCTCAAAAATATAAAAATAAATGTTTAGGAAAAAAAAAAAAAAAGGAGTAAGTGGGGGGATGGGGTGTTATTTGGTCAAGAGGTCCAGGAAGACTCTGAGGAAGTAACTCTTTTTTAAATGTTTTTGTTAACATAATGGATTATTAGCCCTGGGGTAGAGGTCTGTGAATCACCAGGTTTACACACTTCACAGCACTCACCATAGCACATACCCTCCCCAATGTCCATAAACCCACCACCCTCACCTGACCTCTCCTCCCCCCAGCAACCCTGTTTGTTTTGTGAGATTAAGAGTCTCTTATGGTTGGTCTCCCTCCCAATCCCATCTTGTTTCATTCATTCTTTTCCTACCCCCAACCCCCACCACGTTGTCTCTCATGTTTGAGGAAGTAACTCTTGAGCAGAGTCCTGTTTAAGAAGCAGACAGACATGCAAAGTTCTGGAAGAGTCTTCCAACAATCCTTTCCTCTACTCCACCTCAGCCACCCACCCACCCCTTTTATGCCCTAGATATCATCATCACCAGTAAGTGCAGACTTCCAAAACACCTTACTTTTAAGCATCCCACTCTTTGCAACCACTGAAGAGGAGCTGAGTATAAACATTAATAACCATACAACAAAATAAGCCATCACAAGGGAGTAAAAAGATGGAACCAACTGTTACTCCATTAGCTAAAAAAAAAATCTGGGAACCTGGGTGGCTGAGACTTGGTTTCAGCTCAGGTCATGACCTCATGGGTTGTGAGATCAAGCCTCTGGAGAGCTCCATGTTCAATAGGGAGTCTGCTTGAAGATCCTCTCCCTCTGCCCCTCCTCCTGTCTCTCTCAAATAAATAAATCTTAAAATAAAGAAATAAATAAATTTCCCAATAAAGAAAAGCCCAGGACTAGATGGCCCCACTGGTGAATTCTACCAAATACTTAAAGGAATTAATACCAATCCTTTATAAACTCTTCTAAAAATAGAAGAAGAAGGAACACTTCCCAACTTATTCTATGAGTGTATCACCCTGAGATCAAAACCAGACAAGATATCACAAGAAAAAAGCTACAGTCTAAAATCCCTAATAAAGATGCAAAGAATCCCCAGCAAAATACTAACAAATAGAAACCAGTAATACATAAAAAGGAGTATACACTATGACTATATGGATTTATCCCAGAAATACAAGATTGGATTAACATCTAAGCATCAATTAACAGAATTCAAGATATTAATAATACAAAACCACCTGATAATCTCAGTAAACCCAGAAGAAACATTTGACAAAATCTGATACCTTTCCACAATAAAAACACTTCGACAAACTAGGAAGAGAAGGGAACATTCCAATCCTTATAAAGAGCATCTACAAAAAACCTGCCGGAGGTGCCTGGGTAGTTCAGTCGTTAAGCGTCTGCCTTGTGCTCAGCTCAGGTCATGATCCTGGCGTCCTGGGATGTAGCCCCACATCCGGCACCCTGCTCTCTGCTCGGCGGGAAGCTTGCTTCTCCCTCTCCCGCTAGCCCCGCTTGTATTCCCTTTCTTTCTCCCTCTCTGTCAAATAAATAAAATCCTTAAAAAAACACCAAAAAACTGCAAGTATTTCATACTTTTTTTTTTTGGTACTTCATACTTAATGGAAAAAGACTGAATGCCTTTCCCCTAAGATCAGGAGCAAAACAAGGATGTCCCCTCATGTCATTTCTAGTCAACACTGTACTACAGCTCTAGCCAGGGCAATTAAGCAAGAAAAAAACATAAAAGACATTCAGATTGAAAAGGAAGAAGTAAAACTATCTCTATTCACAGATGACATAATCTTATATATACAAAACCCTAGGAATTCACTATAAAACCACTCGTCCTAATGAAAGAGTTCAGCGACATGGCAGGATACAAGATCAACACACAAAAATCAATTTTATTCCTACACACTGTCAGTGAACAATCCAAAAATGAAATTAACAAAGAAAGCAATACCATTTATAAGAGCAGCAAAAAGCATAAAATACTTTGGAATACATTTAACAAGAGCAGTGTAAAACTTCTATACTGGAAACCACAAAACACTGTTGAAAGAATTAATAAAGATTTTAATCAATGGAACAAAATTTCATGTTCTCATCCATCAGAACACTTCACATTGCTAAACTAGCAGTATTCACCAAATCAATCTACCAGCTTAACACCATCTCTGTGAAAATCTCAGCTGGGTTTTTTTTTAATGGAAACTGACAAGCTGATCCTAAAATTTCTGTGGAAAAGAGACCCAGAATAAACAAAACAATCTTGCAAAAGACCAAAGTTGGAAAACTCACAGTTCCTTATTTCAAAACTAACTAGGAAGCTGTACTTCATAAGATCGTGTTGTGCTGGCATAAAGGCAGACATCTAGATTAACAGAACAGAATTGAGAGTACAGAAATAAAACCTCACATTTACAGCCAACTGATTTTCATCAAGGGTACCAAGATGATTCAACAGGGAAAGAACAGACTTTCAAGAAATGGTACTAGGACAACTGGATATTCATATGCAAAAGAATGAATGGGGACGTCTAGTTCACACCATATGCAAAAATCAAGGCAAAATGTATCATGGACCTAAAGGTGAGATCTAAAACTATAAAACTCTTCCAAAAATACTTAGGAGTAAATCTTGGTAAATCTGAGTGAGCAACAGCTTCTTAAATATTAAAATCACACGGACCGAAACAAGTAGATAAATTAGACTATATCAAAATTAAAAACCAGTGTTACAAAGGGCACTATCAAGAAAGTGAAAAGACAAATCAAAAATGGGAGAAAGTAGCTATAAATCATATATCCGACAACACACTTATAACCAGAATATCTGAGGAACCTTTACAACAACAACAACAATAATAAAACTCAATTTTAAAATGGGCAAAGATTTGAATAGGGGTGCCTGGGTGGCTCAGTGGATTAAAGCCTCTGCCTTCGGCTTGGGTCATGATCCCAGGGTCCTGGAATGGAGCCCCACATCAGGCTCTCTGCTCAGCAGGGAGACTGCTTCCTCTTCTTTCTCTGCCTGCCTCTCTGCTTACTTGTGATCTCTGTCAAATAAATGAATAAAAAAATCTTTTTTTTTTTTTTTTAAAGATTTTATTTATTTATTTGTCAGGCATAGAGGGAGAGTGAGCGAGTGAGCACAGGCAGACAGAGGCAGAGGGAGAAGCAGGCTCCCTGCCGAGCAAGGAGCCCGATGCGGGACTCGATCCCAGGACGCTGGGATCATGACCTGAGCCGAAGGCAGCTGCCCAACCAACTGAGCCACCCAGGCGTCCCTAAAAAAAATCTTTAAGAAAAAAAAAAAAGATAAACAAAATGCAGTTTATCCATATGATGGATCATTGGGCAATAAAAAGAAAAAGAAGGGTCTGATTACATTCCACAACATGCATAACTCGAAAACACCATGATAAGGGAAAGAAGTCATAATAAACTACGTATTTACGAACTCATTTATGTGAAATATCCAGAAGAGGCAAATGCACAGAGAGAGAAAGATGTGTGGTTGCATGGGGATGGGAGATGGGAAGAACAGGAAATGACAAATAAGGGGCAAGGGTTTCTTTTGGGGAGGATAAAAATGTTTTAGGATCAGTTCATGGTAATGGCTGCAGGACTCTGTGAATATACTAAAAACCACTAAACACTTTACATGGATGAATTTTAAGATATATGAAATATATCTCAAAGATATAAATCAATCAAATCTAAAAAGTAGTAAGTCAGTGGGAAAAGTATAGACTATTCAATAACTAATCCTAGAAAATCTGGCTATTCCTCTGGAAAAAACCTTACAAGGTGGGTGGTTCTCCACTTTAGCTAGATATAAAAGTCACCTGGAGCATTTCATAACCTAGCCTGGGCCCCACCCCAAGATAATTTTTATTTTATTGGTCTGATCGGAGGTGAAACTCAGACATCAGTCCTTTCTTTCTTACAGCTCTTTGTAAGGCTTTAGTGTGGAGCCAGAGTTGAGATCCGGTTTCATATAAAGAAAATACACTGCAGGTGAATTCGTAACCATGAGAAGCAAAACTTAAATTTAAAAGAAAATATTTTAATATATTTATAAAATCAGAATAGAAAAAGATTCCTTGAACAAGAGACAGAAAGTACAAAGAAAAAAATCAGTAAATCTGACATTAAAATTAAAACTTCCTTATAAAAAATATGACATTTATTAATAGTTACGATAACTTACAGTGCTATAATGAATATAACCTACCAAAGAGCAGTTACTCAACATATATAATTACTATAAATCAGAAAGAAAAAGGCAATAGCAATTACGGTTTGTTTTTTTAAATTTGAGAGAGAAAGAGCGCACACCAGAAGGTGCACTCACAGACAAAAGAGCCCAAGAGCAGGGAGCGGGAGAGGGAGAGATTCTCAACCAGACTGCTTGGTGACCATGTGGCCAGATGCGGGCCAATCATGAAGGGAGCCAAAACCAAGTCAGACATTTAACAGACTGAGCCGCCCAGGCACCCCAAGGCAAAGGCAACTCTCAGTAAAGTGCACCAGAATCTATACCAAGTGGGGGCAGGGGAGCTGGGGGACTGCAGAGCACACGTGTTTTACTCACTTAAAAACAAAAAGAAATTTTTAATGTACAGGGCAAAGACAGAATAACATGACTGGCCAAAAAAAAAAACAAGAAAAGTGTTCATCCCTACCTATAATCAAAGTGTTAATTTTAAAAACCCTTGCTTTAAATAATTTTTAAATACCATTTCATACCTACCAGATTTAAAGACACAGTACAAAAGTTAGTGAAACAGCAGTTCTCATATTTCTGGTAAGAACGCAACTTAGTTCCAAACCATTCTGGGACACTGTTTCACAGCGTCTTGAAAAGCACAACTTATTGCTGACACACAGGGCAGAGAAGACTGGGGCCCAGATGTTCAAAGTGGTACTATTTACAGTGGTGCAAAATGGATGTCCATCAGTAAGGGAACTGTGATAAAATTATACAATATGTGCCACACAACAGTTAAATGAATAAATGTGATTTAAACACATCAATATGGATAAATCTACATAACAATGTTGGGTAAAAAATCCAAGTTCAAGAAAACCACACTGGGGCGCCTGGGTGGCTCAGTGGGTTAAAGCCTCTGCCTTCGGCTCAGGTCATGGTCCCAGAGTCCTGGGATCCAGCCCCGCATGGGGCTCTCTGCTCAGCGGGGAGCCTGCTTCCTCCTCTCTCTCTCTGCCTGCCTCTCTGCCTACTTGTAATCTCTGCCTGTCAAATAAATAAATAAAATCTTTAAAAAAGAAAAAAAAAGAAAACCACACTGAACGTGATGCTATTTATAGTCAAAATAAAAACAACCCAATACCATACATGACTTATAGACAACAGTAAAAAGTATAAAAACATGCAAAGGTATAATAAACAACATATTTAGGAGAATGTCTCTTCTGGGGAGGGAGGCCAGAGAAAGGTTTCCCCAAGAAAAAGGAAGCTTCCACTGCATGCGTAACATTCTATCTCAGTGATAAATGAGAGGCAAGTATGATACCATGACCATTTGCCGGGACTGGATAGTGGGAACAGGGAGTCATGTCGGGGTTCCTAGGCAGGGGCGGGTCCCCAGGCTCCCAGAGACTGACCCAACAACCAGCACCAAGACTGCACACCAAAGCACTCTGCGGCAGCATCCCGGACCAGAACAAAGGAACAAAGCTCCTGATGGAAAGAGGCCTGTGATGTCTGAAACTGCAGTTCCTCCCTGTTATTTTCTGGCCTCCGAAAGTGCTGCGCAGCACCCAGGAAATGCTTAAAATGCAAATGGACTGAAAGCATTCCTGTTTCTCCTAAGGCAAGTGCCCTGTGGGGCAGCTGGCAATCTACCTGGGTGGGGCCATAACACAGTAAACCGCCCTGGCTGGATGCCCGTGGAGACTGCTGTCCAAAAAGCCACATTTTTAAGAGAGTTTTGAACCAGTCTTCAGTAAAGTTGAGTGCCTGTGCCCAGGGGTCATTCAAAAGTTCAAATCTCATTCCTGCCAAGTCTTGGCGAGGGATCCTGGACCGATTTCCAACCTCAGGTGGACTACGCTTCCTTATCTGTGGTTGGGGGTGACACCACTTATTTTGCCTTGCTAAGAGGAACAGTGATACTAGTATCTGAGTATCAGCATTTTTGAAACTTTTCATCAATCGGGTTGGGAATCTTTTAAAAAACACAGTAAGAGCTTCCTTGCATGCCTTCCTCAACAGTCAAGGGAGCATAATTTAACCTTTTCTGGATGACTCAAGGTCACAATTACAGCAAAGCATCCATTATGAAAACGATGACCCCCTCCTCCCCAGGGCCCAGGGCCCAGGTGTGCCAGGCCATTCCTCCTAAATGAGACCCTGGCTTCCGCCAGCATTGGCCCTTCCTGCTATTCTGACCTCTGTCCACTCTCACTGCCGACTTTCCACAACTAGGGGGTCATTTTTCCTCTCTGTGCTCACCTCTTTACTCTCTTTCCTTGGCTACTTCCTTTCAGCTGCTGGCTCTGAAAGAGGATGGCATAACGTACATATAAAAGTTAGAGTCTGAGGGAGCTGGGCTGAATAATAATGTAGGAATCTGGCTGCTCTGAGGCTCACTGGCTAGATGCAGATAAGCGAGGCTGCAGAGAGGACAGGTCCTAAAGAGCACAGAAGTGACCCCCACTACTGCCTTCAATGGCATAATATGGGACCTAGTATGGGACAAACTATACTCAAAACTGTAAGTACACCCTCCTGTCCGCAGGGGGGCAAAGCCCACAGCGCACCTGGCAGGACTGGACCCAGTGATCCCAGCAGCCGTGCTCTCCTCCAGAGTGCAGAAATCCAGAGCTGCCTGCCCCCCTACCATAGCAGCCCACCATGGGTTAACTTTCATAACTTTCCTAGGCGTCTTTAGACAGGAATAGAACATTTGTGAAGATTTCTTGAATTCCTAAGGTTTTACCACACAATAGGGTTTCACTTATATGAAAAATATTTATTGGTAGGGGCGCCTGGGTGGCTCAGTCAGTTGAGTATCTGCCTTCAGCTCAGGTCATGATCTTGGGGTCATGGGATCAAGTTCCATGTTGGGTTCCTTGTTCAGCCGAAGGCCTGCTTCTCCCTCTCCCTCTGCCCCACCCCTACTCATGTTCTCTCTCTCTCTCTAATAAATAAACAAATCTTTAAAAAAATATTTACTGGAATCCTAATACGCAGCAAGCACTGGGGATGTAGCATCGTGCAGGACAGAAAGACGCTGCATGAATACTGGTTCCCTTTTCCTGCCAACAAACACTTGCCAACTATTGCTCCAGAACCTCCATTGTATATACACAAACACACACAGACACGCACAGTCCTGCAGCTGGGACAGTAGAGGATATGTGTTTTGAAGCACTTCCGGGACTTGTAGGACCCATCTCTCCTCTTGAGATCCTGTTACCACAGAAAGAACTAGACCTCACTCCTCTCACACCTCTCCCTGCATTCTCAGCCAGACCCCAGCAATAATCAGCAACTTCAAGGACTCTCAGACTGGGTTTTCCAAAAGGCTGCATGGACAGCCACCACGGAGTCCGACAGAGCCTTTGTGCAGGTCCTGTGTCCAGCCCCACAATCTGCTCACCAGGAAAGAAGTTTAAGGTCCTTATAAATCCATTCCCTCAGCTTAAACCAGAGAGCCCTCCCCAAAGGCCTGTAAGAGAACTGTAAAAAGCCTGGCTTTCCCCCTTGCCTATGTTCCCAAATGGCCACAGCCCACCCGGAGGGGCCTAACCCTCACCACTGCTTTCTCCGCCCCCACCCCCCAACTCAGCTCCCACAGAACAAAAGCGGGAGCCAACGAGCCCACCGAGCCCAGATCACTGTCAGGCCCGGACCTCAGCACAAGCTGCTCACACCCTTGTTGATTACACTTCATACAGCTCGGTGCCACAGAACAAAGATGAAGCCAGCACAGTTCCTGCCCTCAGACAGCGTCCAATCAAAATAAAGAGCACACAGTGGGGGCCCAGTTAACAGGACCAGCCATCATTCCCGCCAGCTAACTCCCAGGGGGACTGCCACACGTCTCCAGGTGCACCTCCTTCTCATGCGGTAGTGGACCCTGCCCAGGTTTCCTCCTCCTCTGAGTACAGTCACCCAAAACCAAAAACAAAAATGCCTGGGGCTGTTCAGGGCCATCTATCTTTTTAACTTCCTCTGAAGCCAGATTATAACTAGCTTTATGCAGTCTCTAGGCACCAGCTGGCAGGCCCAGAAAGTTCCTTCACCACAGGGCCTGCCTGGCTGTCCTGCCTGTGCCACGGGGCCTGCAGGGGGTGTGGTCTGTCTGATGACCACTTCCCTAGACCTCACCCTCCACAGCCCATCCCTGCTTCCTGAGCCAGGGCAGGGCCCCCAGGAAACCGCTCACCACAGCTTTGACAGCAGTCTTAGAGCCGGCCCCTCCCTTTGAGGGCCGTGGTTCCAGCGGAGAAGAGACTGCAGACTGGCTGGGTGGACACCGCGGGAGCTGAGCAGTTAGAGTCTGGGCAGAACCCAAGATAAGGCTCCATCAGAATCCTCCTGCCCCCCATGCAATTTCCCCAGTCCTCCTCTCCCTCCCTCTAGGAACATAACTTATCTACAGGAGTCTGGGAGAGGGGCAGATAGCCTTCCCAGCTGTGAGGCCGCCTAGAGAGGCCAGGGACCATGCTGTGATTCATCAGGGTTGGTTAGATGCTGGGGGAATTCCAGAGCAAGGGAAGGCCAGGGCTACCCCCAGTTCAGCCTATCCTGGGGAAAGCACCACACACCTGGGAGCCTGGCATTCTCAGCCCAACCATCAGAAATCTAGGATACGGTAGAAAAGTCTCACTAACAAAGTCTGCACTAACCAGGATTTCTGTTTTATCTCCCTCCAATTCCTCACCCCTGCCCAACACTTGAAACACAAAGCCTTTCAGCCTAAGTCCTTAGCAATGGCATGAACTGTCTTGGGCTACCCCAACCCCACACACTTTGGTTGGAGAAATAATACAACTATCATTTACTGAACACCTCTGGAAGCTTTGCTGAGCGTTTAACACATTCTCATTGTTCATTCTCACAGAATACCATACATGGTAGATATGATGACTAACTCCATTTTACACGAGAAAAACACAGGCTCAGAGGAGTTCAGCACCAAGGGGCTAGCAAGCTGCAAAGCCGGAATTCGAACCTGGGTGCACCCAATTCCAAATCCGGCCCCTCAATCCCACAGTGGGTTGCTCTAAGTGGGAGTCAAGTAAAGGCGATAAGAGATGAAGGGAAATTCTTCCCTCAGGCATTATCTCCAATATCCCTTGCTCAGGCGGCTTCCCAGGACACTCCATCCAAAATGCCATCTTACTCCCTCCATGGCAATGCATATCCACCTCCTTCCCTATCACATGTCTCTACCTATCACTGACATTCTTTCTTTTTGTTGTTGTTTTTTACTGACATGCTTTCTATTTCATTTTCTATCTTGCTCACTGTCAGCCTCCCCCACTACAAGTCAGTTCCTGGTCAATATTTGTATATTTTGTTCACTACATCTATATTCATATACAGTAGGCGCCAAATAAATGTTGAATGAATGAATACTTAAAAATAGAACTAAGAAGCGTAATTGTAGGAAGAAAAAAAGGGACAATCCAACCATTTAGGGAAAGAAGAGAGGAGAAAAGGAAGTGAGAGTGCGTGGCCAGGAGCAAGTTAGCAGCCCTAAGAGGAGCCCAACAGGAGGCAATGAGGGTCTGCCAGGTCCCCTGTGGATTCCAGTAGAGCCTTCCTGCACAGGAGTGACCTCCAGCTGCCAAGCCTCCAGCCTGAGGGCTTCTGCTGGGGAGGGTGGGCAGGCAGCTCTGGAACAAAGGCCTATGGAGAAGCAGCTGGCCAGAGAGCCAGCACAGAGCAGAGGCCGAGGCCAGAGGGGCAGCCTGGGGAAGGGGGAGGGAGGCAAATGAGTCGCTGAAGAGAGCCCCAGTGCAGCTGCAAAGGCAACACCCCCCTCCAAAGCCCAGAGTCCCCTCAACCCCAGTAAAACAGAGAATAACTAGATAGCTCCACAATTAACCCTCCAAAGTCAGCAGCCCAGCGCCCTCCTTCACAAGGTTCTGAGAGGGGGTGGACGTAAAGGGGCAAGCCACGCGTCTGGAACACAGTCCCTTTTCCCCTCTCGCCCCAGTCATCCCTCAAGCCATGGCCTTTGGCCTCCTCCGGTGTAAACACAGTGACCCTAGGTTGGCTGTGGATTTGGTAAGCCAAATGTTTACTCTGGAGCTGAGATATCACAGGCCACAGATGTAAACCTCCACCATAGGACCCTGGTATTTACCATCTCCTGCGGCACACAGGGGACATATCCAGTAAACGTTAAAGCTCTTGAGAGCCCCTCTAGCCACAGTGAGCTCTTTATTCAGTATAAGAGTTTATGGAGTGCTTTCTACATGTCTGCTTTATGTGATCCTTACCACAACCTCTATAAGGAAGAGAACGCAAGTACCCTGCTTTACTCACGTGGAAACTGAGTCTGAAAGATATGTGATTTGCCCAGGTCATGTTGGAGAAAGCAGGGATTAGCAAGAGCATGAAATCTGAGTTCTAGTCCCTGTTTGGCCAACAGGGATCAGGCTCAAATCACCTGACATCTTCGGTCTCTGCTTCCTTCATGTGTAGCGTAGGCTAATGAGAGGCGCCTTCCAGCACTAGTCACTCTACCAATCTTTGATGGTATGCAGTAGAGCCAGATTAAAATTCAAGCAAAATCCTGTGTTGGACTCCCAGGCCAGTGCTCTTTCCACTTTCCTGATAGGCCACATCTAATAAAACAACCCTTAAGCCACTCCCTCTGCTTCTAGGACTTGGTTTACCCCATGTTGACTCCCTGCTCTATCCCCAGAGCAAGAAACCAGGGAGCCAAGGGGTCGTCCAGCCCCCAGAGAAGGGAACAGGTTCAGCAAAAGCACCAGGAGCACCTAACATGGCTTAGAAGGAAGAGACGAGGCACCCCGGGATCTCAGGACGGGGTACACCTTCCTTTGGCTCTTACTATCTAGGTTTTCTGTTGGGAGGATGAAATGAAGTCATTCCCCGCTTAAGTCAATGAGGATTCCACTTCCAGTCCATCAAGGGAGGTGCTGGAAAAGCACTCTCCTAAAAGGAAGCAGGCGATGTCATTACTCTCCCTACTTATTATTTCTTAAGCAAGGTCTATGTGACTGGGTTTCAAGAAGAGGCAGGGCTAGGGAGACTCTTAAGAACCCAGTCTAGGGTTCCATGTAGGATAATGCAGTCGGAGTTGCCTCCCCAGGGGCCCTGGAGAAGACAGCCTCCTCCATCTGCCCACAGTTTAGCAAGTGGCCTAGAGGATAAAACTCTTACCGCGGCCACAAACACCGCGCCGCTCCCCCCACCCCCGAGGCCACACCTCCCCAGCCTCCTACCATTACACTTCCCACTCTTCTCTTTGTTTTCAAAAGCAGCTCCGAAGAGTAAAAGAAGCTACCTAAAAATATCTTGAAATTTCAAGTTTGCCCTTCTCCTCCTAGCTTTCCAAACCAAAGGGCTGAGAATGGGGAGAAAACCAAATAGATTTCAGGAGTGGGCGATGTCGAGGCCGACAGTGGCAGGCAGTGGCCTCTATGCCTTCGGCTCCCGACATTCCCTTTCTGGCACCCACTCTAACCCTTCCAGGACAGGAGCTGAGATTCTCAAGAACGAGCACTGTGGAGTACCAACCCGGAACAAGCTGCAGACGCCCGTTGGGCTCCCAGGACCAGAGGCTGAGGTCCTTCCCCAGAAGGGTCCACCCGGCCCAAGTCCCACAGTCCCAGGGAAGGGCCAGCCCTCTGGCGCCCGAGCGCGCAGGGGGAGCGGGCAGGCGCAGCCTCGCGGGCTTCCCGGCTTTCAAACGGAGCTTCCCGGAGCCACCTGGCGCGCTCGCTCCTTGTGGTTCCGGGGTGGGGACTACAGGACAGAAAAGGTCTCGGTGTACGAGCCTCCCGCGCTCCGGTCCTCTACTGGCGTTGGGGGAGAGGGGGAGGTCGCCCTGGAAGGCGCCAACGCAGCCCCGGGCCCTCCTCAGTCGTCCCGAGTCCCCACCCGGCGGGGGGCTGGAGCGAGGAACCGGGAGGGTGGGGGACTTCGGAGGGGCTCTAGGCACTGCCACTGGCCGAGGGAGATGGGAGAAGCGAGGGCCACTCACCGCGCGGTCGCCGCCCCGCCGGGTCCCGCACGCTCTGCGCGCGAGGCTGCCCAGGTGCGGCCGCGACGCAGGCGCGAGTTTGAAAGTCGCTCTCCGCAGGGGCTGAGGCTGCCGGCCGCTCCCGCCCACGGTACGGTCCCTCCGCGATCGGGGTTGCGGCCAGCTGCTGACGCGGGCCCCCGGGACCCCAGCCCGCGCGCGCCTTCCCAGCGCCCGGCAGGAAGTCGGGGCCGGGCGAGCGGGGCCGGAGCTGCGGAGGGAGGGGAGAGCGGGAGGGAGGGGCGGGCCAGGAATTTTTCCAGTGGGTGGAGACTCGGGCCGGCCGCTGGAATCCAGCAATTGGCGGCTCCGCGGGGACCCGGAGAACCTTCGCGACGCGGCGAGCCGGAGCCCGAGGTGAAGGGGAACGGGCGCCGCTAATGATTAACGCCCGCAGGTGGGGCGAGCGCGCCGCCCCGACGGTGACCGACCCGCCCTACGCGAGCCGCTCCCGGGCCGCCTAGATGCTCGCAGATCCAAAGACGCACGTGGTGGGGGTCACGCCGGTGTCACAGCCAAACAGCCCCAGTTGTGCGGATAGGAAAGGGGGCTTAGGAAGACATTAATTGCTATCGGCTTGGGGTGGGGGGCGGTCTCGAGCCTACCAGAGCAGGTCACCTTGGCTTTTCTGAGTCAGAAAGGCACGTCACGAATTTCTCGCCTCAACTCGGTCCCTGTGATCCGTTCCAAATGTAAATCCCGGCCTCGGGGGAGCTGAGGAGATGAGGAAACGGGTAACCTGGCGGAAGTCCACTAAAAGGCTGCTAGGTGGATAAAACAAGATGCAGAAACCTGTGTAATAGAGAACCTGTCTCTTGTTTTTACGGCTGTATGTAATACTATGGCCATGGGAAGGTACACACCTGGAAGGGGGTCACGGACACTCAGTAAGGACTTGAGCAAGATCATAAATTTTAAAACGCAAAATAATTCATCAGTAAGGATAGGGGAAAGATGCTGTCTGTTCCAGCACAAGGCAGGAGAGGAGGCCAGGGTGGGGCCCCAGAAGAGATCCCACTGCTTAGACATTACCATCTGGGGAGGAGGAATGGGACTCTGATATCGAATCACTGGGTTCTGTGTAGACAAGTGTGTATAGTAAACGGCAAAGAGAGTTCTTGTTTAAAAAAAAAAGAACACAAGCTTAAAAAAAATAAAGTCTGCTCCAGGCTAATGCAAACTCCAGGTGATTTACAGGGAGGGGAGGGGAGGAGAGGGACTGGAGCGGAAGGAAATGGCTTTCAGGTGACTTTGAAACTGGATCCTGGCAGAGGGTGGGGTGAAGACAGAGGGGCTCCTAGCTCCCGACTGCCCGGGAAGAGGTTAAGTGGAAACGGGACCCACATTCCTCGGGGAGGGAGGGTCGGCTCCAACCTTGCAGAGCCCTACCTTTGCCTCCCGGGAAGGTGAAAGCCGAGACTGCGGAAGGAGTTTGGGGGTAAACAGCCGCCGGGGCTCTACCAGATAGAGCCAGCCAGGGCCCCCCGCTGAAGAGAAAAGTGAGAAGCCCCGAGTCCCTTCCTGTCTTGGGGCTGGGGGTGGGGGAGGCAGTCCTTCCTCATACTTGCGCCTTTCTGTGAGCCTGCTTTCTTCTCTGATCACCCAAATCCTATCTATCCCGTTCTTCCACCTCAAACTCCAGGTTCCAAAGAAGGCCCTTGACTTATCTAAGCCATTACTGAACGCACCCGTCACACCTCCGGCAGGGAATAGTGCCAATGACAGTAATAATAACTCATTTGGTGGATGCTTACCATTTGTAGGGCCCAGTGCTATGCTATTTACATTGTCTCCCTCTATCCTCACAGTTACCTTGTGAGCTAGTCAGTATCCTTATACCCATTTTACAGATCGATAACTGAGGATCAGAAGGTAACTAGCAACTTAACCAAGATTACATAACCAGCAAAAACAGACCCTGACAAGATCCCAGATACGTCTAACATCTGAGTGCTTACTATCTGCTAACCATCATTCTAAGCCCTTTGTACAAACAGTTGTGGTCACAGAAGAAACAGAGGCAAGGTCACACAGCTAGTGTGTGATAGACCTGGGCAAAGCTGATCTTCGTCACCATCTATTCTGCGTTCTTTTTGACACCTGTTATATTCAGTTCAGCTCATTATAATGCCTTGCATTGCTTCTGATTGTTTGAATGTACATAACCTATTTCCTAAAAAGATTTTAATCTTCCCTTATGGCAGAAGTTATATAGGAAGCATTCTGTAAAGCAATTCAGGTGAAATAACCCAAACAGTTTGAAATCATAGCTCACCTCTAAGAATAAAAACCTGTGTCTGGGCCCAGGCTCCAGCGATCAGAGCCTCTCTCCTCCCTGCCTCTTCCAATCCTTGCTTTAGTGTCTGCACTCTCCCTGCTATAAAATCATTTATTATTATAATAATACCTTGTGCTCCAGTAATGTCTTTAATCCAAGATCTCAAAGTGTTTTTAAAAATACAGATTAATTCATCTTCACAGTACCCCCACTGAGATGGGCAGATGGAGGTATTCTCCCCCATTTTTATGGGTGAGAAAACCAGGATGGCACAGAGAATTGAAATGACTCACTATGGAAGTCAGTGGAAGGGTTTCTTCTCCCGGCCCTTGCCCTCCTCCTTCCTAACTCTTGGCTGCCAACATCTGCATCAAAATTTCAAATCCCAGAGACAAAGACCATTGAGTTTCACAATAAAGGACATTTCCAAGCTGTCATTTCAGCTGCTCTATTGTGGTAGACCTCAGGAGAGGGAGGGGATGTAAAAACTGCCAAGGTCCTGAGGCTCTGTGCTTCCAGCTCTGAGAAGGAACCCCGGCTGGCTGGAATGGGGGAGGAAGTCCTCCTCCAAGGTGACCTAAAAAGCCCAAACAAGCTTTAATGTCTCAAAGCTTCCAGAGTATCGAGTGGCATTTCAGTAATATTTCCCAAAGTGTGTGCCACAGTAACAAGAAAATAAACAAACTAAATGTCATCAAAAATCTAAAACTTTTATGCCTCAAGAGGCATCAAGAAAGTAAAAAAAAAGAGAGAGAGAGAGAAAATTGTGGCAAATCATGTATCTGATAAGAGATTTTATCTAGAATGTGTAAAGGATCCCTACAAGCAAATAACCCAAATAAAAAAGCAACCCAATTTAAAACTGAGCAAAAAATCTAAACAGACATTTATCCAAAGATATACAGATGGCCAATAAGTATATGAAAAGATGCTCAACAACCTTAGCCACCATAGAAATGAAAATTAAAAAATGAGGGGCACCTGCCTAGCTCAGTCAGTGGAGCATGTGACTCGTGATCTGTGGGGTCATGAGTTCAGGCCCCATGTTGGGTGTGGAGTCTAGTCTACTTAAAAAAAATAAAAAGTAAAAAAAAACTTTTTTAAATGAGGGTGCCTGGGAGGCTCAGTCCGTTAAACCTATTTAAGGTTTTCTCTCTCCTTCTCTTTCTCCCTCTGCCCCTCCCCACCTCAAAAAAAATTTTTTTTTAATGAAATCTCATTTATACTGTTAGGATGGCTAAAATCAAAACGTGTAATAATTAGTGTTAATGAGGTTGTGGAGGAATTAGAACTCTCATACATAAAAGATTAAACCCAGTGAACATATGACTCAGCAATTCCATTCCCAGGTGTGTGTGTGCGTGTGTCCAAGAGAACTGAAAACATCTGTCCACACAAAACCTTGTACAGGAGTGTTCGTTCACAGCATCATTATTCATAATAACCAGAAAGTAGGCACAACCCAAATGTCCACCAGTTAGTGATGAATGGATAAACAAAATGTATATTTCTACAATGGAATATTCAGTCATAAAAGGAATGAGGTACTGGTTGAAGCTACACCATAGATGAACTCTGAAGTCTTTATGCTAAGTGAAAGAAGTCAGCCATAAAGAACCACATCTGTATAATTCCATGTATATGAACAGTCCAGAATATGCAAATCTATACAGACAAAGTCCATTTGTGCCTGCTTTAGAGCTGGGGTTGGGGTGGTGGGAAGTTGGAGGAGATGGGGAGATGGGGTTTCTATTAGGAGTGCTATAAACACTAGAAATGAGTAAGGGTGGAGACGAAGTGGCCGAGTGGTTAAGGCAATGGACTGCTAAAAAAGAGTAAGGGACAGAAGGGTCAGGTGGGGAGAGATAGGTAGGGGGCTACGTGATCAGGCGCACCAAAAATCCCAGAAATGCTGAGGTATAAGGGAACCAGAGATAAGGCAATAGAACCAGACCACCTCGTTGGCCTTAAACATCAGAGATGAGGTATTCAAAGGAGAAGTTATCATGGTGCTATCAGTGGTGATGTCAAGATTTCAGTTCCCTGGTCAGTCTTCTATAAAAGACCGACCATAAAAAACCTCAGTGGCAATCCACTCGGGAGGGGCTCCTCCTGAGTGCTTTTTACTTTCCTTCCTGTTCTCACCTTCACTTAATATAACTTTCACTTCATTTCACCCTTAAGTGTCCTCGAGAGTCATTCTCCGACTCTGAGACAAGGACCCTGCAACCCTACAACAAAATAGTGATTATACCCCCCAAAATGGAAAAAACAATAATAACAACAACAACAACACCACACATGGAATTGTATATTTTAAGTGGGTAAACTGTGTATATCTCAATAAAGCTGTTAACTCATTTTTTTAAATTGTGAACTACTACCACCAGTTCCAGAATGACCAGACCTCTTGTTATCAGAATCTATCAGAATCCTGTCAGAATCTTTGGTGGGCAGGCCCCTGCTATGCATTCCCCCAGAACGCACTGAAGTTCATCCTAACACCGTGCTTTACAAGACTGTGATTCGGAGCCTTGTGGTTCCAGGCTTCCTGAAATGAATGAAATGGAAGGTCTGTAAGGCGCTCTGAGAGGTCAAAACCTGGGAGTTGGGAGGGTGGGAAAACAGAAATCCCCTTCATGAAGTTCTTTATCAATGGCTTCTTTCCCCCAGCCTAAACTCCATAGTGTCAAAAAAAAAAAAAAAATCTGACATCAGAAGGGGGACGCCTGGGTGGCTAAGTAGGTTAAGTGTCTGCCTTCAGCTCAGGTCTTGATCCCTGGGTCCTAGAATTGAGTCGGGCATCTGGCTCCTTGCTCAGCGGGGAGCCTGCTTCTCCCCCTGCTCACTCAATCTCTTTCTGGCAAATAAATAAATAAAATCTTAAAAAAAAAAAAAAAAAAAAAAGAAGAAGAAGAAGAAGTAAGAAAGGGGAAGAAGGTATGGGGGAAGGGAGAGGAAGACTTCCCCCCACTCCTTAATACCTTCAGGCTCCCAGCCACTGCTGTGAGGAGCTCTTAAAGGAAATGAGCTGTTTGTTTGAGTTTGTGTCTGCAACAGAAACATTTGCCAATCGCTTGTGGTTTTTCAAGAACCTGGGAGCCTCATGTGAACCATTTCTGGAGATCCACTTACATCCACCTTCGCTATCAGCAGATAAAGGGGCTGTAAGGCAGCATTTACAACACCTGAGGCCAGACAGTAGGCACTAAGACATCAGCCTTTAATGGTCTAGGGGTTGGTTAATACAGTGACCGTCCCTTCTTGGACTTCTGGCCTTTGGGCCAGACATTTTTCTATTTACAACGCTGCCCGTAGATAAAGTATAAACGTGGAACAGTCAAGCTTTCCCCAGCTTATTGCTAAAGCAAAAGATTTTCTGGGGAGAGTTCAGGAACTATTAGCTGAAATGGTATTGTGAGTTGTCCGTGTACTTCTTTATCTATGTTGTTAATATCCCATAAGACTTTCTACTTCTGAGATTTTCAGACCTGGGTATTCATAAGAAGCACCTAGGAGGTTTCTGACTCACAGCTGAAGCCTACCCCAGGAATCTGCTTTTTAACAGTAAATGATTCAGATGCAAGGGAGACCCCTAGACCACACTTGGGAAAACAGTGGTCTGAATTCTGCCTTTTGCCTTTTCCCCTCCTGATGCTTCCTCTTCGTCCCCTGAAACTTAGGACTCAAAACAGAAACCCTGCAAACCCAGTGCTCCAAAGATGAAAGGCTACGGCTCTCACGATGTTGGAACACATCAAGCTCTTAGATTTAATCAGATGAAAGGGTTCTACCTTGATTCATGTGAAATGCTTAACCTTCCACACCTTGGTGACAGGTAGGGCGGGGTGCACCTCCCAAGTACTAGACTGTAACACTCAGAAAACAAATTAATAAGAGCTTAATTAGGAGGTAATTGCCCAGTTACTTGCAGATGGAGGCAGTTCTTCCTGACTATAATTTTGGTTGTTGATGTTTTCCTCCTAGACAGGGGCCTATAATAGGTAGATTCAGCCCTGGCTTCCCCAGAGCATCCTGCTCAAAGAGTACAGAGTAGTTGTGTTCCAAGAAACCAGTGGGGCCCAGATTGGCATACTCTTTCTCTTTTCTTTCTTTCCTTACTTCCTGCTTTTTCTTCCTTCCTTCCTATTTTATTTTTTAAATATTTATATATTGGTGGGACGCCTGGGTGGCTCAGTTGGTTAAGCAGCTGCCTTCGGCTCAGGTCATGATCCCAGCGTCCTGGGATCGAGTCCCACATCGGGCTCCTTGCTCGTCAGGGAGCCTGCTTCTCCCTCTGCCTCTGCCTGCCATTCTGTCTGCCTGTGCTCGCTCTCTCTCTCTCTCTGATAAATAAATTAAATCTTAAAAAAAAAAAAAAAAAGATTTATATATTGGGGGAAAAGGAGGGGAAAGGGAAAAAGAGTCCTATTTTTTTTTTTAAGAATTTATTTATTTATTAGAGAGAGTGAGCGAGAGAACAGCAGAGGGAGAGGGAGAAGCAGGCTCCCCGCTGAGCAAGAAGCCAGATGTGGGGCTCAATCCCAGGACCCTGGGATCATGACCTGAGTGGAAGGCAGATGCTTAACCATCTGAGCCACCTGGAATACCCTTTCTTTGATCTCTGTGCTAGACCCTACAGGAAACATGGTAATAACCAGATGGGGGCAACTGGGACCCAGTCCATCTATTTTCCTAAGTCACCAGCAACTCCTCCAGGAGAAATGAGGAACTGACCCAGGGGTAGAAGGAAGAACTGTTCCTCCACCCAAGCAGTGAGCAGGCTCATGGAGCCCACGCAGTCCTATCCTGTTCTCGGCTGCCGGGCACTCCCATGGAGACCTCACCTCCCTTCACAGGTGGTGCTTTGTGGAGGTCACCCGGGTCCATTCTTCACTCCAATGCTACAGAACTGCATTCTTCTCAGGATTGCCAGGGTTTCTTCCAATCCTGAAAATCTTGGATTCCATCATCTTAAGGAATCCCAAACTGACCATTCAGCTACAAGCTCTCTTATCTTTTTACCTCCAAGCTTGATCAGGGAGACAAGTCTGACTTCACAACCTTTGACTCCATAATCCAAATGCCCTTATCTCAGGCCTGTGGCTGTCCTCAGCCTGCTAGGAAGATTATGGGGCTAGCTCTGTGCCAGGAGCAGTGTTCAGTGCTCCACGAGTATCCTCATTCCATCCTCCCAACAATCCTTGGAGGCAAGTAATTGTTCTCTCCCATTTTACAGGTGAGAACATCAAGGCTCAGAGAGGTCAATCACATGTCCCAGGTAACGTAGCTCTTAATGGTAGAGCCGGAACATCTTCCCAGGCCCCTCTGCAGCCTGAACTTATCCTCTTAACTGGAAGCCTGCCACCAAAATACCCCACCCAGTTCCCAAGGAGTCACTAGACTGCAGCAGATGGGAGCAACTTAAAGAATTCAACCCAAGAAAAGAATTCAACCCCCTTCCTGTTCTGCCCAACCAAACTGCTGCAAATTGCCTCATGACTGACTGGAAAGCCTACTAGTGAGTTCCAGACTTGTTCAAGGGGCTGGTAAATCAAGTGATGGGGACAGAAGGAAGAATGTGGTTCAGGGTCATAAAGAGGATGAGAAGGGGAAAAATGCAAAAATCTCTAAGGAATTGTGACATCTCGAGCAAGCCAGCCATAAAAGGGAAGGCAGGACATCTGCCTGGCAAAAACAGTCTCTGGAGCCCTAATCATGGCCCTGCCACCTGTTCCCTAGGAATCACTGGGCTGCTGGAACTCAGAGAACATCCTGTCCTGCTTGCCCCCAGAGAGACGGGGAACAGAGCTAAAGTTTACCAAGAGCTGCTGAAGGGAGTGCAGAGTCAGGTCCCTGCTGGGCTCAGAGACTCCTGCAGAACTGTCTCTAGAACCTGCCTCCACCCCAGCTGCACTGCCTGCTACCTGTCCTTATGTGGAACTTGGGGTCCCTATGACAACACTCCCTCTGCCCTCCCCAACCCCCCAGCTCACCTCTATCCCCTGGCCTCATGGCAGAGCAACTTCCCAGGTATCCAGACCAGACATGCAGGGCTTTGCAGTCCCTCTGCAAGCACGGTGGTTAAGAGCGCAAGCTTCAGAGTCAACAGACCTACACACTCGATATTTAGTCAAGCCATTAACCTCACAGGGCCTCAGTTTCCTCATCTGAAAATGGGGTGAGTAGTGATACCTATCTCACAGGATGTTTTCCAGGAATTCATGAGAGGAACACATAGATCCACATAGATCCTCGTCCGCAGAAAGAGGAGGCTTCTAATGCTATTTGGACTTCTGCCTCTAAGGGTTATTCCCGCAAGCACCATGTCAACACCCTGGTTTCACTAATGCCCTGTCAAGTCAAAGAATCTTACAGCTGTTAGAGATTAGAAGTCACCTGAGGTAAGTATTGTTTCCTTATGTAGTTTTCATACATTGCTCTCTCTGAGAATGAAATAATATCAGGAAAGTGTTTAGCACATGCCTGGGATATAGTAAGTGCTTAGTAGATGTTAGGGTTTGTGCTAGTTAATGTTCTATGTCAACTTGACTGGATCATATGATGCCCAGACATCTGGTTAAATGTTATTTCTGGGTGTGTCTATGAGAGTGTTTCCAGAAGAGACTAGCATCTGAATGGGACGGCTGAATAAAGTGGGTTGCCCTCCCTGGGCGTGGGGGAGCCTCCTTCAGATGATTATAATGGCTTTAATACTGGCAAACCCTGGGCCTCAGCTGTTGGGATAGGATGCTTGGGAAATAGCCAAATACCTTTCAGACCCTAGTCAGGTGAAAAATGTAATCTCTGGCTGCGTTAATATGGATCCGGAATGAGACGATGCAGTGGAGTCAGGACACTAGTCTCTCCCAGGGGGCCCATGAGCCAGTTCTAAAGGTGCTTCCAGAGAGGAGGTGATGCCCACTGTGCCTTTCCCCTACCTGTGCCCACCCTCCAGGGTTGCTCTCCTCTCCCAGGACAGAGAAGTTGAGAGAAGTCTGAGGCCCAGACTAGTCTCCACCAGCCCATGTGACCTAGGGACCCTTCCCTGATGTTCGGCCATCAAACAAAGATCTACATTCTTACCTCCTCTCCATTTCCTTCCCAGGCTCCTCCTCTTCCTCCATCCTCACTCTCTGAGGTGGAAAATAATTTTTTGGTAGACTACAGAACTTACTGGGGGATGTAACCCCCCACCCCTCCTCCTCCTGGGCATTTAAGTGGAGTGCCTGTTTCCCACTGAGGAGAGCTGCACACAGACCCGACTCCTGTAGCTCTCAAACTTGTTTCCACAAGTTTCTCATCCACCGACATTCATCGCAGTTCTGTTATGTGTCAGCCATTATGCTGGCTCTTGTCAAGGACATGAAAGCATCAGACCCCATCTCTGACCTCAGCCAGGTGGGAAAGGGTGACAAACTCTAAACATGTAACAGTAAAATCTTTAAAGTGCCATTATAGACAATGAAAGCAGGCATGGTACAAGACAGTTAGCAACTTTTGGATAATTCTAATTGGTACTAAAAGCCAGAGGGCAGAGAGCTTACTGTAGTCTAGAGGCCTGAGTAGTCAGGAAAGACTTCTTGGAGGAGGTGGCCTCTGACCAGAGTCTTGAGAGAAAGAGTGGATTTGGGGGAGCTGAAGAGGAGAGGAAATATGAGGGACAAAAGACAGTGCTGGGAAGGCAAACCTCTGGTCAAGGTTGGTCTGTGTGTGGCGCTGGTATACATGTGAGTTTTCTCTGGTTCACTGGTATTCCAGGCTAGTCATTCTTCCCAGGTGTCTTGGCAAAGACTTGAACTTTATCATCAAGCAGGGGCTTCTCCTTCCAAACATTCAGACCTAATGACTCTGTATGAGTTACACTTAATTTGAGTTGCAAGTGACAGTAACTCAACATAAAACTAACTTAAGCAGAAAGAGCTTTGTCTCTTAGAACTGGAAAATCTAGGTATGGAGGCACATTAGTTAACTAGAGTACTAAGGCATAGCTGCCTCTAAGTGATCTAATACTATCTCAGGGCTCTGTTTTCTCTCCCTTGTTCTACTGTACTCAGAATCACTTTACAGGCTGGCTCTCACAGGGAGGCAGAGAAAATGGCTGCCAGTCACCTGAGATTCATATTCTCTGAACTTATCAACACCAACTACTCCCTCTTCATAGTCCCCAGTCAGCATCCCTGATGAAGGAGGTAGAAGAGTTTCACTTACAGAGTCCCAAAGTTGGCTGTCATGTGGAGGGATGCCTATGCTGTGGGGTAGACCCCAAAACTAAAAGGACAATATAGGGCTGGCCTAGGGAAGCAGGCAAGGCTGTGTTGCATTATTCTGGAAGACCCCATTCCCTGTTACGGACTCCCAGATAGACACATGTCCCCAGTTCTTCCCATCCCTAATAGCCAGGCTCTTTCTGTAGGGAAACAAATGGTTAATTGCTAAGAATGGTTAACATCTACCCAAAGGTTAACAAATGGTTAACAGCTACCCATCACAAGACACTGGGGCAGGGTTAGTAACTGGATAAACATCCAAAGGGCTGTAGGTATCTTAGGGGTGGGACCTAGCTCCAAAGACTGGGTTAGGCTGGTAAACCCTTACACTGTGGAAAAGTCCTGAAATGGATCAGGTGGTGAGCAGAATGGAATCCTCACTGCAGGCCAGAACTCACTTAAAGGGCTTGGGTAGTGTTTTTCAGGGCAGTAGAGGTCATACTAGGAAGAGCAAGGACCCAGTAGGTGTCCTACTCAGAAAGAGCAAGATTTCAGACCAGAGTCAATACTGAGCAGACACTGAAGGCATTTCCACCCTGCTCATCGCCTGCTCTTGAGTTCTCAGTAGGCAGCACGCTGGGGGAGCCCCAGGGCAAGGGAGCAGCAGCTATGCAACCCTCCAGAGCAGAATCACAGAGGGAAAAACAGAGTGGAGGCTTAGGGCCATGCTGGCGGAAAGACCTTTCTATGTGGATGCAAATGTTCTATAACTGCAGTGTCCTCCACAGGAGCCACAGCCGGCTGCTGAGCATGTACATGTGGCTAGCACAACCAAGAGACTGGATTTTTTCTTTTATTTAATTGAAATGAATTTAAATTTCAAAGGCCACATGTGGCTAGTGGTTATGTATTCGATACTAAGTCTTAGAGAACATCCTTCCTCCATGTACCTCCAGGGCTTGGAAGGGAAAAAGGCAGGATAAGTTGGAATGGAACATCCCAGTCAACCATCTACGTCAGGCAAGGCAGATGGTGCAGAACTGGGAAATGAAGAAGACCCCTGGTGTCAACCTCCTTCCTAGACACAGACATCGGTTGCCTGAACTCTGGCAACTGACCCCCACCCCCTCCCTCTGAGAGCCACTGCCTCCGAAAAGAACCTCACAAAAGGTCATCTGAGGCTACCAGGTGGCTCCAAACCCACAGTCCGGTGAGGAAGGAAATAACTTCCACACCTTGCCATAACCCCAAAGGGAACACCCTCCCACCATTGATATGGGAGACCCTGTATCCCAATACTCTTCCCTCACTATGGAAAGTATCTCATGCTATGCCTAAGGACCCCATAAATGGGCAGATCTCTAAGGGATCTCAGTTCCACATTGTTGACTGAGTGCCTCCCAGATCATCAGAGGAAAAGCTGAACTTAAATAATTTCCTGTCCAAGAACAATCTGTCACCTAGCACAGTGGGAAACCGTCCAAGCCAGCCAGCAGTGTGACACGGCCCCACCCACAGCCTCCAGCCTAGAACGAGATCTGCGCTATCAGGACCATCAGGGACTACTAGGTGAAGGAGTCCTGATCAACCCAGGAGAGACCTAAACCAGCCCTGCAAATGAGCACCACGCCACGGGCCCAAGACCAAAAGACAAAAGTGAGCTTGTGGGAAAGGCAGCCGGTCAGTCATGTGGAGACTGTCTTCCCATTGAACTCCCACTGCAGCTGCGCAGAGCTACCAGAAGTCAGGCCTGGCCCTGGGTAGATTCAGCAGGGCTGTAAGAGCCCAGGCAGAGCAGGGGGGTCGGCAGGGCAGACTGTGTGCCAGGCTTCCGCCAAGCTGGTTCCTTTCTGTGCACTTTCCATGCTATTCCATAACTTGGCTTGCTCTGGCCCAGGAGAGACTTAAATAAATTCGGGGTCTTCTCTGACTATCTATTTGAGGTGTCCTTTTTAAAAAATAAATTAAGCTCATGTGCATGTTCATTGCAATATTATTTGCAATACCCAAGCAGTGGAAGTAACTCAAATGTTCATCCTTAGAAAAATGGATGAAGAAAAAGTGGTCTATATATACAATGGAATATTATTCAACAGTAAAAAAAAAGAAGAAGAAGAAGGAAATCATGTTACACGCTACAACATGGATGAAACTTAAGGACATTATGCTAAGTAAAATGAGACAAATTTGCATGATTCCACTTATATAAGGTATCTAAAGTAGTAAACTCACAGAAACAGAAAGTAGCATGGTGGTTGCCAGGGACTGTGCAGCAGGAAAAATGAGGAGTTGTTGTTCGATGGATAGTGTTAGTTCTATAAGATGAAAAAGTTCTAGAGATTTGCTGCACAACAATGGGAATATGGTGAACACGAAACAGTGGTTAAGATGGTACATTCTGGTCATGTGTTTTTCACACAATTAAAAATTTTGAAATAATTAATAAATAAAGGTTTTTATGTATTGTCTTATCCTATATTGTCCTACATGCCCATTAGGGAAAACACAGAAAATTGAGGTTTTTCTTGTAAGTTTTGTGAAAGTAAGTCCTGACCATAAATGAAATGTGACCTAATAGGGATTATAGAGAAAAAAACCAGATCCTTGCCCCACTCTGGGTTCCCCCACCCCCGCTCTCTTCCCCTTCCAGAGATAGCCAGTTTTAGACTTTTCTGCTTCTAGATGGTCATCAACCTAACGCTACGTAGTTTGCTGCAAAACTTTTCTCTGTCAACTTCAGTGGTGACTCCAGACTGAGAAATGGGAGGACTTAGCTCCTAGCCCAACCCTCACCTTCTTCCCCAATACTCCCGGGTTTAGTTATTACAGACAGCTGTCAGTTCCTCTGTTTGGTTATCTTCGTAACTGTAAGCAATGCGCTTACAGCTTGCCTGGTTTCAGAGAGGCAGGCAGAGAGAGAGAGAGAGGAGGAAGCAGGCTCCCCGCTGAGCAGAGAGCCCGATGTGGGGCTCAATCCCAGGACCCTGAGATCATGACCTGAGCTGAAGGCAGAGACTTAACCACGGAGCCACCCAGGCGCCCCTCGCCTGGTTTCTTATTGGGTCTGTGTTCAACACTCCCCTTGGTCAGCTAAATGAGCTCCTTACCTATCTTCCCACAGAGATGTCCCCTTCTGCCCCTGAATTCTGCCAGCTGTATTTCTCCATTTACACTGTTATGGTTGATGGCCTCTAATTCCATCTTTCCTTCTCACTGTAGATTGATACTAGAAGCTAACCATAACCTATAGTGCTCACAGAATTGTGACTTTGTGGGTGTGGTTCTCTCCATGTGCCAAGGCTACACTTCCTACTACATGGGACCACTCCAGCCAAGGGCTCAGAATATGCAGGATTCCCACACTTAAGCAAATGTTTCCTTTTGACAGATTCCTCCCAGTTAAAACAACAATGAAATCAGGGCAGAGATTATGGAGTTTACCATCCGAGAAGAAGTAAATGGCTGCCAGTATGGGAAGGTGCCCTGTGATCCACCCAAATAAAACCTTCCCTCCAGCCCGCCCGCCTCGCCTGTGTCATTAGCAATTCCCTCCTTTGTGAGAAGCGAAGTCCTCACGGTGGTGTCATCTACTATGCAAATATTTCTGGGAGGGCTACCAAGTTAAGTGGCTGACACCTCGGTGTGATCTAGTTTATCAGATAGCCACTTTCCTGTGTGTCAGGAAGGGCGAGCCTGCTTTGGCCCCGATAAGGACAGCCCCAGGCAGCTGCCACGGCTGAGTACTCCCTCCCTGAAAACCCGAGTGGGTGACAGCTGAGCTCTCCCCACTTTATAGTCCCCACTCTCACCAGTGACCCAAGCTACTTTCTCAAGCCCGGGAGGCCGATGTCAGCAGTGGAGAAGCCTGAGGCACCTCCCAAGCCAGCCCACAGAACTCCACCTGCCCAGAGCCAGGGAGAGAAAGGGGGGACAGATAGAAAGATAACCAGCACAGAAGGCAGAGGCGCTGGGATGGTTCCAGAGAAAAGCTGAAGGGGCTTCTGGAAAGAAGTCAAAGGGTGCCCCTGCCTCTCTCAGAATTCTGGGGTTGGCCTAAAAGAGGAATACTCTTTCCACTCCCTGTTTTACAGTCACAGCTAGTGTGTGAATTATTTGCTTTGTATCTATCTCCACCATACAGGCAGGCTCCCTGTAGGCAGGGCCTGCCTGCCTTGTCTGCACCCCTAGTCCCCAGCACAGTGCCTGGGAGGCAGTGTGTGTCCAGTAGGCAGGAGCTGATGCTGAAGCCACAGGCAAATGCAGGAGCGCTAGGCTCTTTGGGTTGCAAATGCCCTTCTCAGAACTGCTCCTTCACTGTCACCCTTCACTGTCATTCGGCCTCCAGGCCGTGTTAGCTCACTACCTGTGAACTGAGTCCAGCAGAAAGGCTGGAAATGGAAAGGAGGATTGTCTCTATCACCAAAGCGAGGGCCTTCTGGGTTGTTCTAGGGCTTGCCTGTAGGGCTCAGACTTCTTGCAGCCTGAGGCTGCCTATGTAAGAGGAAGAGTGACCCGTGGCCTAGAAAAGCGGCTTTTTGATGTCTAATATTTACAGTATTAATGGGTAGCCTCAGACCTGTGGGAAATGACATCTATACCAGATTTTTCACTGCAGCTTTGAAATAGCATGACTGGAAACCGCCTGAATGTCTCATCCATTGAGAAGTGGTTAAATAAATGATGGTACCTCCATATGGTAGAATTCAGTGCAGCCGTAAAATGGGGAGGAAGCCCTTTAGTACTGACATGAAACATTTTCCAGGATAGATTGGGTGATTTTTGTTTTTGTTTTTGTTTCTCAATTTATTTATTTATTTGAGAGAGAAAGTGAATGGGTGAGTGGGGGAAGGGACAGAGGGAGAGACTATCCAAGCAGACTCCCTGCAGAGCACAGAGCCAGATGTGAGGGTTGATCCTACAACCCTGAGATCATGACCTGAGGTGAAATCAAGAGTCAGTCAAATGACTGAGCCACCCAAGTGCCCCTCCAAGATACACTGCTGAGTAAGAACACCAAGGCACAGAACAGTATGTACAGTACATAGCATTCATGGAAAAAAGGAAGAATAGTAATATATGCATATATAGTTACTCATGATATTAAAATCTTTCCGGAATGAAACATAAGAATTTTATAACACTTGTTGGGGGAAAGGAGGCCAGGTGGCTTGGGGACAGTGTAGAAGGGAAACATCACTGTATACCCTTTTCTGCCTTTTGAATTTTAAATCATGTAACTGTTATTTATTTTTAAATGTAAATGCAATTAAAATTTTTCAATAAATAATAACAAATGCCTCTTGTATGCCAGGCTGTATCTTTCAAACGCATTTTCTAGTTTTAGCACAACTCTGTGAAATGCATAGCATAATCTCTATTTTCCAAATAAGAAAATTGAGAATTGGAGAAATAAAGCAAGTACCTCAGTTCCTGCGGACATACAACACTGGAGCTGGGGTTTAACCGGAAAGTCAGGCAGGCTTCTGGTTGGTCTCCTGTGCCTCCATCTCAGGGCCCAACACTTCCTGTCTGTTCTCATTCTCCTAGCAGTGGGTGCTTTACCCCAGGGGGCCCATTTATAAGACCCCTAAGGAGCCAGCTCAAGGAAGGTCCTCCTTAACCATGGCAGAGTCCTAAGCAGGGAGGTTCTAGGAGCCTGTGTGAGGCTGTGTGTGTGTGTGTGTGTGTGTGTGTGAACGTGTATGAGCATGTGTGTAACAGTATTATGGGTGTGTGTGTGTGTGTGTGTGAGCATGTGTGAAGGTGTGCACATGTGTGAGCATGCAAACCATGTGAGTGTATGAGTGTGTGACTTTTAAAGTGTGGGGCTATGAGCATGTGTATGAGTGATTGTACTGAAGCCCGTGGAGCCCTGACCCAGGGGAAACCAGTCACTGAGGTGGGCAGGAAGCTGAGACGACATAAAGTTGAATGGGCGCCTATGTGGGGAGTGGGAAGAGGCAGGGGGCCATGGGCTGGACACGGATAGAGATGTGGGGAGAGCCTGGGAGAGAGGGCCCCATGGCAGCCAGCTGGGGGCTACAAGGGCCTCTCCACGCGTTGGGGCTGAAAGACTGCCACGGCATCCCTCAAGCCAGGGACCCAGGAAGCAACATCCCTAGCCCAGCATTCCCTTTCCCTGGCCCCACCAAACAGGGTGAGACCCAGTAATGGAAGGCAGTAAGTGGGCCGGACAGAAGGGTCCACATTGGGGCTGGCAGGTTGCCTCCCTCTGCCCTCCATGCCCCATAAACTCACTCTGCGCCCAAAGCTAGAGCTGCAGAGACAGACTGGCCCCCTACCTCCACCCTAATCAGACTGCCCGGAGGGCCTGAGGCCCAGTGCTGGGAGGGGAAGGGAGCGGCTCTGGGAAGGGTAGAAGGATTGGAGGGGAAAGGGGGCTATTTTGAGAACAGTCTTGGTGTGGCTGTGTGCAAACTCCTAGGCTCAGAGGGCAGAGTGTCTGCTCTGCCAGCCGTTGCCTCTCTGTCTCACCAGAGCACCTGGCATCCTCCATGCCTCGCCTGGGCCACATGGGCCACCAACGCCTCTGGGTCCAGATGTGAATGTGGCCACTCAGCCTGTCCACTCTGTCCTAACCATTGCTGCCACTGTATGCATTGTGTACACTGTGTGAGCAAGCAAAAGGGGGTCCTGACAAGAGATCTTCTTGCCCTTGGGGCTGAAGGAAATATCACCTCCTTTTAATTCTCTTTAAAAAAGCCTGGGTCACCAGGGAACTGAGTGGGGGAAGGGCACTGCTATGGTTTGAATTATGATTCCCCAAAAGACGTTGAAATCCTAACCCCCAGTACCGGTGAATGGGACTTTATTTGGAAATAAGGTCTTTGCAGATGATCAAATTAAAACGAGGTCAGGAGGACAGGCTCAAATCCAGCACAACCGACATGCTGACAATCAGGGGAGACTGGGATACAGAGGCAGACAGGCACTCAGTGAGGACACCACGTGAGGGTCTGGCAGACACGGGACCATCCGCCTACAGGCCAAGGAGCACGAAAGATTGCCAGCAAACTACCAGAAACTAGGCAAGAGGCACGGAACAGATTCTCCTTCCCAGCCCTCAAAAGGAAACAGCCCTATCAACATCTTGATCTCAGACTTCTAGCCTCCAGAACCGTGACACAATACATGTCTGTTGTTCTAGGCCACCCAGTTTTGGGTACTTTGTTAAGGCAGCCCAGGGAAGCTAGGACTGGCACAATCCTACCATGGCCAAACACGTGTACCTAAGCTCAGTCAGCACGGAGTCTGACTCCCCGCTGTGCCATTTACTCATTCTGCCGCTTTGGTGAAGACACTCCAGTCCTCTGAGCCTTCATTTCTGACTTTTAACGTGGGACTGGAAAGGGCACGGCCCACCCGGAGTTGCCATAAGAATCTGGGTGCCAGGGGAGGGTTTCTACTGCTCTGAGGAACACACTTGGTTTTCAGGGTCTCTGTCAAAATTCCTTTTTTTTTTTTTTTAAATTTTATTTATTTATTTAACAGACAGAGATCACAAGTAGGCAGAGAGGCAGGCAGAGAGAGAGGGATAAGCGGGCTCCCCACTGAGCAGAGACCCCGATGCGGGGGCTGGATCCCAGGACCCTGGGATTATGACCTGAGCTGAAGGCAGTGGCTTTAACCCACTGAGCCACCCAGAGGCCCCTCTATCAAAGTTCCTGATGACAAAATTACCTCCTGAACAGAACAGAAGGTCACATTTGCGGAGAGCCGGCTGTACCAGGCACAGTGCCGTGTGCATTCCAGAATAAGCTAAATTTGAGCGCTCAAAGGCTTGGAAGTGTGAGCTGTGGGTTCAGGGAAGGGCCTCCCAGAGGGGCTGGAGCCTGAGGGGCCAAGTCTGACAGGGAGGCAAGGCAGGAGCCTCAAGAGGAAGGGCCCCTCCCCTGAGCCCCTGCCCCAGCCTCTGGCCAACCCACTGGAGTAGGGAGGTATGGGGTGGGGGATGTGCAGACCACAGACATCACCACCCCCCCTTCCAGAGCCCGAGTCACCCGACCGCAATAATGAGCCTTTCTGCCCCAGTGGAGACAGAGGGCATTGTGTGCGGGCGCCCCAGCCTGAGCTGCGCCCCTCAGAAAGGCAGGCTTGTCTCAGGCAACCTCCGCGGCCTGGGGCTGCCATCCTGAACGTCACAACAAACCCAGAGCAGGCAGAGGGACAGCCACTCTCCCAGCACAGGGTGCCCTCGAGACCCCAAGGGGCCAGGGTAGAGACCAGAAGAGGGAACCTGGGGACAATCTGGATCATTCAGAGCTGAGGGACCATTTTGAAGGTCCCAGGTTGGAGCCTCACAAAACCTACATTCAGAATCTCTGTTGGGAAAATTGATGGTTGAGAGCAGGGAGTGTGAGGTCAGAGCATCTGGGTTCAAATCCCAACTGGCACATTTCCTGGCTAAGTGACATAGGGCAAAACAAAATGACAGATGAGGACACAGTTTCTCTCACCCTGTTGACAGGGGGGTTGTGAGGATCAAACAAATGGATGTCTGTTACCTTGGTAGGCACTCAAGAATTATAGCTATCACAATGACTATTAATCTATATTGTTCCAAGTGAAATCAGAAAGGCAAAATGCTTAACGCAAAGCCTGGTACATGACAGTTGCTTAATAAATGTTGCTAGGCCGTGCTCTGTACCCCTGACTTCTGTCTGAGAAGCCCCAGGTTTCTGCAGCGAACAGGGTGGGCTCTCGAGGGGCCCAGCAGGGAAAGGTGCTCAAGGAACCTGCCTAGAATCACTCAAAGCAAATCACCCTGTTTGGGGCTGGGCCGCAGCCAGCCTGCGGAGAGGTTCTGTTTTGCAGGTGGGATCTGGTAGCCAAGTGCAGACAAGGAGGCTCTCCTCGCCTGCCTCGGCTTTGCCTCCCAGTGAATCCACAGCCTGTGTTCTGCCCCAGCCTCCACCCGGCCCAGTTCTTGGGAGATTATCTTTCCTCTACCTCCCATCCAGGCGTCGGAAAGAGCCAACACCCTCACTCCAGTCAGCAACCAAATGAGCGTCCAAGGTCTCAGGCCAGCCAGGCCCGGCCCTCCTTGCATCACGGCCCTCCTTGCATCACGGCTCAGGACCCTGCAGGAATCAGGAGAGAATGTGCCTCCTGGGCCCATGCCCGGTCCTGACTGAGGCTGGGCTGAGGGCCTCTCCTCATCCCTCCCCCACAGACACACAGGGCTTTATAGTCAGATTATGCCATGGAAACTATGCACACGGCCTGCCCCGTTCACATGGCCTCAGCAGAAAAAATAACAGAGCCTTCTCTCTCTGCCAAGACCCACAGTACTAGCAGGCCTGAACTACCAAAGCAGGCTTCTTATGTGAAACAGGTCCCTGCAAAGATCTCAGGAGGACTTGTCTGGGGGTGCCCTCAAGTCACCTACCCTCCCCCAGCTCACAGCCATCTGCCTCCCTCTCCTCTGAGATCCAGAAAGCTCCACTGGCCACGAATATGCAGCCTCATATGGCAGTTTGCTTTCAAGAACAAATCTCATTTCCATCTCCCATATTTTCCTGAGCCCTGGGAACTCAGCTCTGATCCTTCTCCAGGCGCCCACCCCCACCCATGAGACAAAGTTAACCCAGTCGACAGGGGACAGGACGAATTCATTCAGAGCCACCCCACCCCACCGCATTCCAGACCCATGCTACCTAATATGGTAGCCAGCAGCTACATGAGAAATTAAGATTTAAGTGTTACTTAACTAAAAATTTCTACTTAAAAATTCCATTCCTCAGGTGCACTAGCCACATTTCAAGGGCTCAATTGCCACCTGAGGATAATGACTATGATACAGGACAACACAGATATGGAGCATTTCCAATACATAGAATGTTCTCTCGTAGAGCACTGCTGTGTACCGCACTCTGGAATTCCCTGGTCAAAAGTCACTGGCCCACTTGGGTCTGTGATAATTGATGTCTTCCTTGGGTGTGACTCCCCAAGACCAGACCCTACTGCCAATGGGCACACCCCTACTCATAAGGGTGACCAAGGAGGGGTGCTGTGGATGGAGCTAGAACTCAAGAACTTAAGAATCCACTGGCATCTTGAAGCTCTCAAGGTGCAGGAGCTGGGCATGGGGAGGTGGAGGGGACCGTGCAGAGGACCAGACCAGCTCTCCCTGTGCTGCTGTATTCTCATGCAGAATTCCAAGGACTCTGAGAACTCTTCACTTCCAACCTGGCTTTCCAGGTTATTACATGAAGGAATACTTTCATGATAGGAAAGTAGAATATAATTCCTTAACTCTTAACCTTTTAAAATTTTAAACAGCTTTATGGAGATGTAATTCACATACTATACAGTTCACCCGTTTGAAGTGAATTTTAGTAGAATTCACTTCAATTCTAGAATTCAGTGGTTTTTAGTATATTCACAGATGTGTACAACCTTCACTGTAATCATTTTTTTTAATCCGACACAGATTGAGAGAATGCACAAGCAGGGGGAACGGCAGGCAGAGGGGAAAGGGAAAAGCAGGCTCCCTCCCTATGGAGCAGGGAGCCCAATGTGGGGCTCAATCACAGGACTGTTAAACTTTTACTATTAGGTATATGGCAGGTGGCCCCCACTGGCCTGCAAATGTGAGGGTAAGCTATCTCCCTCTCACCTCTGTGGTCAGCTCCGTGAGGTCAGAGACTAGAGGTGATACCTGTGTGCTTCCCTGCCCCCCACCCCCGCACCTGCTGAGATGCCCACCACACAAGAGGTCCCTAAATATTTGCTGGCTTTGTTGTTATTGTTACATCTTATTTTCTGTGGACATGAAAGAAGCCCAGTGATCATGGGCAGAATGGGGAAGGGTCTGGAAATCGTGTTATATGAGGAACTGTGAGGGTGTTCAGCCTGGGGAAGTTGAGGGCGGGGGGGGGGGGGATAAAGGGTGTATGATATGATAATCGCTCAAACCGACCAGCACATGGGAAAGGGACTAGGGAGCGCTGGGTCAAAGTCCCCAAAGCCCCATCTCCAGCTGGTGGAGGGGCTCGGCCATGGCACAGACAGGGTGGAGTAGTAGAAAGCTCTAGTACGGAGCATATTCACGCAGGGCCCAGAAGACCTCCTGTCTGGGATGCCATAACATGGCCTTTTGCTTCCAATGAGGCAAGAGCAGGCCTCAAGAAGCTTTAAAGTCTCTTCTGTTTCTGGAATCCTGGGCCCGGAACTGCCATGAGGTAAAGGAGCTTCCAAGAGACACAGAAGCCAAACCTGCAGACCTGGACTGTCTTTGTTTTCAACTTCTCGTGGGCAGCTGAATTCAGGCTGCTCCTCTTCCCAGTTCAGGTCTGGCCCCTGCCTGCCCCCCACCTCTCCCTCCACCAGCCCCAGGGCTGCAGCAGGGGGCTGGGGCTGGCCTTCCCTCTCAGAGGCTGGGGTGTGTCCAAATGGAGGAGGCGAATGGGGCTGGAATGCAGAGTTGAGAGGCAAGAAGTGAGCTGAGACTAATAAGCCCTAGAAACAACAGGTCCAAGCAAGCCTCAGGGAGGTTTCAGGAGCCCCAGCCCAGGCCACAGAACTAAACAAAACACCCTGAGTCAAGCCAGATGGGAGGCCACAGGGTTCTAGATCTGGGAGCAGGCACCAGCACTGGACTGGGTTCGCATTTGTCATCCCTGATATGCAAACCAGAAGGTGGGGAGAGAGCAAGCTCCACCCGCAGGGTCAGGGTGGGCCAGCCTGTGGCGACTTCAGGGACCAGCCAAAAAAGCTTGTATGTCATTGGCTCCACAGAGAAGGCTGGGTTTCTCCAGATTTACCACAAGCAGACACGGGTGGGCTGAGGGGCACAAGCCAGGACCCTGAGCATCCGTCAGATGGATGCACACATAGCTCCCTCCAGGAGGGGAGAAGAAAGGAACTATCACCATATCATGTGCCTGGCACCTGGCTTGGCATTTTCACCAACTGGGCTCCATCCCAGTGCCACATGGATACTAAGTACAGAAGAGAGGAAGCTGAGCCGCAGAGAGGACGAGGAACCTGTCTGAGCTCACAGCCCTTGAAAGGTGTGTATCCAAATTCAAACGCGGACCATCTGGCTCCAGGGCCAGGCTTTCCTCACCCTGCTGGTCCCTTCCCTAGTGCCTTCTTCTCAACCCCATGACAACCGCAGGGAGCACTAGCATGGCCTCTATTTTTATAAATATAAAAGCTAAGGTGAAGAGCAGTTAAGTGACTTGCCCTATGTAAATAAGCCACAGACTCTAAATTCAGCCTGGGTCCCCAGAGTTCTTTCTATCATCCCACAGTGAATCTCCAGGAATAAACAAGGTGAGGGCTTAGGATGTATGGCTGCCATATATATATATATATATAATTTTATTTATATATTTTTTTAAAAAAGATTTTATTTATTTGCTTGAGAAAGAGGGAGAGAGCACATAGGGAAGAGAAGAAGCAGATTCCCCGCTGAGCAGGGAGCCTGATAGGAGGCTCAATCCCAGGACCCCGAGATCGTGACCTGAGCCAAAGGCAGACGCTTCATGAACAGAGCCACCCAGGTGCCCCTATGACTGCTTTTTTAAAATCATAAAATACAAATTTTGTTTTTAAGGAAATGAAGCAATAACATCCCTGTGATGATGGTAATATCATCAGCCAAGATACACGGCTGGGCCTCAAACAAATCAGCAGTGAACAAGCAAGGCTTTATTTAAGTTCCTCTCACAACATTGTTATTGTAACGTCAGATGCCAGCTGCTCCTGCTGACACTGTGTACATCACTCCAGCTGCACAGGTAAGAGGGTTTTACAAAACCCCTTGGGGGAGTTGACCCATTTTCCTGCTTGAGAATAGGTTACACCAGGCTCTGAGTTATTTTGGCCCTGGTGTCTTCTCACTGACCCCTGCCCACAGTCTTATCTCTACCACCCCCCTCTCCTGTGTCTAGAGGCCCTGTAGAGAGTTGAAAGAGCTTTATATTGGAGTCAAAGGACCAGGTTTAGGGGTGTGTGTGTGTGTGTTTAAGCTTCCATTTTGGGGGCACCTGTCTGGCTCAGTTGGAGAAGCATGTGACTTTTGATCTTGGGGTCATGAGTCCAAACCCCACATTGGGCATAGAGATTACTAAGAAAAATAAGCAAACTTTAAAAAAGAAATCTTATTTTTAAGTAATCTCAACACCCAACATGGGGTTCAAACTCACAACCCTGAGATAAAAATTGGCACACTCTTCCAACTGAGCCAGCCATGTGCCCCAGACTAAGTTATGTAATAATTACCTGTGTAAAGTCAACCCAGTGATTTGACTTCTCTGAGACTTATCTAGAAAATGCAAACATTGAACCCAGTGACCTTCAAAGTCTCTTCCCACTGTGTGGTTGATGCTCATTGTTTATTCATTCATTCCATGGGCTTGGACCAGGCAATGTGCTACAGGCTGGGGAAACGGAGATTACAATAGCCCATCATTGGCCCCAAAGAGCTCACAGCCCAGCACTCCAACACAGTTCTTTGTGGTGAGTGTCCTAACAGAGGCAAGTTGGTAGCACAATGACCCAAACCATAGAGTCTCGCTTGGAGGGATAAGTAAAGATGTGAGGAAAGGAACTCTTTGAGCTGAGTGCTGCATGGTAAGAAGGTGAGGAGGCATATTCCTACCAGAGGGAGCAGGAGGTGCAGAGACACAGAGGTGGGCACCAGCACAGCACAGCCAGTCCACTGCACTGCACTGGTTTGATATGGGTGGAGTAGAGATTTTGTTCACAAGAAAAGGAGATGAATCTTGAGTGATGGGCTTCTGCCCATCATAGAGGCATGGGGACCCCACTGAAGGCTCTTAAGTGGAGGAAGAACACAGTCTGATATGTGTTTGGAAAGACCAAAATATGTCTTTGGAAAGATCAGGGGCAAGGATGGGTAGAAGAAAGCAGGTAACATGTCTAGGAGGATAGAAAGATCCATCAAAAAACCGTTTCAACAATTCAGGTGAGAAATATTAGGACATGAACTAAGGTAGTAGCAGTGGGGATGGGAGAGGACACACAGACAAGGCTTGTTCCAGGTTAAGAAAAGGAATATATAGTAATACACGGGGTGTGAAGAAAGTAGTGCAGAACGTGCTATATAGCTGACGGGAATGAGAATTCCTCTACTTATAGAAAACCTGCATCATTTCAAAGACAGTTCCTTAACATGCCAGCAAAAACACTCCCTTGGAAACAGCTGCCTCATTCCTAAGATCCTACAGCAATGGAGATACTGTTTCTCAATACTTCCCAAGGTTTTTTCATTATCATTGAGCTATATTCTCTCACTGCACCACGGGGCCTAATGTTGTAGGGAAGGAGAAAAATCCTGTGCTTGGATATGATGGAGATATGATGAAGAAAAAGTCTCTGAAAAACATCAGGAAGAAGTACAAACTGTTTTGGCATTTGGAGGGAGAGAGGAAGGGGATGAGGAGACCAGAAGTTCATGCTCTCCCACTCATGTTAAACTTTGATGGCAGTGTAGAGTAGAAAAACCTCCCCAGGGTTGAGAGCATGCTAGAAACAAAAACAACTTGTGCCCTGCTCCTTGAATGGAGTCCTAAGGCGGTCACCCTTGCCATGGGTCCCTATGTCTACCAGAGATGGCTGCAGCAAAGTAGAGACAACTGCATGGCATGTTTAGTCTGGGAGAGTCTTTAGGTATCTTCCCCTACCCTGTCCCATCCTAATTCCCCTTGGCTTGAGGGTGGCCCAGGAGAAACCCAGAAGTTTCTAGAGCTGCTAGGGAATAGAGAATGGTGTGGAGAGTTGAGAGCCCATGGACCTGCCTTGGGAAATGGAAAACATGCAGAGACATGGAACAGGTATAGGTTTGTATGGACAGAACCAGCAGAGTTGAGACAGGACCAGTGAACCAAGAGAACCATCGGGCCCCACCAGTCAGGGCCTCACCACAGACACCAGCAGACAAGGCGGGTGAAGGACAGCCCCACAGAGGCCAATGAGAACCAGACGACAGCACCAGGTCCAGCATCCAGACTTCCCTCTGCCATTGCTCCAGACCCATCCACAGGGGAGGGGCATAGGGGAAGGGACAGGAGGGGCACACCTAGACAGCAGGTAATAATGCAGACAGATTGGACTGCATATGTATGCAAAAGGAGCTAAATTACTTTATTTTTTTTTAAAGATTTTATTTATTTATTTGAGAGAGAGAGAGATCACAAGTAGGCAGAGAGGCAGGCAGAGAGAGGGGAAACAGGCTCCCTGTTGAGCAGAGAGCCTGATGTGGGGCTCAATCCCAAAACCCTGAGACCATAACCTGAGCCAAAGGCAGAGGCTTAACCCACTAAGCCACCCAGGCGCCCTGAGCTGAGCTACTTTAATAAAATGATTTTAGGGGCACCTGGGTGGCTCAGTGGGTTAAAGCCTCTGCCTTCGGCTCAGGTCATGATCCCAGGGTCCTGGGATCGAGCCCCGAGTCGGGCTCTCTGCTCAGTAGGGAGCATGCTTCCTCCTCTCTCTCTCTCTGCCTGCCTCTCTGCCTGCTTGGAATCTCTGCCTGTCAAATAAATAAATAAAATCTTTAAAAAAAAATAAAATGATTTTAAAGTTTTATTAAAGTAGTTAGAAGAGTTAGAGAGGCTGGGGCGCCTGGGTGGCTCAGTCAGTTGAGGATCTGAGTCTTGATTTTGGCTCAGATCATGATATCAGGGTTGTGGGATCAAGTCCCACATTGGGCTCCAGACACAGTTGGCTTGATATTCTCTCTCTCCCTTCTCCTTGCCTGCTCTCTCCCTCTCTCTCAAGTAAGTAAATAAATAAAATCTCTTTAAAAAAAAAAAAAAGCAGAAGAGGTTAGTTTTTTTTTAGTTGGCAAGTTTAAATTCTCCCACATAATGTTAATGGAAAGAAGAATTTGTGAAGAAGTTTATATCATTTCTAAAAAATAAAGAGGCTAAATTTCTCTTTTTCTGAAGTATGTAATTTTGACACCTCCCCAATTTATTTTTAAGTCAGGTTTATGAGTCATAATTTATATACAGTAAAAATCATCCTTTTAAAGTAGCCATTCGGTGAGTTTTGACACATGTATACAGTTGTATAATCATCACCTCAGGTAACATCCAGAATAGTTCCATCACCCCAAAAAGTCTCTTGTAGTCCTTTGCACAATCAGGTCCTCCCACTCTTAGCCTCTGGCAACCACAGATACGTTTTCTGTTTTATAATTTTACCTTTTCCAGAAAGTTGTATAAATGGAACCACTTACTGTGTAGCCTTTTGTACTAAACTTTTTTTTTTAACCGAACTTTTAATTGCTTTATTTAAAAAAATATTTTATTTATTTATTTCAGAGAGAGAGAGAGAGATCACAAGTAGGCAAAGAGGCAGGCAGAGAGAGAGGAGGAAGCAGGCTCCCCGCTGAGCAGAGAGCCTGCTGTGGGGCTCCATCCCAGGACCCTGGGTTCATGACCTGAGCCGAAGGCAGAGGCTTAACCCACTGAGCCACCCAGGCGCCCCTCTATAAATTGCTTTATATGGATAAATCCAGACCAGCAGCTATCTCTGCAGCTTCCCCACCCTCCAGTGGACCCTTCGTGCAAACCTCAGCCCCCCAGGGTCCACAAGTCTGGGTATTCACCATCCTAGACCTCTTGGTTCTCTGGAATGTTTGCTATTCTCTTAAAGGTATTTTGGTGTTTTTGCCTCTCAGGACACAGATCCCT
The DNA here is from genome assembly GCF_030435805.1 of Mustela lutreola. Lineage (NCBI taxonomy): Eukaryota > Metazoa > Chordata > Mammalia > Carnivora > Mustelidae > Mustela > Mustela lutreola. The sequence goes on along the minus strand of NC_081296.1, from coordinate 117,586,998 downwards.
CTCTTCAGATGCCTCCTTCCAGTTCCCTCTCCTCTGCCTCCCCTCCTCCTCCCCCAGGTCCTACCCTTCTGGCACCCTGGTACCTGGGGAATCCCCACACTCTGGCCTCACCTCTCCGACCTTCAAGCCTCCTTCTGTTCAGCCTTGCTCCTCAGCCTCCGTCCTTTGTCACCTCGCTTTCTGTGCCTGGGCTAGCTAATGACCCTACTGCCACACACATAGCCTGCTGCCCAGTAGCCTCCCGGCACCCTTTGGTTCATTGGTTGGGGGTTTGTCAACAGCTGGGTTTCTCTCTCAGTGAGGAAGAAGCAAGACACCTCAACACTGCAATTTCCTCCTCACCCCAGCGTAACGGTGACAGATTCTGAGTCTCCCAGACAGGGACGGTGTCTTCACATGCCCTGTTCAGTGTTGCCTGCACCATGGTGAAGAAATAAGGAAGTGAGGCCAGGCGGGAGGGCACAGCATCGGTGTGTAGGGGTGGGACTCCATTTGTCTCACAAGAGAAGACTTCAAGGGTGTTTCTCTTCCCGCCTGTGCCAGGCATTTGCCAGCTAACTCTGCCTCACCGGAGTTACCCACCCCTGATACCTTCACCTGAGTCGGAGGCAGCCAGAGGGAGTCCAGGCTATAGTCAAGCCTCGTGCTAAAACTGGTATTGTCAAAGACCTCGGGCTTTAATCGCTGTTCCAGGGGACAGAAGGGGCAGGAAGGCTGGTTCTGTGTTCCTTCAGCTCCCTTCACAGCTAAAGGATTTAGGAGACAGCTCTGGAGTTAGACTGCCAGGTTCTAGTCCTAAGCTCCTTCACTGACTACCCCTAAGGCTTGGAGCAAGTTCACCAACCTCCCGGTGCCTCGGTTTCTCCACCTGCACAAATGAGGGCTGTCTCTGGAACTGGGCTGCAGTAGAGATGGAATGAGAGACTCCATATGCACCCAGCACATAAGAACACCTCAGAAGATGGTAGCTGCTGTGAGCATTATTAGTCTTTCCAGTTAGGAACTAGGAATCCTGAAATCTCAAGCTATTCCAGGTGAAGCTAAAAAGAAGAGAATCACCAAGTCTCAGGGTAAAGAAACTTCCTGACACTCTCAGCGAAATCAAACCCAGCTCCTCCAACGCCAGGGTGGAGGCGAAATTCTCATAGGGGTAAGGAAGGGTTGCAACTTCCCTTACCCACCGGGGCAGCAGGGAGCTGAGGGAGAAACCTCCAGGGAAAGGTGAATATTGGGAGACAGAGCCAAGAGATCCCACCATCCTTCCTGTGCGGAGAATCTCCTGGCAGCCGGAGCCATCCTCAGAGGAAGCGGATTTGATTTTATTAAGGAAGTCAACACGCTCCTTCCGTCCAATGTGTACTCTGTGTTGTTCATATTATTGGTTTCCAGGATGTGAAATGTCATCCTGGGACAGAACCTGGAAAAGAATGGGCCAAATGTCTCTTTAGAGAGCTTAGCCAACTATTGAGGAAAGTAGAACCTGCCTTCCTGATACTTGACAACCACATGCCATTCAGAGAGCAGCACGAACAGCTGATACAATAATTACAGTAAATTTTTTTCTTTTTTTCTTTTTTTTTTTTTTTAGCAATTGTGATAAAAGGCTCAAGACAATCCTGTTAAGCTAGTAGTATTTTTATTCCCATTTTACAGAACAGGAAGCTGAGGCTTAATGAACAATGACAGTATATGACTGAGTGGATATGAACTTGCATCTTTTGTTTGTTTGTTTGTTTGTTTGCTTTTTCCTCCTAGCTTTATTGGGCCATAACCAACAAATCACATAGTGGACATTGAGGAATTACAATGGGATGATTTGATGCACAGATCTATTGTGAAATGATTACCACAATATGGTTAGCTAATGCTTTCATTACCTCACCAAGTTCCCATGTGTGTGTGTGTGTGTGTGTGTGTGTGTGTGTGACTGAAGATCTATCCTCTCAGAAAATTTCAAAAGTACAATAAGGTACTATGAACTCTACATTTGATTTGTAAATTTAGATCTGTTTGAATTCAGGGCCTGAGTTCTTATCAGTATTCTGACTCTTAGAGGACATTTCAACCTAGTGGGAAGAACATATGTAAGATCTGCCTCCTGTCAATCCCCTTCGGGTATTTATTTTCTCCTTAAGTTTTGGGAAGTCTGAAGGCGCAGTCCCAAAGAAAGCTCAAGTAGCTCGTTTCTGCCCCCTAGAGGACGCAACCTACACTACTGAGACTAAAGACCGGAAGGCAGCTTTTAAGAAGTGTGCACAAAATCCCAACCTGCAGGTCCAGCCTGCAATAAACCAATCTAAAAAGAACACCCTTTAGTTTATGGAAGGTTGTTGATAACAGGTTGGGGATTTTCTGGACCAGGAGTGTGAACACAATATCAAGGGCGGGGACCTGCAGTCAAACTGGATATTTCATTTTTAACACCAGCCCCCAGATGATGATTCGTTTGCTCAGGCAAGTCTTTGGGAAACACGGATGCATATGATTCATTCATCCTACAAGGGCTGGAAGAGTGCCTTCTATCTACAGCCCATTATGACTTCAGCATAGGGAACAGTCCAAGGGAGAGGAGTATGGGTCCTTGCCTTCAGTCAACTACATCACCTCTAAAAGCCTCAGCTTCCTAATTTAGAAAATGGCCTATTTTGTAACTGGTATTCAGCAAGTTTCCTTCCTGCTCCAAGACCCCTGAGTCTCTCTCTCTGTCTCTGCCAGACTTCAACCCACCCCTTGTCAAGAGGCTACAGGGAAACCCTGGGGGACTTCCTTAGGAGGCTGGTCTCCACAAGGGCAGAGACCAGCATCCTGCCACACCGCTCACAGCTCTTCTAGAAGTAGCTGGGGTTCAGAGCTTTTCATGTCCTGATTTCACAGCCACACAATAGGATCCTTCTTCTCACTGCCGTGTGCCATGCAAAGTTGGCGTCCTATTCACACAAAGATGCTGGGGAAAGTAAGGTTGATTTGGAAAAGGAAAGTTCTCTAGAATCCCAAGAAAAGGGATTCTGGAATCAGAATGACCAGTCTTCAAATCCTAGCCCTGCTACTCATTAGCGATGTGATTTAGGGCAAGTTACCCATTCTATACTTGGTTTACTCATCTGCAAAACAGGTATAAGGATAGTACCTATCTCAATGTGTTGTAGTGAAGATGAAATGAGACGATGTCAGGAAAAGTGCTTATATTAATATCTTGGTACATAATGGAGATTCTGGAATGTTCCCTGACTGCCACAACTAGGAAATGACAAGGCAGTTCACAATCAGTACTCCACGCAGACATTCAGCACCCAAGTGACTCCTTCAGGGACTCCAGCTTGACCTCTGTCATGATCTGCAATGCCAGTATTCCCTTGCTCATGTTTAAAGGGATTCCACTGAAGCCAACCCTTCCTCTACATTGCTCAAGGTGAGTCTTTAGCGGGTCCTTGGGCTCAGAGTGCCACTCCCAAGTCCTCAGAGGGTAGTCCACCTGGGTTTGAGGCTGCAGGAAGAGAGATGCGTGAGGGGTCAGGGGTCCAGGGCAGGCCAAAGCCTTGCTGACGTGCTTTAGAGGAGCCAGCCAAACAAGCAAGACTTAGGAGGGCAGCGCGTGGGCCTGCTTTCCACATTTGCCTGGTTTCCAGCTGAAGAGTGAATAATTATTGCCCTTGCCCATCTAATATGCTACTGCTTTTGACCAAAATGAAGCAAAAATAAAATCCACCAAGACACCCAGGCACTGCAAGTTGGCAGCAAACAAGCATATGGGGTTGGCTGAAAAGACTAATAAATAAATTTATTATTTAAATAAATAAACAAAAGTTTATTTATCTAAATAAAATAAATTTAAATATATTATTTAATAATATATTTAAAATGTGTCCTGGAATTATCTTGCAAAAGCACAATTACCTTTCCTTTAATTTTCTGTGACAAAAGCACTAATCTGTCAAAGGTCAGCCCTTTAAATATGCCACAGTTCTTAGTAATCTTTTTGGGGGGACAGCTGCATTTCTTCACATTTTCATATACTAAGGAGTTTTAACTATTATTTATTTATTTTTAAAGTAAGCTCTACACCCAACGTAGAGCTTGAACTCATGACCCTGAGATAAAGAATCACATGTTTGATCAACTGAGCCAGCTAGAACCCCTATACTAGGAGCTTTAAAAAAATGCATGTGGGGGAGCCTGGACAGTCCAGATGGTTAAGAATCTGACTCTTGATTTTGGGTCAGGTCATGATCTCGGAGTTGTCAGATTGAGTCCCACATCGAGCTCCTGGCTCAGTGTAGAGTCTGCTTAAGATTCTCTCTCTCTTGCTGCCCCTGCTCATTCTTGCTCTCTCTCCAAAATAAATAAATAAATCTTTAAAAAGTGCATGTCACTGTGGGTCGCTCCAAGAGGCCCTGGCTAAGGCCTGATGATGAGGGCAAGGAATCCATGCAGCCTGAGTTGTAACTGTGTCTGTCCTGCAAAATGGTTTCTCCCTTTTGTGAATTGGTTTTTCTCAGAATCTCTGTGCTTTCCAGACAAGAAGGGAAAAACTGGTGAAGGATCAGTCCTTCCTTCTCATTCAGAGGCAATACAGCTGCAAGGGAAAATCCTAAAAATGCCTCTTGTTCTGCCAAACTGATGTGAGCCCCTAAGTATATTCACACAGGGAGGGTCTGTCCCACTATCTACACCCATTCCACCAGAGCTTAAACTACAGGCGTTGCTCATTTTTCTGGATTCATGACAGCTCTAAAGCATGGCCCCAGATAGAGCCAAACTTCCAAAGCCTACAGTAAAATACATCAAAATTCTAACTCTAGTATTTGCCACCTGTCCCTCTCTCTGTATGATTGAATAATATCTAGGACATTTTGGTTAATCTGATATGTCTCAGAAATGAGTTTCAAGGAAATAGGGTGAAAGCCTCCCTCTCCAAATTTCCTCTCTAGAGTTGATAAAAATGTCGGTGATGGACCATATCCAGCAAGAGTGCCTGCAGCCAACACACAATCTCAGATGAATCACAGCCACACCCCTTTCTCACACAGAGTGCCAACAGCCCAACTTTCGGAGCCCACTTTTCTCACACACCATGGCTAGCAGGAAAATCCAGAAAGGCCAAGAAGTGAAACAGAGCCCCCTGAGTTTGCATATTTCTCTTGTATGAATCATTCACTCAATAAATATATATATATAAAATATATATACATATATATATTATAAATTTTTAAGGCAGTATTTTTAAAAATTGAGATGTAGTTCACATAACATAAAACTTACCACCTTAAAGTTCACCAGTCAGTGTTTTTTAGTGTATTTCCTATGTGCAACCATCATCACTCTCTAATTCCAGAGCATTTCTGTCATGACAAGAAACCTCGTAAGTCACTCTCCCTCACCTTCCCTCCCAGCTGCTAGCAACCACCGATCTACTTGGTGTCTTTATGATTTATCTATTCTGGACATTTCAATAAGTGAAATCGTCCTCTATGCAGCCTTTTGTGTCTGGTTGGGTGTTTGCAAGACTCTGCGTTACACTTGGTAGGGTGTTTGCAAGACTCTGCGTTACACCCACGTTGCAGTGTGGAACCGTGTATCCGTACGTCATTCCTTCTTATTGCTGAAACACGTTTCGTTGTATGGATACACACCACCTTTTATTCATCCATACCTGAGTTGATGGATCTGTGGGTTGTTTCAATTCTTTGGCTGTTATGAATAATGTTGTTATGAACATTCACATACAAGAGTCTGTGTGGACAGATGTTATTCAATATCTTGGATGTATACCTAGGAGCGGAATTGCTGGGTCATATGGCAACTGTATGTTTCACTGCTGGAGGAACTGCCAGACCATGTGGCTCACTCGGTACGTATTAACTGAGCCCCACTACACTGCTGTATTAGGAACCAATAGCACCATGGTGAACAGACCTAGCCACCTGTCCCCCAGGAGCATACAATCCAGCAAGAGAAGGAGGCATTAAACAGATAATTGAAAAATAGATTGCTTTTCAGCTGTACAAGTGCCAAGAGGAAGCTCAGGTTGCCATGAGACTGTCATGCAGGGTGACCTCACCTAAGGATTGAACAAGGTCACAGGACAAGAATATAGACATTCTTGGGACACCTGGGTGGCTCAGTTGGTTAAGCAGCTGCCTTCGGCTCAGGTCATGATCCCAGTGTCCTGGGATCGAGTCCCGCATCGGGCTCCTTGCTCGGCAGGGAGCCTGCTTCTCCCTCTGCCTCTGTCTGCCATTCTGTCTGCCTGTGCTCGCTCTCTCCCCCTCTCTCTCTGATAAATAAATAAAATCTTTAAAAAAAAAAAAAAAAAAAAAAAAAAAAAAAGAATATAGACATTCTTGAAACATCAAATCCATGGCCTGTGATACCACCACCACCACCACCAAAAACAATAACAACAATAAAAACAAACCAAAAAACCCCTGCAAACTCTCTCAAAAAACTAAAATGAAGTTCTTATAATTCAGTGGATTCCTGAAAGTTCTCACCATTTGGGAGCAGAAAAAGTCCATATATGTGCTCTGGTAGCATCTGAAATTATTTACAGGGTATTTAGACTTGGAAATGTAAGCAGGGAATAGGTTATAAAGTTTGAGGATAATTCTTTTTTTTTTTTTTTAAAGATTTTATTTATTTATTTGACAGACAGAGATCACAAGCAGGCAGAGAGGCAGGCAGAGAGAGAGAGAGAGAGAAGGGAGCAGGCTCCCTGCTGAGCAGAGAGCCCGATGCGGGACTCGATCCCAGGACCCTGAGATCATGACCTGAGCCGAAGGCAGCGGCTTAACCCACTGAGCCACCCAGGCGCCCGAGGATAATTCTTGATATCTCCCTTCAAGAGCCTGAAGAAACTCTCACACTGGTTTCCTCCTCCTCCAGAGGGATTCAGGGCCATGCCTCCTTAAAGCCAAGGACGATGGACCACCTTCTTACGTGCCCTCTGCCTTCCCGACTCAGACCTCTGCAGCCTTTTTTTCCTGGCAACTATTCCCAACATTCGCTTAAACAAAAATCAATGCCCTACTGTTTAAAGGAGCAGTTAATTGTTCAGCCTCTCACAAGAAGAAAGGAAGCCCTGAAAACGTCAGCAGTGAATTCCCAGTGATGTCAGAGTTTGTTTTGACCTCAGGAGGTTAAAGTCACCATATTTCAAGTGGCATAACTTATAAAGTTTTATTCCTGTTGAATTAATCCACAATATTTGTACTTTAGGGGCGCCTAAGTGGCTCAGTCAGTTGAGCATCTGCCTTCGGCTTGGGCCAAAATCTCAGGGTCCTGGGATCAAGCTCAGGGTCAGCCTCCCTGCTCAGCATGGAGTCTGCTTCTCCCTCTCCCTCTGTTGCTCCCCCAGCTTGTGCGCTCTCTCGCTCTCTCTCTCTCAAATAAATAAATAAATAAATATATTTTTTAAAGATTTTGTTTATTTATTTGACAGACAGAGATCACAAATAGGCAGAGAACCAGGCAGAGAGAGAGAGAGAGAGGAAGTGAAGCAGGCTTCCTGCTGAGCAGAGAGCCTGATGTGGGGCTCGATCCCAGGACCCTGGGATCATGACCTGAGCTGAAGGCAGAGGTTTTAACCCACTGAGCCACCCAGGTGCCCCTAAAATATATATTTTTTAAATAAATAAAATATGTTATTATTATTTTTTTAAGATTTTATTTATTTATTTGACAGACAGAGATCACAAGGCAGTGAGGCAGACAGAGAGAGAGGAGGAAACAGGCTCCCCACTGAGCAGGGAGCCCGATGTGGGGCTCGATCCCAGGACCCTGAGACCATGACCTGAGCTGAAGGCAGAGGCTTTAACCCACTGAGCCACCCAGGCGCCCCAAAATAAATAAAATATTTTAAAAATATATTTGTACTTTGATCTAGGTCCTAGGCTCAGTGCTATGGGAAGATACAAAAATAAATAAATAGGGGCACCTGGGTGGCTCAGTGGATTAAAGTCTCTGCCTTCAGCTCAGGTCATGATCCCAAAGTCCTGGGATCCAGCCCCATGTCACTATTCCTTAAGAAAGTGTGTGGTGGGAGAGAAGAGCCTAAGACAGGATACACGCAGCACATGTGAATTCTTAGAGTGTTTGAGCCAAAACAGACACAGTCACAGGGGCAGGAAGAGAATTCCCTTTGGGCTAGGCTAGGAGGTCCAGGCTTCCTGAAGGTAGTGGGACAGGCAACATGCGGGCTTCCAGCAGGGGAGATGGCATTCCAACAGGGCAGATGATGGGTGCAAAGGCCCACGGGTAGGAATTTAAAGGATATGTTAGGTCTGACATAGAGGTTCCTGAATGAAGCTTCCTTTAGAAAAAAAAAAATAAGGCCCCTATGGAGTTTCTAGTTTTTATCAGATAGTCTCAGTAAGACCTAAGATTTTTCTTTCATCCCAAAACAAAGAGAGGCCCAACTACTAGAGTGCAGTGATCTGAAAGAAAACACTGGATGGCCCTTCATTTTCCCATGCTTCACCCTCAGGGTAGAAAATGCCCTACAAACACAGGGGCCCTAAACACCGATGACAGTGGACACATGAGAAAGGACTCTTCCCTGACCTGGCTGGTACTGGATCTCTAAAGAAGCAGGGTGCAGCCTCTACTGGGGCTGTCTGGGATGGGTGGACGCTCCCCTCCAACACACACACACACACACACACACACAGTGGTCCCATCCCTCATGTGTGGCATGGGGCTTTTTGCCTTCCATCCTTTAACACTGGTTCGTTCGTTTCTGTACTCCCCAGACTTTCTCCTTATTATCTCCATAGGAATCTCTGGAACTTCTGTTTCCTTCCTTCACAGCACTGGTTCTCAACAGGGGTGCTACTACCCTCCAGGAGGTGTTTTAGAAATTTGTGGAGGCTTTTTTGTTGTCTCAGTGCTGGGAAGGGCACTACTGGCTTTTAGTAGGGAGAAATCAGAAAGATGGAAAGTCCTCCTGCATGTGCTGGTGAGTTCTGCAGGAATCATCCTATAGCCCACAACGGGTTCGAATATTCCATGAGACATTTCTGTAGGTCAAACAATCCCTATACAATAGCCTTGAAGCCTAACTCCATTTTACATGTGAACACAATGTATTTTTTACCTACTTTTATATGCCCAGTTTACCCACCCTCTTCCAGGAATGCAACTACCACATAAACAGAGGGGAAATTGCCTTCCTTTTGTGTCGAATTTTACGGTAGTCAGCATTTTGGAAAGTCACTCTACCTACAGCAACTCTACCGGTGTTTTTTGAGCTTCCCAGACCACACAACTGAGACCACTGGCTTCTTCAGCGGTGTTGTGTACCAGTGCAGGACACCTGACTTCTCTGTTGTAACTTCTAGTGCAGCCATACCCAAGAATCTACATTTTGAAAGACATAGTATAAGTTGGTCTCCTTTTCCCTTCTATTACAGTTAGATGTTTGTGACATCTGTATTTTCCAAAGATGCCACACTAATATATACCCCATTCCGTGTGCTCTCCTTACAACATGACATTGATATTCCTCCACTGAGCTTGGAGTGGGGAGAGGGGTGTGGCGGAGGAGAGGGTGGAATGCCAAGTTTCCTCCCCTTGCACTTGGATGGACCTTTGTAACTGCTTTGACCAACAGAATGTGGTAGAAGTAATGCTGTGTGATGTCCAAAACTAGGTGCGATGTTTAATTTTGTCTTACCTTGGCTGAACCACAGTGCCCAGATATCTGGTCAAGCATCATTCTTGATGTTTCTGTGAAAGTGTTTTGGATGAGATTAACATTTAAGCCTGTATTTTACTCAAGTAAAATGAGTAAAGGAGATTATTCTCCATAATGTTGATAAGCCTCACCCAATCCACTGAAGACCTGAATAAAACAAAAGACTGATGTCCCCAGTTAGAGGGGGAATTCTGCAGCTAGTGGTATTCAGATTTGAACTTCAGCAATGGCTCTTTGAGTCCACAGCCTGCTGGCCCACTTTGTGGATTTTGAACTCCCATTTTGGAATTACAGATTTGGACTTGGATATATACACCTTACTGGTTTTCTGTTTCTCTTAAGAACTCTAATACACTACATCATAAAAGGCAATACAGCCTTCACTTTACTCTCTCTTTTCCTTTGGGTACTTGCCTTGAAAAAAAGCCACTATGTTGTGTGGAAGCTCGAGCAACATGGAGAAGCCATGTGTGGATGTTCCTGGCAACAGGAGCCCAGCTTGCAATGAGCCTCAACAACCAGACGTGTGAGTAAAAGAGCCTCTGAAAGTCCGCTGCCCCCGGCCTTTATCAGCAACCCTGCTCTGAAGCCCCAAACATCCCAGAGCAGAGAATGGACATCCTTACTGCGTTTGGTCTGAATTACTAATCAATAGAAATCTTGAGATAATAAATGATTAAATAATTTTATTTCAAGACTTTTTTCAAAACTTTTTTTATCTAAATGATTTGATACTTGAAAGATACGGTCCCTAGGGGCACCTGGGTGGCTCAATCGTCAAACTCTTGATTTTGACTCAGGTCATGATCTCACGGTCGTGAGTTCGAGCCCCATGTTGGCTCTGCACTGAGTGTGGTTACCTGCTTAAGATTCTCTTTCTTACTCTCCCTCTGCCCCTCTCCGCTCTGTCTCTCTAAAAAGGAAGGCAGGAAGGCAGAGGAAAGAGGAAAGGGAAAAGGGGAAAAGAGAAGGGAAGGGAAAGGAAGAATAAATATAGGGTCTCTAAATAGTAAGAATTAAAATTGTAATAAAGTCTTTGCTATCACACCTATGAAAACTGAGCACACCCTCCCTAGTCTAGGGACACACCTGCCCTCAGTGACTTCCTGACCAGGTGCTTGAGGTGATAAGGCAGAGTAGGGCCCAAACTACACACTCGAATATCTGGCCTGGAAAGATGCTACTTCCTGTCTCAGTGAGTTCCCACCCAGAGCCTCAGGGGTCTGGCCTCCAATGTGCGCCTCTGATCTGGGCCTGCCCACATTCCAGGGAAACTGTCAACCGCCCCGCTTTAAGGAAGAAGCTGAGGCCAGGGGTTAACTAGCTGCTCTACAGATCTTCCAAAACCAGGCATTTAGATGGATCACCTTGGGATCCAGAGTCGTGCCCTCCAGAGGCCCAGAGGAAATTCAATCAAGCCCCAGGCTGTTCAGGAAGAGATAGAAGCAAGCTCCAGCCGGCCTCCACCGCAAGAACAGGAAGGCCAGATTGGGAAGCAAGGGCTTCGTTCCAGGAGCTTTCCTTCAGACAATGCTTAATTTGGGAATTTGAATCCCAGCCAAAGAAAAGAATCCTGACCAGTGGCTGGTCCCAAAGACAACCTTGCCCTTGATGATGGTGGTTTGTTCTCAAAGCAGAGCAGCAGGAGGGAGCCAGGGAGGGTCCCAGCACGAAGCTGGAGAGCTGGTGTTGAGTACAACAGAAGTTGTTCATCCTCTTGAAACGCTTGTGGGCAGTAAACATAGGCAGCATTTCCGGAGCACCTACAGTGGGCAGGCACCAGGCGAAACTCTGTACAAAATGGTCTTACCAATCCTTAAAATAGCCTCAGAGGTAGGTACAGTATTTGCTCCACTCTCTCCATGCTGTTACCCTGCAAAGGCAGAGAGGCTGTACCCCCTTAACAGCTGTACGCATACTCCCCAAGTCCCGGACTAACTCCTCCATAACCACTGGACAGCACGACAATCAGGAAATTGACATTGAATCTATAACACTGGGTGACCCTCAGCTCCCATTCAGATTTTACTGGTTGTTCTAATGACATCACTTACGCATCTGAACTGGGATCCCAGTGGCATTCTGGGGTCATGTCCCTTTAGTCTTTCCAGTCTAGAACTGTTCCTCAGACATGGCTCATCTTTTATGACCTTGACAGTTTTGAAGAGCACAGGCCTGTTACACTAGTTCACGCCCCCCAATCTGCATTTGCTTCCTCATGGTTTATGTATTTGGGGCCAGAATACTACAAGAGTGGTGCTATGCTCTTTTCAGGATATCGTGTTAAGAGGCACACGACGTCAATGTGTCCCATTCCTGATAAACACAGAGGGACTTTTAACCAAGGATTTGGACTCAAGTACTGAGAAGAGAGACTTTAACAGAGTCTAGAATCGCCGCCCCCCCCCCCCCAAGCTCAGCAAATCTCATTGTGAGGGAGAGGTCGCTGGGACAGAGGCCAGACCCAGTCTAGAAGGGGAACAACAATATTGCTGGAAGGTGTTAGTACAGAAGGGACTAAGTTTGTCAGGACTCGTCCTAGGGAGAGAACTGGAGTAGTAGGAAGGAGTTCTTTCCCAGCCGTTTGGGGAGGAGGGAAAGATGCCACAGCAGCATTCTCAAACAGCTGGAAGACCAAAGAGCTGGATGCCAGGGAAGGAAAACACGAAGCTGCTTCAGGACAGGGAAGGAAGAGACGAGGCAAGAAAAAATGAGCAGAGGGACAAAGGAACAACAGGACGCAACAGCGTCATCACAGAAGCTCAAGGTATTGGCTTCATGTAACAGCAGAGGTGTTTAAAAAGTAAACTTAAAATCAACATAAACCAAGCCTAAGGATATAAGACTTATGACCTCTAGTCTTAAATAAAAACCCATTTGAGCTGAAACAAAACAATGGAAAAGAAAGAAAAAATAAGCTTATTTTGATGTATCTCTCAGTCCACAGACTTGTAGTCAAATAACCTGTGCTAATAATCCAAGATCTCTGGGGAAATTCCTCAGTCTTGCTGAGACTCAGGTTTCTTATCTGTGAAATGGGAAGGAGGAGAAGTACCTCACAGCGTTGCCCCAAAACTAAATAAGGCACCCCCTTGTCCCTTGTCCTGCATTCCTGTATTCAAGCAATTCTGATTGGGTGCCGACTGTTTAGCCCCACTGTTCCTGGGCTGGGAACTCAGCACAGGACACAACAGCCCCCACAGAGCTGACATTTGGGGGGCACAGCCTACCAGAGTGTTCTGTAAGCCGTCACGCACTGGATACATTGAAGGAGTCAGTGCTATTCAAGGGTAATGGTGGGTGTGACCTGGGTATTACAGACGGGGAAATCAAGTCACAGAGGTGATGTAAGCCATGGTAGTGGTAAGCAGAGACATGAAGTCACTCCCAAATCTCCTCAAGGTCTGTTATCTGGGGAAGAAATGTGCCCAAACAGATGACCAGAGCAGAAAAACTCTGGAAGGATACTGACCAAACTTCTCTGGAAGAAGGATGAGAGACAAATTCTAACTCGGCCACAGCTGCTAAGTCAGGAGCAAACTGGGTGTTGTACAAGTCGAGGAGTCTGGAGACCTGTTGAGGGAAAGGCTGCTCCCTGTACTAGGTCTCCAGCTTTTTGTTGCCTTTCTGACTTCCTCTGCCTCCTCCTATAAAATCCTGTATTCAGACCTAGGCCTGGGTGGGTCCTTAAGGACCGTGGAGGGCAACCCTCTCAACTTCCTGATGAGGAAAGCAAGCGCAGAGCAGTTAAAAGCCTCCAGGAAAAGTCAAAGTGTGCAAATAGCAGAACTGAAATTCCAAGCTCTACGCCCGCCCGGATGCCAGCCTAGATCCTCCCTGCTGGTTCTCATTTTCATAAGCCCGCTTTCCTTTGCTTGAGCTCTGCAAATTCCTGACTTATTTAGGAAATTGTGATGTTCTCATTCTTTTTAAACTTCTCCAAAGGGCGCCTGGATGGCTCAGTGGGTTAAGCCGCTGCCTTCAGCTCAGGTCATGATCCCAGGGTCCTGGGATCGAGTCCCGCATCGGGCTCTCTGCTCAGCAGAGAGCCTGCTTCCCTCTCTCTCTCTGCCTGCCTCTCCATCTACTTGTGATTTCTCTCTGTCAAATAAATAAATAAAATCTTAAAAAAAAAAAAAAACTTCTCCAAAAATGACGCAGTTTCAAAATTCTGAAGGCTAAAATGACTATGATGTGGTCCTAAAGAAGGTGGACATTATCTGTGTACCGTGGCAGAGACTCCATAAATCCCATCGCTAAAACCTTAGCTGTGTTACTTATTTTAACCAACTTTCCATTAGCTGGTTCCTCAATAAGAGTGTTGCTTCCTGGTTTCCATGGTGATCTTTTAAAATGTCACTCAAACACTAATATCCAGATGAGACCGAACATGGATCCAACACGCCAGAGTTTTGTGATGACCAGAGCTCTCCCAGGTGATGGACCCGGCATCAGCCATACACTCCCTGAGCTCCAGGTCACTGTGGGCAGGAAGGGGGCAAGGGGAACTGGACAGATCCTCAGGTGCCTGCTTGGGCTGGGACTCCATTTCAATGCTAACATGAACACAGCTGTTTGGCTTTATTTGTGTTTATTGATTTTTTTTTTCTTGCTGGTAATTTTAAAAACCTTTTTCTTTTAGGACAGTTATAGGCTCACAGCAAAATTAAGAGGAAGGTATAGAGATTTCCAGTTACCCCCGACCCCATACACACACTCATGCCGAGCATCCCCCCCATCCACACCCCCCAGCAGAGTGACACACTTGTTACGAGTGACCAAGCTTCACTGACCCATCACAATCACATAATCCCCCAAAGCCCATAGTTTACATTAGGCCTCACTCTCGGTGCTGCCCACCCGATGGGGTCACACAAGTGTATAATGACATGTATCATGAGAGTAGCATACAGAGCACTTTCACTGCCCTAAAAAATCCTTCGTGTATTTATTGATCTTTTTGGACGTATTTCCTCTTTCACTAGAACTATGCCCTCAGAAGCACTGCAACTTCCTCTCTTCCTTCCTGAGTCACGGTAAAGCACACTCGTGTTTTCAGGACTTCCTCAGTGTTTTTCTAGGTGTGTCTTGTATAAATTTACAGGCTTTCCCTGGAAGAAGTCTAACGGATCTCCTCATTCAACTTAATGCAATTCTTCAAACTCAGTGGATGTGGCAGAGAGGGTGGTCGCGGACCCCAGCACAAGATCTCCCTGCTCCAAACCCTGGTTCTGGTTTTGTGCCGCCCTGCAAGCTGCCTGATCCCCTTGTGCCTCATTTTCTCATCTGAGAAATGGGGAGGATAGTAATATAACTGACCTCATTAAGTCACTATAAGAAATAAGTGAGTTCGTATATACACTGGCCTTGGAGAAGTGTCTGGCACTTCCCAAGCCAGGCGTCACCAGGCTTTGGGGACATAATGATAAATAAAACACAGATCCTGCTTTCAAGAGCGTTATTCAGAGAACACAAAAAATATACACATGGGAAAGCAACATCACATGTTCTTATCATGAACATTTTTTAAAAGATTTTGTTAATAATAATCTCTGTACTCAACATGAGGCTCAAAGTTAGAACCCTAAGATCAAGAGTTGCAGGTTCTACCAACTGAGCCAGCCAAGCACCCCAGGTGTTTTCTTTTGTTGTTGTTGTTGTTTTTTAGTAATCTCTATGCCCAACATGGGGCTCAAACTCATGACCTTGAGACTGAATCACTAGCTCTACCAACCGAGCCAGCCAGGTGCATTTTTAGACAAGATAGTGCTGTATCACTTTGTTTTCAATATGGGAACGTGTTGCTATAACATTACTCCGGAACACCAGCATTTTCATGTAGAATTTGCTAAATACCACCATCTATTAATTCACCAACACTGAGCACCTACCATGTCGTGGTCACTATACTAGGCATTTAGGACATAAATGCGATATAGACTCAAAATGTTAACATGTCACTCTTTCCAGCCTTCCCTCTTCCTCTGTGTTCTATGCCCACTTCCGAGTATTTACAACTGCCTCGCTGGTTCCTAGGCTTCAAGGTAGAGGGGAGAGCTGAGAACTGAGAAAGGTTGGCTTGATCTACATAATTAAAGTGGTGTGTGGAGTGGGGTGGACAGGAGAGATATAAAGATTCGAGTAAGTTGAAAGAAGGGAGATTTTGGAGAGTAGCTGCTGGGACGAGTGTGACTTTGGGGACACAGACACATGAAGAGGAACTTTAGAACCTCTGCTAGGCACTCTGCAGTGTAATTCCTCCTACCTAGCCCCTTCTAGAGACTTCAGTAAAGACTTCAGTGCTTTTGGATATGAACCTGGTGCTTCTTTGGAATATGGCTCCACGCTGAGACGGGCTGTAGTAGCCAGCTTCCAAGAAGGCCCAGTGAGTCTCGCCTGCTAGAATTCATGCCCTTGTGTGGTCCCGTCCCACACTGAATAGGGACAAACTGTCATAATAGGATACTGCAGAAAGGAAGGAGTGGGACATCTGGGGCTATATCGTAAAAGACACTGCAGCTTCTACCTCATTCTGTTGGATGGATTACTTGCTCTCAGGAAGTCACCTGCCATGTTGTGAGGATCCTCAAGCAGTCCCGAGGTCAAGTCCACATGGGAAAAACAAGACTCCCCTCCGACAGCCTATAAACTCTGCCATCCATGTGAGTGAGCCTTCTTAGAAATGGATCCTACAGCTCTGGCCAGTGGCTTGCTGCAACCTCCTGAGAGAGCCCCAAGCCAGAACCTCTCATCTAAGCCACTCTGAAACACAGGACCTGTCTGAGATGATAAACAGTTACTGCTATTTTTAAATCTCTAGGTTTTGGGTTAAGTTATTGTGCAGCTAAACCTGGCTAGGAGGTGGCCCACCTTTACTGAGGTTCCCAGCCACCTCAATCCATAAACACGAAAGAGGACAGAACAAGAGTAATACTTGGATCTCACTGCTCTCACCTCTTCTGCTGAAGCAAGACGTGGACCTGAGATCCTCTGTAAATTAACCCTTCCCTCTTAAGAAAAGGACAAGCACGCCTGTGAATTGGGAGACGAGGCATAGGTCTCATGTGTGTTTATGAATCTCCCTGGGTGCAGTTTTCATGTCTCGCATGGGTGTCACTAATGGTTTCTGAGCTACTACTGTTTCCTGCCAGCACCATGTTGCCACCAGGGGTCAGTGCCTGGCCTAGCACCAAAGTCTCCCACCAGACATTCCCTGCCTTCCAAGTGTTGCTTCTGAGAAATTCACCGGACCAGAGTGAGGAGCTGCTCTGTGATAGTGTGGCCGAAAGACGCTTCTCTCCTCTCCAGTGCATTGCCCTTACCCCACAATTTTATCGAGAGTTTATGAAAATAATTTGTTTTTACTCACAGCCCTCTCTCTCCTTAGATCTCAGACACGTGTCCATATGTTGGGCAGGGACAGAACTGAGTGACCTGTATGTTGTTATCAGGATTCTTACTACCCTACGGTGGTGCAGCCTTTGTTGCTGGGCCAGGCCCAACACAGCTGGACGCAGCTCTAGGCTCCCATCGTGCCAGTCTGGCAACACAAAGGAAGAAAACAATTCCCCGCTTTAGAAGACATAACTCCCAGGGAATGGCTCTGATTGGCTTGGCTTGGGTCTCATGCCACCTCTTGGGCTGTGGGGAGGGGAAGGCAGGGGGCTGTGCTAGACCTCCCCACCAGAATCACTCCCCAAAGGAAGGAGGCACGCTCTTACCCTCAAAGCAGGGGCGAGGAGGTAAGGGAAGGGATGGTGGCAGGTCAAAACAACAACTTCCCGCTGTCTTTCAGTTTCCAGACCTGCCTAAGCATCCTGGTCTGACCTCCAGCAGTGGACCCAGTGATCCCAGCCATTCAAGGTCATGGTCCCTAACTGAGGAGCTTGCTGTCGCAGAGTGGCGTCCATCTGTACCACTTCCTTGGACTCATTCCCTGTGCTCCTGCTTCAGACTCTAGTTGAACGGTGAGAGATCATGACTTTTGCACCTTCTTTATCACATTCCTTCTAAACTTCCCTGAATGTTGCCCTTTGGGTAGCCTTTCCCTGCATCCTGATGTCTGCTTCTATTTGCCAAAAGTCGTTCCCACATAACCAAATTAAAAAATATATATACAGGGACGCCTGGGTGGCTCAGTTGGTTAAGCAGCTGCCTTCGGCTCAGGTCATGGTCCCAGCGTCCTGGGATCAAGTCCTACATCGGGCTCCTTGCTCGGTGGGGAGCCTGCTTCTCCTTCTGCCTCTGCCTGCCATTCTGTCTGCCTGTGCTCGCTCTCTCCCGTCTCTCTCTGATAAATAAATAAAATATTTTTAAAAATATATATATATATATACAGATTTATAACCTACTGCCTATTCTCCAGCTTTGAGCCCAGCTGTCAGAATTTTAGGACAAAACGCTCAGGGATCTGGGTGTTACACCTTTATATAATGCAAGTATGGCAGCCTCCTGCCTTCCTAAGTCATGTTCCTTTGTAACTCTGAGGTGAGTAATCAGATGATTGCTCTTTTTATGACCAGAGGAACCTCCTCTGCTGACAGTCCTATAGGTCCTTCTTGCCACTGCCAATAACCCTTGATGACTGGTCTAGAAACTGACCCATCCTCACAGGATGTTGCATTTCCCCAGTGTCCTGGCAGAGTGCCTGACAGTGTTCTCTGCTCGAGAACTGTCTTGCCCATATTCCTCAGACTGTCACAAAGGTGCACCAGCCCTCTGTGGATGGGCCAGGTGATTCGTCAGAGAGCAGGAAACCACAGGATGGGCAAAGGTTCTAACTATACCATGCTATCACGTCCTCAAACACCACAAAGGAAAGGTGTTGCTGTTTTAATATCCTAGAGCTGTGATCACAAAAGTACCACAAACTGGGAGACTTAGAACAACAGAAATATATTGTCTTCTTCAGTTTATCAAGATACCAGTCATATTGGGTCAAGGCTCTACTAATAACTGGTATTAACTCAATTACCTTTGTAAAGTCCGTATTTCCAAATATTCATATTGGAATATTTCCAAATATTCATTTTGGAAATTCCAAAATTCATATTGGAATTCATATTCCAAATATTCATATTCTGAGGTCCTGGGGGTTAGGTCTCCATGTATCTTTTTTCGGGAGGAGGGACGCAATTCAACCCATACCAGAGACCTAGGCCTTTAAAAGAAGGTTTTCCTAGGGCACCTGGGTGGCTCAGTGGGTTAAGCCTCTGCGCTCGGCTCAGGTCATGATCTCAGGGTCCTGGGATCGAGCTTCACGTCGGGCTCTCTGCTCGGCAGGGAGACTACTTTTCTCTCTCTCTCTCTCTCTCGCTCTCTCTGCCTGCCTCTCTGCCTACTTGTGATCTCTGTCAAGTAAATTTTTTAAAAAATCTTTAAAATAAAAAAAGGTTATCCTGTGGGGTTACTTTTTCTAAACTTCTTTCTCAGTACTCTAAATTCTTCCTCTTTACAGGCAACTGCCTTTTCTATGTCCCCTAGTTCAGGGCTTCACCCTGCCATTGCAGAAACTCTCTTCTGGGACCTTGCCATCTGCTAAGCCATTATGACCCGAGAGGGACAGGGTTGTCCCACAGTAGAGGACCCCACTTCAGTTCAGTCTCCTTACCAGCCAGGGGCATGACAGATCATTCACCACTTTAAAAAAAAAAAAAAAAAAACCTGGCAAGTCACTCCAAAATGAGCATTGGCTTTTCTTGGCAACCATACAGTTTAATCGCCTATGAGGAAAAGAATCCCGTGGGGCTGGTTTATTTGTATGGTGCAGAGTTGAATTAATCATTCTCTGCAGTTTGGAGCAACCCACCATCAAAGGTCAGAACACTACCCATTCCTCTCTCCCTGGCTCTCTCCTCCTCCTCATCCATGGTCTCTCCCAGTCCTGCCTCTTTCCCATAAGCACCCACTCCAGGGCTCGCTGTGGATCCTGGAAGAGGCCTGGGCCCTTGTCAAGCACATAGGGTTGTTTTAATTTGTTTTGTACTTCTAATTTTATGAATGATCTATTGCTCTAGATAGCATCATGCTTCTTGCTTTTATTACTCTATTGATGTTCCTCATGTTAAGACGATTTTATTCTCACCCCTTGTGCAACATAAGCTCCAACATAGTTGAGTTAAGCAACGTTTGATTGCTTCTTGAGTCTGGCTGATGCTACAAGAGCCCTGAACATAACTATAATTGACATTCTCCTCTACATCCCAGGAGGGTAGAACCAGATCCGATTAGATGGACTTCTCATTCCACATCTCTCTGCATCCCAACTGTGAAAAGACAACGGGACGTTCCCCACATCACCTCACATAGCCCAGACACGGACCCATAAATGCACTCTGATCCTATTCACTGATACAGAGAGGAAGCAACCAGCCCGTCGAGAATGTGGGATTCCATAGCACATATGACCTGGTTTTTGTAACAAATAAATGTCATTAAAAGAAGGTGGGATGAGCGGAGGCAAGGGAGAAATGAGAATGGATTAAGAAATACTTAAGAGACATTACTAACCAAGTGCAACATCTGAACCTTATCTAGATCATGATTCGAAAAAGCAGACTATAAAAACACATTTTCAAGATAATCAAGGAATTTTCAACATAAATCAGGCAGTAGATGAAACTGAGTTCTTAGATTTTTGAGATACAATAATTCTATTATTAATACGGCTTTAATAAAGCTCTTATTTTTAGATCTTCATATTGAAGCATTTATTTACTTACTTGTTTATTTAAATTTTATTTATTTGACAGAGAGAGAGAGAGAGAGACAGTGAGAGAACACAAGCATGGGGAGTAGGAGAGGGAGAAGCAGGCTTCCAGCTGAGCAGGGAGCCCGAAGCGGGGCTCAATCCCAGGACCCTGGGTTCATGACCTGAGCCAAAGGCAGATGCTTAATGACTGAGCCACCCAGGTGCCCCTTGAAGCATTTACAGAAGAAACAATATGATGTCTTGTATTTGCTTTATAATACTCCAATATGGGGGTTGACAAATTTTTTCTGTAAAAGGCTAGATACCAAAAATTTAGTCTTCCTAGGCCACATGATCTCAGTCACAACTACTCAGCCTTGCTGTGATGGGAAAACAGGCATAGATACTGCCCGCATGAATAGGTAAAGCTGTGTTCCAATGAAACTTTATTTTCCAAAAACAGGAGACAAGTCAGATTTGGCTCATGGGGTCACAGTTTGCGATTTCTGGTTGTAGTGAAAAAAAAAAAGGAGAAGAGCAGAAAAGTGAAAAAAAAAAAACCACGACAAAATGTTGATATTGTTGAAGTCAGATGACAGGAACATAGTGGTTCATTACACTATTTCTCTATTTTTGTGTATGTTTGAATATTTCCAGAATAAAAAAAAAAAATCAAAGGCACTGAAGAGGTCTTTTTGCAAAGAAAGAAAACCTTTTGCCTTTGACTTCTCTCCTTATCTCCCTCATTCCCTTTACTTTTGCCTGTTTCTCAGATCTATTTCACACACCCACTCACACACACATTCACTTTGATATATTTTTTAATCAAAATGAACTTCCTAGGCAGCCCCGTACTGCTGAGGAATGCTGCGAAATGGGTTCTCATATTCTTTCCCAGAAGGCTCGCAGGCCCATTTCCTTTCAGAGCTTTACACCCTTGGAAACACTTCTCCTAAAATGGAGATTCCAGGCCTCAGGGCTGAGGCCTACCAGCCTCTGGGAAGACTTGTTGTTTTCTTATTTCTCAGCAGGAAATAGGAATGTCCCAGGGAGGATTAGAACATTCCCCCACAGCTCTGGTGAAGGGCTGGGAACACTGACTGGAAGTTGGAATCTGGTTGGAACATCTGGGAGTTCAAAGAAGGAAACATTAAGTTATTTACCAGGCTCCATAAATTCTCTTTAAAGTACTTGACTGTGAAAGGGACAGAAGACAATGGCACAAGTTGTCAGAGGAAAGGCCTTACATACGTCTCACTTGAAACTGCCCTGAATGTGTCGGCTGAATAGGTCATTTCACACTGTGGGCGGCAGATCCGCTGAGAATGGTGTTGACCCTTCTCTCCCAAGATCCTTCTGTAGATGACAGGGGCACTTGCAAAAGCCTCTAACCGATTCCGCCTGCAGGGTTGGGATGCTCTCCATCCACCTGCCATTGGTGTCAGCCCCCAAGCCTCTGCCCCTCCTGGAAGGATTTCTCCTTTCACTTAGTCAATCCCCACCCTCCACTTGTAAAGGGGAAAATGTCCTTCCTGACAACCCCAGCTCCTGGTGACCTCTCCATCTTATAAGCTTCTCCAGCACATTCTGGTGGTATCACCTGTTACAATTTAATTGCTAGCTGCACTACGCACCACTGAGGGAGGATAAGCAGTACAGAAACAGATTAACCCCAAATTCTCAGTGACTTAACATGAAACATTTTTGTCACTCATGTCACAGTATAAAGTGGGTATTCCTGGCCAGCTAAGCATTCACACGATCATTTGGGGTTCCCTAAGCTCTGTTTCGCAGATCCACCCTCTTGAAGGTCCTTGGAGTCCTTATTATTTAGTCGGCAGATGAGGAAAGAGTGCATAGGCAAGGTACACCCACTTCTACTGTACAATAGCGTGTCTGTGAGATTCCTCCATATTGTGCCTTGAAACAATAGTTCATTCTCTTTTGTTGCTGTGTAATGCTCTATTACATGATTATACCACAATTTATCCACTCTACTGCTGATGGGCATGTGCACTGTTTTCAGTTTGGGGCTATTATCAACAAAACTACGATGAATGTATCTTTAGGTGCACCAATCTATACATTTCTGTTGGGAATGCACCTCATGGTAGAAATGCTGGGTTGGAAAGCATGCAGGTAAAACTTCAGTGGACGTTGCCAAATACTTTTCCAAAGTGGTTCTGCAAAGGTACGTGTCTGCCAGCATTGCATGAGACGTCCAGTGGCTCCATATCACTGCAAACATTTGGTATTGTCCTCTTTCTCATTCAGCCATTCTGGTGTAAGTACAGTGGTATCTCCTCATGGACTGATTGGTTGGTTGATTTTCTCACCATGTGTGCATTTTTCTAATGTGCATTTTTCTAATGACTAATGTAATTTGAGCAGCTTTTAAAAGGGTCATTGGCCACTTCAATCTTCTCTTTTGAGAATTTTCCATTCAAGTCTTTGGCCTGCTTTTCTTTTGAGTACTCTTTTCCTTATTCAGGATATAATTTTTGTTGTTTTTGTTACTTATGAATTGCAATGATATTCTCACACTCTGTGGCTTGCTGTTTTGCTCCCTTGTGTGTGTTTTTCTTTTTTAAATAAACAAAAGTTTTAAATTAAATGAAATACAGAGTATCGATCTTTTCTTTTAGAGGTAGTTGTTTTTGTGTCCAGTTAAAGAAAGGCTTACCTATCCCAAGGTCATGAAGATACTCTTCTATGTTCCCTTTGTTAACTCTTAGAAGCTTTTTTGTTTTATCTTTCACCTTTAGGCCCATAATTTAGCTGTAATTTACTTCTCTGTGTGGTATGATGTAGGAGTCAAGGTTTTCCCATTTAAATATCTCTTGAGTCGCACTATTTACTGAAAAGACCATCCTTTCCCTGCTGTATTACAATGTACATTTGTTTCAAATCAGGTAATTATATATGTGGGGGTCAATATGGGGACTCTACTTCATTATTTTGGTCAATGTTCCATCCTTCCACTGATACCGCATAGTTTTGACTACAGTAGCTTAAAAATCAGTAATTTGCATCCTCTAACTTTGTTCTTACTCAGGATTATCTTTGCTGTTGTGGCATTTGGCATTTCAGAATTTGCATGTTAGTTTTTACATGAACACATTTAAGTCTGGGGGGATTTTGCTTGGGATTGAATTGGATCTACAGACAACACTGGGGAGAGTTAACAGCTGCACAAAATTTTTTCAATCCATGAACATAGTATATAACTCCACTTTCCTTTTCTCCTTTCTTTAATTTCTTTTGGTAATGTTTTGTAGTTTTCCATACAGAGGTCTTTGACATCTTGTTAGGTTTCTTCTCAGGTGATTTTTTTTGTTTGTTATTACTGATAATGGAACTGCTTTTTTGAAATTTCACTTTCAAATTGTTTGTTGCCAGTATAAAGAAATACAGCTGACTTTTGTTTTTTGTTTTTTGGTTTTTTTTTAAAGATTTTATTTATTTATTTGACAGAGAGAGATCACAAGCAGGCAGAGAGGCAGGCAGAGAGAGAGGAGGAAGCAGGCTCCCTGCTGAGCAGAGAGCCTGATGTGGGGCTCGATCCCAGGACCCTGAGATCATGACAGGGAGCCTGATGTGGGGCTCGATCCCAGGACCCTGAGATCATGACCTGAGCCATGACCTGAGCCGAAGGCAGCGGCCCAACCACTGAGCCACCCAGGCGCCCCTACAGCTGACTTTTGTATACTGACTCTCTATTCAGTGATATTGACCCATTTCTTATGGATTTTGGCCTCTCCCACTTAAGAGTTTATGGGCCAGAACTCAGTCATATGGTAACACCGAAGGGCAAGGGAGTCCCTGGGATGAAAAGAAAAGAAGTTTTAGGGAATACAATGGGTTTTTCTATACACTACACTGATATTTTAACATTCCTGGACTTACCCTGTCAATTCACTGTGCTATAAGGAACTTTAAAGTTCTCCATTTTAAGCAGTGTTTAGCTAATAAAACTTGAGGAGTCATTCAAAACACCCTAGTTAGAAAACAGATCCATTAATAGTTATACTCTGTTACTTTGGATAATCACTTGGCCCCATGGTGATTGTAAAACAAAACATCACCTTGAAATTGCATGGTGGAATCCTGCTCCACAGTGGACATAAAGATCATCCAAACTATGCTTATGTTTCTATGTGGTTTTGTTTGTTTGTTTGTTGTTTTTTGAGAAAGAGAGAACAAGCAGAGAGGAGAAGCAGAGGTTGTAGGAAAAATAGAGGAAAGACAGAGAAGCAAGGTCTCCCCTCAGTGAGAGTGGGGAGCCAACACAGGACCCTGGGATCATGACCTGAGCTGAAGGCAGATGCTCAACGGACTGAGACACCTAGGCACCCCAGTTTCTATGATTTTACATTGGCATAGAAACAAAATACACACCACACACCTCCTAATGAGCTTGCAGACAATATGACGATCCACCCTGCTATTTTTATTAGAACTACCCAAGCCTAAAATCACAGATCAGCAAGTTGCTTTATTTTTCAATGATCTGATTCAATATTTTCACTCTCAAATGTTATAATTTCATGTTTTGTTTAATTCTCGTTACCACACACAAATGATCTGCTTTCTCAATTAACCTAATTTGCTCATAAAATGGCAGTGGCTAAGCCCACCATTCAGTCACTTAACTCTGCCTGGCTGGTGCTGGGCATGTCAGAGTCCTGAGTGTTTGAATTTGAGGTCTTCAGTCTGTCCACAATAAATATAAGACACAGTTAACTGCTTTTGTGGTGATCAGATACGCTCTTGTTTCATATTTTACACAGAGCATAATTTCATTCGTTCTTGAGTGCACATCTGACCATGCTTAGGTTAAAGGATTCTGAAGCTGGGATGCTCCAAAACATGACGTCTCCCCCAAACAGCAGCTGGAAACGCAGGCCCATTTCTACTGCCTGTTAGAGCAGACTGCACTGCTGTGAACAAAGGAGGAACTTTGGGGCGCTGCCCATTGTCACCTGTGCCAGGAGGATATTGGATAAAGCCTATCAAGGTCTGGGGCTCAGGTTCAATCATGCAAGGCTGTGAACCTCCAAGGAGCAGGCCCCGAGTTTCCCTTCCAGAAGAGTGGTGTGTAGCTCTAGTTACCATTTCATCTCATGTCTAACACAGAGAAAGCATTTGTGGAAGGAAGGACAGTTCAAGAGATCATTTCCCAGCTCCACGCAACCTTATTCCCTCTTTCTCTCCCCTTCCTCCTATCTCCTCTCTGCTCTTCTCTCACACGTGCCCCTAAGCTGGCATTTGGTGGAGAGTCTCCTGACAGAAGTTGTCAGCCGCTCTCACAGCCCCTGCTCCACACCCGTCCCAGGCCCTCCGCTTCTCCCTTAGACAGCCTTTCCATTTTTTGTTCTGTTTTGCTTCAGTGCCTTTCTAAGGTGTTTTCTCCCATGTGCTGTTAAATCACATCAGAGCCTCAATCAGTGGCTTAAATTCAAATTCAAAGGCCGGAGACAGGAGATAGTAGTGTTGAAGACAAAGTGGCCTCCAAAGGCGCAAGGAACAAAAAAGTCCTTGTAGCCTTTCTCCTCCACTGTGTCAACTGTAGTTCTCCTGGTCACATTCTGGTCAGAATTCTCGGTGTGTGTGTATGTGTGTGTATGTCGGGGTGTTTGTTTTGTTTTTTTCAGGACAATGAGGATGGTGGAGCGGGTGCTGACACCCAGGGAGGGCACACTGGGGAAATTTGGGACTAGTTTTGAGGGACAGGGTCAGCTGACATTCTCAAAGGGCCCAGCAGGTGGCAGTGTTCTCCATACTGGCAGAGCCCACCGGGGTCTGCTCAGAGAACCCGGGGAAGGGACCTGAAGACAAATTGGGGGGTGGGGAGGGGCAGAAAGAGCATTCCACCTGTCTGTGTCATGCCTTTTTTGTTTTTTTTCTAAATGCCTTTTTTTTTTTTTTTTCAGTTTATGTCTGAAACGCTGTATTAAAAATAAGCAGCGTAGGCTTTTGTGAAAATGGTAGAAGTTAAGAGAACCTGCCTTCACTTCTCATGTCACCAGCTGCCCTTGGTGGCCCAAGGCCCTTACTGTGATGCTCCCCAGGGATCTGTCTTTCCAGAAACACCCGTTGGGGTGTTTCCAATTATTTCCAGGCTTTACCTGCCTGTCCCACCATCCCGTCACCAGTGTGCTGCCTCACTTTGGGAATGACCTGCTCTCCAAAATTCGTGAGCCAGCCCTGCATCCATCTCCAGGGAGAACAATGCACCCTGCCAAGGGGACACTGTGAGGGAGACAGAGGAAAACCTGGTGCCCAAAGGAGCCACGCATGATAATGGCTGTTTGCTGTGAGGAAGACATTTCTGGGCTGGCGGAGGTTTTGCCGGGTTTGTGCAGCCTGTCCAACTGGCAGCTACTGCAAGTTCAACAGTGAGAAGTATCTCCTCTCCCACCCACAGCCTTCACATAAATATTTCCTTCTACCATCTGTCACACAGCCTCAAGTCGTAGTATTGAAAATACACTTTCTTTGATTTTGAGAATGGTCAGGTTTTCCAGAGCTTCCTACTGAAAATGTAACCTTGGGGAGAAGAGAGGGGGGAGGCATCCCTCAGCGGCGAGTCTACTTCTCCCTCTCCCTCTGCCTTCTCTCCCTGCTCATGCTCTGTCTCTGTCTTCCTCTCTCTCAAACAAGCTAATTAATTAATTAATTAGAAAAAAGAAACTCTCTGGTGATTTTCTAATGACAATGTAAAACATTTTTACATGTACAAACAGTATTAATATAAAAGTTAATTAGAAAGCTAAACATTAGGGCGCCTGACTGGTTCAGCTGGTACGGCATGAGACTCTTGATCTTGGGGTTAGGCATTTGAGTCCCATGTTGGGGGTTACCTTGTACTTAAAATTACAAACATACATATTAAAAAAAGAAAGAAAGCTAAACATTTCCAGAAGTTTTGTTTTTAAAACGGACCACTTTTAACAACTCAGAGTTTTGGCTGGCGGGGCAGACCTGAGGCAGGCAGGAAATTTGGGAGGGAAACTTTTAATAAGTCTAGCTTTTACCTATCATCAGCTAACTTTTTTTTTTTTTTTAAGATTTTATTTATTTGACAGACAGAGATCACAAGTAGGCAGAGAAGCAGGCAGAGAGAGAGGAGGAAGCAGGTTCCCGGCTGAGTAGAGAGCCCGATGCGGGGCTCGATCCCAGGACCCTGAGATCATGACCTGAGCCGAAGGCAGAGGCTTTAACCCACTGAGCCACCCAGGCGCCCCTCATCAGCTAACTTTTATCAGGAATGTTAAATGCCGGCTGTGTGCTCTGCGGTACAACAGACACTGTGTATACATCATTTTGTTTAGTAAGGGTCCGTTTTATCAACAGGAAACCAAGGCTTCACAAAGTTGATCCAAGATCCCCAACCTTATAAGCACTAGCCAGGATTCAAACCAGAATGCAAGCCCAGATTCCAGAATTTCCTGCCCTTTCTCCCTGACCACACTAAAACTATGCCAGAGTAAGCCAACATCACAAATCCTGGGGAGGTGACCAGCTACTGGAAATCTCCAAAAGTCCCCATAATATTTGTTAAAGGTCGTTATTAAAACGAAAGAGACAGAAGTCTCATACAGGTATTCCCTGCTTTTGGAAATCCATGTTCTGCTACTTAACTTTTATAAAAAGACTGATGTTAGTACCTGTGTTTGCTAACTGAAAGACATCTGAAGACAGTTTCTGCTTTTATGACAAAAAGCAAAAATAACATTCAGCATTTGTTTTGCAGCAAGAGGCCCTGTCATGCTCAGCATCTCAGCATCAGACCACTACAGCTTTGAACTCTATCTGTGTGCGCATCTGGGCTTTATCTCTATTTAATTTGTGCTTCTGTTAGCAAGAGGTTTCCTAAGGTATCAAAAAAGCCTAAAAGAAGTGATTTTTGGCGTCTGAGAACACTCTGAACATTTGCCATATAAATTCATGGTTATTCCTTCCTCACTCTAGGCCATTTCTGCTTACAAAATCTTTCAAAGGAACAGCCTACTTTCAGATAGCAGAGGAAACCTGTAAACATTACCCTGACCTCCTGGGTTCTCAGATGCTAGAGTGAGAAGGATTTTCTAGTTCTCTTGCTAGATCAGGACCGGAATTCATTCTTAGCAACTTCTACGCAATGTAATATACTATTTGAAAGCGAGATCTCGTTAGCCACCTGATTTTGATTCTAGGTCCTTTTAAAGTCCCAGCACGGAGAACTTTGCCTTGTTGCACATCCATGTCCTGGTGGATCCCATCCCCATGACAAACATATACACAGGCGTGGGTGTCCACATGCTTCCCATGCTCACAGACACCCTAGCTAACCCGAAGCTCCAGAGAGCGTAGGGGACAACAAGCATTAACCCATCCGTCTTCAGGGGATGACAAAGGGCTACCTTGTATGCCCCACAGAGGCAGCCTGTTTGGCTCCCAGGGCTTGGTGATCAGGGCCAGCCCATGGCATGGTTCCCATGTAATGGGGATACTTTTGAGTATATATTAAACTGGTGTATGTTTTCTTTCCGATTAAATCATGGTGCTCTGTGGTTCTCCACCCATTTAATCAACAGGTTTCCATGCTTCAGGGAAAGGGAGATGCCAAAGAGAACAACCAGGTCATTGCTCAGCTTTGGCTGCCAAATTTTTTCTTTTTTTTTTTTTTTTTAATCCCTTGTAAGACAACAGTAATGAACAGCAGCCTCCAACATGGGGTGTGCTAAGACAACACTGAGTGCAGGAAAAGAATATTAGCACTTCCATTTTCATTTTTATCTTATCCTTTAAAAATGCCTATTTGGGGTTATATGTTTTATAAAGCACATAATACATTAGTACAGTGTTAAATATACAAAGTTCTATGTACATATATGATACACATATATATCAAATATGTACATATTCAAAAAAAAGTATTGCTTAGAGTTTTATATGTTCTTTAACTACAGGCCGTAGGGAGAGATAAGTTAAATATCCACTCATGTAGGGCAAAAGTAGATCACTCTGTCAGTGTGGCAAAGTGGGGGAGAGAAGAGGGGGAGAGGTAAATAGCATGTGTGTTGGGGGGGCATGTCCTGTTCCCCTTTTGGGCTTGAAACCCTGCTAGGTCAGTCCAGAAGACTCCCAGAGCAGTGGGACTATTCCTTCTTTCTTCAGGCACCTTAGGAAAGGTCCACATCCAACATGGGCTGCCCAGGCTGAAGATGCATGGAGAGATAGGTGAGCTGTAAAGGGGTCTCGCAGAGCCCTGAACTCTCCAGTGGGAGTGCAACAGCAGCCAAGGTTCCCAGTCTCCCAAGGGGCTTGAGTAAGTGCTTCAAATCAGCAGATTACAGAAGGTTGAGGGATAATGAGAGGCCACCAAATATAAGAACCAAATGACCAGAACTATTGATGAAGGAGCCAAGAAAGCCAGATGAGACCAGCTTTACCTGAGTGAGCACTGGGCAGGCACTGGAGATTCAAAAACCAGACCGAACCAGCCTCTCTAGGACTCCCAGACCAGTCACCCTCCTGAGGACACATGCATATCAATTCCCACTCAGATGTCCTTACAGCCAAATACCATTTGTTACGGTTGAATTGTGTCCTCCACCAAATTTGTATGTTGAATTCCTAACCCTTTAAGATTTCTTTGTGTGTGTGTTTGTGTACACATTTAGTTTTAGTGTAACGAAGCAACCTGTACACTTTTAACATTTAAAAGCAAGCATTGGGGGCGCCTGGGTGGCTCAGTTGGTTGAGTAACTGCCTTCGGCTCAGGTCATGATCCTGGGCTTCCAGGATCGAGTCCTGCATCGGGCTCCCAGCTCCTTGGGGAGTCTGCTTCTCCCTTTGACCTTCTCCTCTCTCATGCTCTCTCTCACTCATTCTCTCTCAAATAAATAAATAAAATCTTAAAAAAAAAATTTTTTTTTTTAAATAAAAGTGATGGGGCGCCTGGGTGGCTCAGTGGGTTAAAGCCTCTGCCTTCAACTCAGGTCATGATCCCAGCACCCTGGGATCTAGCCCCACATCAGGCTCTCTGCTTAGCAGGGTACCTGCTTCCTCCTCTCTCTGCCTGCCTCTCTGCTTACTTCTGATCTCTGTCTGTCAAATAAAATCTTTTAAAAAAAGAAAAAAAAAGTGAGCATTAGGGGCGCCTGGGTGGTTCAGTGGGTTAAAGCTTCTGCCTTCGGTCGGGTCATGATCTCAGGGTCCTGGGATCGAGCCTCAAGTCGCACTCTCTGCTCAGCCTCCCCCCTCCTCTCTCTGCTTGCCTCTCTGCCTACTTGTGATCTCTAATAAATAAATAAATAATCTTTTAAAAAATAAAATAAAATAAAAGTGAGCACTATCTTTCTTTTCCAGTGAAACAAAAAGAAAATTTAAAAATAAACAGGAACAAAATTACACTTAATATTTCTTCACTGAGTGTGGGGAGAGGGGTTTTTTATACATCAGCAAGGTGGCCTACAGTGTAACTCAATTCTGGCATTATCTACCCAGCAGTGGCGTCTGGTGCCACAGGTTAAGGGCTCAGTCCTCCAAGACTGCCCTCCCCCCATACTTCAATGCTAATTGTAGCCCCGGGGCATCACCTGTTCCTCTGATTGGAGGTTCCAATGACCCCCTCTTCGGATCTGATCAATTTGCTAGAGAGCAGCTCACAGAACTCAGAGAAACATTTTATTTATGTAAGACATGCATAGGGTGAGGTAGGAGTAAAGAGCACAGAGCTTCCAGTCCTTTCTGAGTACACCGCTGTCCTTGAGTCTCCCCAGCCTGAAAGCTCTCTGAACCCATCCTTCTGGGGTTTTAGGGAAGCTTCATTACGTAGGCATCAGGGATTAAGTCATTGACCATCAGCAACTGACTCAACCTCCAGCCCCTCTCACCTCACCAGAAGTCAGGATGGGGTCGGGGGTGGGCAGACCGAAAGTTCCAACTCTCTCATCACTGGGCTAGCACCGGAGGCAACCAGCCCCCATCCTTAGGTGTGGTCTAAATTAACCTCATTAACACAACAGATGACACCTTTACTGCTCCCTTCACTTGGGAAATTCCCAGTTTTAGGAGCTCTGTGCCAGAAACAAGACAAAAGCCAAATATATACTTGTTACTATAAATCAGAGTATCACACCCCTAGTACCTCAGAATGTGGCCTTAATTGGATACGGATTGCTGCAAATATAATTAGTTAAGATGAGGTCAGACTGACTAGAATGAGCCCCTAGTCCATGACTTGTATCCTTCCATGAAATGGGAAATTGGGAGACATAACTAACCCAACTGGCCCCTTGACCTTGGCCTTTCAGCCTCCAGAACAATTTCTGTTGTTTCAGCCTCCCAGGCTGTGGTACTTGGTTCTGGCAGTGCTAGCAAATTAACACACCATCTTTGCTAAAGGCACAAGGTGCAAGGGGAGAAATCTGAAAGACTAGACCTGTATTCAAGAGGCACTGGGAGAGGCGGTGCCTGGGTGGCTCAGTCAGTTGAGCATCTGACTCTTGGTTTCAGCTCAGGTCAGGTCAGGTCTGAGGGTGGTGAGACCCAACCCTACATGGGGCTCTGTGTTCAGCCCACAGAGTCAGCTTGGAATTCTCTCTCCCTCTCCTTCTGCCCCTCCTGCCCATTCTCAATATCTCTCTCTCTCTCTCTCTTTCTCTTTCTCAAATAAATCTTTAAAAAAAAGAAAAAAAGAGGGGCTGAGAATGCCTGAGGAAGATTATTCTAAACTAAAAGAAAAATTCACAGACAAGTGGAAATCTCTGCCCCTCAGAGGAAACAGAGCCTATAGGCAGAGGAAGGTAAGAGTGGTCCCAAAGACTCTGGCCCTTTTCTGCACATCTGAGTGTACTGAGTAAGAGCGCAGCCCAGCTCCATTCAATCTCGCAGACAGTTAGGCCTCCCTTGTTCCTCTGTCTCGGTGCCACTGGAGTCCAGCCTCCGGATATTTTACCGTTTCCAGGCTGGTCACTTATACGATAGTATAAGTCTTATATAGTAATAGTACTATATTAGATCCCAGGCTCCTCGTTCCTTCCTTTAGCTCAGCTCGCAGCTGCCCAAGTTGCCTGGGAACAGGTGCACACTGGAGCTGTTGGCGCAATGTCACAAGAACTAGCTGTTGAATTTTCAGGAAATTTAGGAGCCAGGTACTAAATACAGTCATTACTAAGAATTAAGTCACAAAAACTTACAGTGATCTAAATTGTGTATTTCTCAAAAAGTAATAAATACAGGCATGCCTCATTTGATTGAGCTTTTCTGATCTATTACGATTTTTCCAAGTGGCAGGTTTGTGCCAAGCCTACAGTGAGCAAGTCTATTACCACCAGCAGCATTTGCTCCCTTCATGCCTCTATGTCACAGTTCAGTAATTCTTGCAATATTTCAAGGTTTTTCATTATTATTACCTTTGATATGGTGACCTGTGGTCAGCAGGACTCATTGGAAGCTCAGATAAGGGCTAGCATTTTTTTTTTTTTTAGCAATAAAGCATTTTTTAAGTGAAGGTATGTATTTTGTTTATTTTACACACCATGCTGTTGCTTACTAGACCATGGCAGAGTGTAAATGTAACTTTTACCTGCACTGGAAAACCAGAAAATACATTTGACTCACTATCTTGAGATACTCACAGGAACACCTGTACTCAAAAATCACCATTTCCTAAGTATGTCTCTCTAGTTTCCTATTATTTGTGCTTTTGAGGTGATTCAAAACTATTGCCTCTGTATGGTGGAAATAATTTTATTGTGAGTGGCTACTGTCCACCTCTTGCCAAGTCCTTGTTCAGTGAAGTCATGCTGGAGTTTTAACTCCACAGTGGTGGGAGGATTTACGTCATGGAAACCAGCAAACCCTGTGTATCAGCACCACAGTCCCTTCTGAAAGAGCCAGTCGCTGGGTTTTTACCAGCAAGAGATGCTGACATGGGCCTGTTTGTTCTGATAAAGTAGTAGGTGAACTAAAAAAAGCTTGAGAAACAACTATTACCAGGTGTGCTGTGGTCTGATTTGGGATTGAAACCATCAAGGATCAATGAATACAAACCCAGGCTTCCACAGCTCCATAGAGGGAGATACCCAGGGAGACCAGCCACGTGTTCCCAGACATGGAGTGGACACCAAACAAGGAGCTTCTCACCACAGGACCTTTCCTCTCTTTGGCCACTACCAAATACCCACAGTGCTGAACTGGGAACCTCTGAGCTGGCTTCAACCTTACCATCCCCCTACTGTCAAATACCCCACTTCTCGCCCTGCTTCCCTATAGCAAGAGAATGAAGGAGCACAGAGGGGCCCCGACCTCTGGGACCGAGCCACAGTACCCTGCAATCGACTCCCCGAGCTCCATTGGCCAGTGTGGTATTTTTACCAGCTAGCACAGCTGAATCCTTGGGAAGGCAGCTCTCTTCACAGGGTTACAGGTATATAAATAACAGGTGATCCCACTTCCGTGACAGGTGCCAAGCACGGTGTTTCTGGGACCACAGCAGTCCCAGCCAGACTTGGGGGCTGAGTGGGGCTTGTCACCAGATCCACTTACCTATAGTGTGTGACCTTGGGCAAGCGATGCTCTTTCTAAGCCACCCATTTCCTCACCTGTAAAGCAGGAAAACAGATTGTCCGAAGTTGAGTGAGCAAGAGAAAGAGATTTAAGTCTATATTTTTCAAAGTTACAATGTCAACCAAGGCAACAGAGGGGAAAGAGTGGTCTACCTATCAATTAATTGAAGATAGGTGTCGTAGAGGGTGGTGACATAATTGAAATCCTTGCCGTCACAGCAGAACAGCAGAAGTCAAGCATGGTTTTTTAGAGAGAAGGGGTAGCTCCGAGAAGCAGTAAAAACAGAACGGGTAAATTAGTTACCTTTAGGGTCTGGGACTCAAGGTGGGGAAAGTCACAGTTGCTGCTTCTCATGGCTGGATTTTCTTCTGGTTTGTTTGTTTTTTTAAAACTTCTTAATCTTGTCCATGCCTTTCCTTGATTCCATTTTTAAAGAAAAAATAGCTGTGCTTCATATTAGCTAGATTTGTAACCTCTTGAAAAGTGAGTTGATTTCATTTGTTCTTTTCCCTGGAGTTAGGTTTACATGCTTTGTTATGGAAACGCTGGAAACAGTTTGTTTTTCTGGTTCCTAGGCTTTGTAAGTTTCTGTAGCTCCTTTAAGTCAATGTTGCATGTCCCTTGATTTATAATACCTTGGCGAATCATTCCAAATCATTCCAAATAAAGCCTTCTTTTCTTGCAGAAATATGTAAAGAAACAGCTCCAGATGATTCAGAGTTTGAAATGAATGCTTTCTTCTCCAGAGCATGAAGCTGGAGGGTAGGCAGTTGTGTATGCCTGAGTCTGCCTCTTGCTTGGTCTCTGTGGTAACACCCTGCCCTAACCCCATCTCCAGGCCAAATAGGAAATCTTGGGCCCCTGAACCCCAAGTTCACAGGTCTGTCAGGGGTGTTTGGATAGGCTTCAGGAGACCCACCAACCCCTCAGAATTGCTTTTTCAACCATGTGTTTTTCTGGGAAAAGTGTCCAGATGTTCAGTCTCCAGGACCCTAGAACTAAAAATGTTTAGCCTTATATAGGTCTCCAATATACTCCTGACAAAGCAAACCTGAGGTTTTTACACCTACATAAATAGTAAAGATTGTGATTCTCTACCCCTTCCTACGTTTGTAACATTAAGTGATGGCTAAGAGCACCAACTCTGGTCCAGACTGCCTGGAGTTTGAAGCCAGCCTCTACTGTGTCCCAGCTATGTGGTTTCAGGCAAATTACTTAACCTCTCTGTGCCCCTGTTTTCTCAGTTTAAAAATGGGGCAAGTAATACCACCTACCTCACTGGCTTGTTGTTGTGAGGGTGAAATCAGTTAGTAGAGGTAGAGCACTTAGAACAGAGCCTGGCACCAAAGCGGCAACGGGGGTACCTCCTTCGCACACTGCCAATTCACAGGGGTCACCCCCAGCTGAATTGTGTGGGGGTAACTTCTGTGTGCTCCGGGATGTCGCTGACGCACATCCTGACGATCATGTTTTAGAAGGCCCTAAATGCATAGATGAAACCGCAGGCATTCTGAAAAAGAGCAGAGCCTTCCAGTGGCTGTGCGTCGTGTGTTGAGGGGTGGGGGAGGCGAGGGTCAAGCATAAAGAATCCCCGCTTTGACCTCCTGGGGCCTCATCATCTGCTGGGCTACACGGGCTGTGTAGCAGCCTTGCCATCATGCCACCTAACCCAACCTCTTCTGAGCCCAGCTGGCGGACGTGCTCTCATCCGTGAAGACCCTGCACAGCCCCTCCTCTGGGACGCCATTTGTGCGCACCTGCTCCCTGCGCGACGCACGCGGCTCCTCCCCCGGCGCCTCTGCGCCTGCGCCCTGCGTGCCACGTCCTGCGCCGGCTTCTGGTAGGTCATCCTATTCTCGCAACAACCCCTACGGGAAACAAGTGATTATTATCCCCCAGTTAAAGGTCGGGAAATTTAAGCTGAGAGGAACTTCTAAAACAGTCTCTCGGAGGCCGGGACCCATGCTTCAGTCCACTTCTGCCGACTTCCTCTCTGATTCCACCTGATCCCAGCAGCATTCCCCACCCGCCCCCCACTACTTTGTTTCATATCTCCGGTCAGAGATCATACGTGATTCATTTCTGTACCTCAAACATCCCTCCCTGTGCAGGGCATACAGTAGGTGTTCAATAAACGGATGGACGGATCTTGAATTCAGGCTCTGCAGAATTTCGGCCCCAGCTTTCCCCAGACGTCAACCTTCAAGAAAAGGCTTCCAGCCTTGATCTGGTGATCTTTAAATACTTAATGAATTCAACAAACAAGTATTTGTTTTGTGTCTATTATACAGCAGGCAGGCAAGCGCCAAGGATACAGCGTAAGAGACTAGCAGAACCTCCTGCCCTCGGAGCGCTTATACTTTCTTTCCATGGACAGATGCTTTGTGGGGACCCCCTCTCCGGCCCAGTAGCCCCCCTGAGGGCCTCCTCAGGGTTCACTAGCCCCATTCGCCCAGAGCTGCTGCTCTTTCTTCCCACTCCCTCCCCAGGGAAGTGCCTGGGCAGGTTCGGGACAGGCTGTCCCCGATGTCTAGCCAGGGATGCTATTAGCAGGGGGATGGAGGAGAGAAAGTACTGGCAGGAGTGCAGGCCATGAAGCCAGGCACTGAGGCCAGAGGTGGCTCTGGGTCCAGAGGTCACTCACAGGGTCATACTTCAGAGACTTTGAGACTGACCAGGGACCCAAAGTCACAGAGCTCACCACACATGTCCTTCCTGATATTTTCCTTCCGTGCACAGGTTTTTTACCTCAAAATCCCTTGTAGCTGTAGAAGGGAGGGAAGGTATAGTCTCTTACCTAAAAGGAAATCTTGTTAGGTTTTGAAGGCTCAACACAGAGCCCAGAGGGTGGGTCAGATTAACCCTGATTCTTTCACTCTAGTTGCCCCTCTCTCTGCCCTAGAGACAAATACAACTGTTCAAGCATCTGACCTCCACACACTATGCAACATCTTGGCACTGACCTTCAGTGTTCTTTAGCAGCTCTTTCTCGGTCTCCGGCACCATCTCACCTTCCACCCAACCTGTGCACCCAATAGTGTCCCCCTTGGTCTAACACCCTCTCCCACACACCCCTGCAGCTTCTGTAATTAGCTAGTTTTACTTCAGTGACCATATGTACTTGCATTGGGTTACTTAAGTGGGGAATGTTGGGATATAGGGACTTCTTCATCTTCAAGGGTCCAGATCATCACTGTTATTTGATTTCCCTCTTGATAAGACAGGGAGGTAGCCAGCACTTTGGGAAGGTGCCCATACCTTGTCTATTCTTTGCCTCGTGTGCTGTTTCAGCAAAAACCAAGGCTGAATAGAAATCCAAAGGAGTGGAAATTACAGGGAACACTGTGCTTTTCTAGGCCCGTGTTCCAAAGCGATGATAAAACATCCAAGTACACTTCCATTCCCAGCTCAGAAACCACAACAGATGGAAGCAAGTGTGGGCTGTAATTAGAGGCCAAGGTGAGGGAACAGTCATCCATCGGGCCTTGGAAAACCTTATCAAAGGAAATCAGCACAGAGAATAAAGGCTCATTGGGTTTGTTTTGGAAGAAAGGATGGGGGATTATGTCCTGGCTCCTCCAAGTACAAGAGACCTGGCAGTGGCTGGGACCATGCACATATGAAACCCAGTAATTACGTGTTGTGGGCAGGGCCAGCCTGCTTTCCCAGTGCCACATCCACTTCCTGTGGTGGGTGGCAAGTCTGCAAGGCACCGTGATGCCAAGTTTTCTCAGTGTGGTGACGTTAGAGGAAGGCCAAAGAACGTGGTCTAGATACACAGAGTGACCCACCATGAAGATCGTTTGAGCAAGACTGGCCAGGTTTCAGCCAGGACGGCTACTTCTTTGTGAACAGAAGCTAAGGCATGGAGCCCATGCTGGTGGCAGAACCAATCTGGGAGAACACGGATCTCCCGGATGAAGAGGCACCAAAGGCAGGAGGAGGGTGAGGAAGCACCTTCTCTGACCTGGGCCAGGAAAGTTTAACCAACTTCATCAATTCCAAAGAAATGCATGGAAGGATCCAGGGATTTCTGACCTTATGAGAAGTTTAGGGTCTGGGTCCCAGTGTTCTCCCTCAGCCCTTGCCTTAGCACCCTATCCTGGGGGATATGGCTCCTTTCCCTTCACCAAATCAACTAAATAAAAATGATCTAATCTGGTAAAAGTCATCCTTGACTACCTACACACATAGGATCAATGGGAGTGGGAGGTACCCAAGAGGATGAAATTGTGGTTCCCACAGTCTGGGAGAGGAGAGGGTCTCAAAGGAGGGAAATCGCCATTAAGGATGACAGCCATGACAACTCTGGGAGTGTCCCTCCAAACATGAGTCCTTCCCAGGGTTTGCACCCCATGGAGTGACACTCCAGGGTATCTGTCCCCTTGTGCCCATATGACTAGGTGGCACAGGCCCTGGGGTGAGGACTACCCACAGAGCTCCTAAAGGTCCAATCCAGAAGTCTCATTAGCTCCACCTCCCTGAAGATTGTGGAACAAAGCCTTTCCCACAGTGAGTGCTCAATGATCTCAGTAGGACATTCCTGCAAAATCTACTTACCTGATGTAAACCCGTTCAACTTTCAGGAGGCACCCCTACTGGGATGTGTTTCTCAGCATTCTGGGAGTTACTTTCTCACATGCTATGGCTGGCATGCAGGTCACAGATTGGTAAAGATATCTAGTGAGCTGAAGAACAACACGCCTGCTATTTCTTTTTTAATTCTCTACAGACATGTGTCACCAAAAAGTCTTTGATTTTTTCCCCCAGCTATACTGAGATATAATTGATTGAATATCTCTGAAGATGCAAAAAAAACTCCCACAAAAAATAATTAATTTAAATAATAATTTCAACAATTATTTTTAGGTTGTGTTTGCTAATGTTTATATTAATATTTGCTCATAGGACAAAATCTAGGAAAAACCCAGAAAATTATTAAAATAATCTTTTAATCTCTTATAACTGCACAAATTAGAGTTAGCCACCACTATCTTTCTATAAATATGCTTCCAGTATTCTTTCTCTGCCCCCTTTTTATTTCTGAAATTGAGATCCTTCAGTGTTATATCTAGTACACACACACACACACACACACAAACACACGCAGACATATAATACCTTTTATTTAGTCATATTGTAAATACTGACAAAGGCTATTTCTTCATGCACTCCTTGAACTACTACTGCAATCAAGATACAAAATATTTCCATTACCTGGGGCACCTGGGTGGCTCAGTCGGTTAAGCCTCTACCTTTGGCTCAGGTCATGATCCCAGGATCCTAGGATCAAGCCCCAAGAGGGCTCCTTGCTAAGTGGGGAGCCTGCTTCTCCCTCTCCTTCTGCCTGCCACTCTTCCCACCTGTATGGTCTCCCTCCCTCTGTCAAATAAATAAAATCTTTTTAAAAAATTTTCCATTACCCCAAAATTTTCTCCATGTCCTTTCTTAGTTAGTGCTTTCAATCCCCAGCTCCAGGAGACCACCAACCAGCTGTCAGCGTGGATTTGATTTGTTCTTCTGGTGTTCACATAAATGAAACCATACCTACATATTCCTTTATGTTGCCTTCTTTCACTCAGTCTAGAGTTTCTGAGGTTCATCCTCATTGTTGCAGGTATAAGTAGTTCATTCCTCTTAATTATGGAGTAGTATTCCTTTGTATGAATACACCAGTTTACCCATGCACCTGCTGATAGACATTTGCATTGTTTCCAATTTGGGTCTACTATGAATAGAGCTGCTCTGTGCAGGTCTTCATGTGGACAAATGTCTTCATTCCTCGTGAATAAATATCTAGGAGTAAAGTTACTGGATCACAAGGCAGGTATAAATTTAAATTTATTTATTATTTTTTAAAGATTTTATTTATTTATTTGAAAGAGAGAGCACTATCTGGAGGGGTGGGGAAGGAGCAGAGGCAGAGGAAGAAGCAGGCTCCCCTGCTGAGCAGGAGGCCTGACACTGGGCTCCATCCCAGGACCCTGGGATCATGACCCAAGCCAAAGGCAGATGCTTAACTGACTGAGCCACCCAGGTGCCCCCACATTTATGTTTTTTTAATTTTAAATTTCTATATTAAATTTATACATCTCAAAAAGTAAAAGTGTTTTTCAAAGTATTGGTACTGTCTTATAGTCACACAATAGTAGTATATGATCATTCTGGTTCCTCCACACACGCATGAACACTTGGTAGGGTTAGTCTTTTTAATTTCAGCCATTGGATCGACTGTGTCATTACACATACTATTTTTTAAATTTAACATTCTATTGTGAGTGTTATCCATGATATTAAATATTCTTTGTAAATGTCACTCTGTGGATATATCATATATCATTGTATAGGTGAATCATACTTCAGGTAAGTTGTTCACTATTGGTGAATATTGCCATTGTAGTATTCTCCATATGTAACGCAGACATCTTTGTCAGAATAAGTGGTTATTTCCTTTGGATAAATTACTTCAGTCATTCTTATGGAAAAATTAGAAAAGTACAAATAAGCAAAAAAAATCATCTACAATTTTATCACTTGGAGATGACTAAACCATATCTCAAAATAAGGTCAACTTTTTAAAAAGTAAAAAGGAGTCATAGTGGAGAAAAAAGTTTAGGACTCTTCGTACATAGTAGCGAGAGCTCATTTCTGGCATTTTGGCAAGGAGAAGAGATTCTACTATTTCATTCAGTCCAAAGATCAGCTTTCGATGCTTCCAATGGAAGGGGTCCAACCCTTGAAAACAACCCCCTACTGATCTCAGGGCAGACTCTAGAGGTGCTACCTCTAAACATCTCAAATGGAGGGGCTCCTGGGTAGCTCAGTTGATTGAACATCTGACTTTTGATTTCATCTCGTGTCATGATCTCAAGGTCACGGGATCAAGCTCTGTGTAGGGCTTCGCGCTCAGGGCCGTCTGCCTGAGATTCTCTCTCCCTCTCCCTCTGCTTCTCCTGCTTGTGCACACGCTCTCTCTAAAATAAATAAATAAAAATCTTTGAATAAACTAAGAAATAAAAATAAAAATCTCACATGGAGCCCTAACCCTCTCCAGAAGAGGCTGAAATGTACAAAACTAGGAACCAAAACAACAGGCTCTTTCTTCCAGCCACCCTCCTCCTTCTCTGCTAAATGTACGTATTCTACAAAGCATTCTCATAGAATCCTCCTGTTTCTGGGCTTTGGAAAGAATGTGTTGCTCGACACACCCTCTCTGGATCCAGGGAGGAACTTCCTAAAAGCTGGGTGGTGTGTGTTAAAAGCAAAGAGAGGCTCTGAGCTGGACTGGGAGGACAGGTCCTGACAGGCAAATGTCTCGAAGCCCCGGGCTGTTGAGCACCTGAGGAAGACATACAGGTAGAAAGCATCACTCTTAAGATGGTAAAGAAAGGAAGAGAAAAACGGGTTTTTGTTTGTTTCATCCAGAGGTCATAGTTAGAGACATGTACTCTCAAGCAATTCCTAAGCAGATTCAAGAAGCCACGCTTAGAAAACTTGTGCTTGCCACTGGATTGGGTGCTGGGTGTGCATAGACTTAACAGTGACTCCACGAAGTTATTAGTATCATCACCCCAATTTTGTGGGCAAGGAAATAGAGGCTCAGAGAGATGAAGTAATTTGCTCAAGGTCACACAGCTCATAATTGTGACCTGAGCCTCTCTGACCAGATCCATATTATCTGGACCCACAGAGCCCAGCAATTCTCAGTCCTTTCCCTCTTCTGGACACCAAGGAGCTCTCAGAACAGTGCTCTATAATACTAGGTCTGTTGTGTTCTTTATATTCACATCTGCATCTACAACAGGTCACACAGGTGCTTTGGAAAGTATATATATCAGGATACACAAAACATGAGTGATTCTCATGGGGGATCCT
Source organism: Mustela lutreola (assembly GCF_030435805.1). Lineage (NCBI taxonomy): Eukaryota > Metazoa > Chordata > Mammalia > Carnivora > Mustelidae > Mustela > Mustela lutreola. The sequence continues at coordinate 117,545,182 of NC_081296.1, read as the reverse complement.
GGGAAACAGCCCTGTGGAGAGCAAAGGGCGTGGACCTGGGGATCAGAAGGGCTGAGTCCTACCTCGAGATTTGCCATCAAGAGCCTAACAACCATGGATAACTTGTTTGACCTCTCTGGGTCCCTGTTGGTTCCTCTGTACAAGCCCTGACGAGCCCCACCATCCTTCCCCCATATTACTATGAGGCTCCCTCAGGGCTCCTCGTGATGGCTGAGAATGGGTACGCCAATATAAAGCCTCCAGAGCTACTCAGCTACTAGAGCAAACAGCCCGATGGAATCCCAGCTCTACCACTTGCTAGCTGTGGGACCTTAAAAATTTATTAACTCACTGTGCCTCAGTTTCTCTGCTGCAGCATGGACCTGCCCCATGGGGTTGCTGGAAGGCTTAAAGGGATAAGGCCTGGGACAGAGGAAGCAGTTCATACTTATTACCATCAGGATTAGTGACAGGCAGTCTATACATCCTGGTACCTCAGGTGGTTTTCCGTGGTGTCTAAGCCCCGTTCATCAGCTCCTCAGATGAAGGAATGGACTTCACACGGGCCTCCAGTTCTCTTCAGAAGGTTGGAGCGGGGCAAGACGCATGCTTGGTGCTGTTATTTAAAGGTGTTTAAACTCAGAGCCAGTCAGACAGCGGACTCCTGCTTATTGAAGAGAGAGCATCCTGCCTCTTGGTTCACAGCACAGTGACTGTATCCTGGCAAGACGCTCCCCCCGAAAGAAACAACACTAGTATGGTGTCCGGGTCAAATTCCACTGGGGATGCCTTCACTTGTGACCCGAAACCACGGCAGACGGAGCCAGGAGTACGGGAAGAGAGGAAGGCATTCTGTAGACATTACCTGTCTGCTTTCCATTTTAGAGACTGATGAGAGCCCCGTGTCCTTGCTCCTGTATTTTAATAAAATTGCCCCAGTGGTGCATTGCCTTAAAACCTGCAGGCAAACCACACTAATTCAGACCAGGTGGATTTCGTAAAATGTCACCACTTTAGACTATTTCATGCAATTCAAAATATTTTCTAATTTCCTTTGTGATCTCTTCTTTGACCCGTGGGATATTTCAAAGCGTATTGTTTCATTTCTATATTAAGGGATTTTCCAGATAGTTTTCTTTTATTGGCTTCTGGTTTAATTCCATTGTGGTCAGAAAACATACTTTGATTTTGATTCTTTTAAATTTTCTAAGGTTTGTTTTATGGTCCAGGTTATAGTGGGGCACAGTTTGTGTGTACTTGAAAAGACTGGGTAGTTACTGTCAGGTGGAATGTCCTATAAATATCAATTAGGTCAAGTTGGTTAATAGTGCCATTCAAGTCTTCTCTATCCTTAGTTCTCTGTCCTCTGTTCTACCCTCTGCTTTATCCACTGGCTCCATCTTGTTACTGAGAGAAGAGTGTTGAAATCTCCAACTTTAATTATGAGTTTCTCCATTTCTTCTTCCATTTCTATCAGATTTTACCTCAGAAATTTTGCAGCTCTGTGATTGGGTACACATATGTTTAGAATTGTTATATCTTCTTGGTGAAATTATTCTTTTATCATTATATAATAAAATTCCTTATTATTGGTAATATTCCTTGTTATCAAAGGCCACTCCAGCAGAAAGGCCATTCTTTTGATTACCATGATATATCCTTCTTCCTCTTTCTACTTTTATTTGTATCTTTATATTTCGAGTGTGTTTCTTACAGGCAGCATATAGCTGGGTCTAGCCTTTTTGTTCAGATCGATAATCTCTCCCTCTTATTAGGGGTGGTTCGGACTGTTTACATTAAATGTAGTTATCCATGTGTTGGATTTATTCTACCTCATTGCTAGCTGTTTTCCGTTCATCACATCTCTTCTTTGCTTCTTTATTCTCTTTTGCTATCTTCTTTTAATTCATTTGGTATTTCTTAATTATTCTGTTTGACCTCCACTTAAACTTTTTATTTATTTATTTATTTACTTTATTTTTTTTTTTTTAAGTAAACTCTACCCCCAATGTGGGGCTCAAACTCACGAGACCAAGATCAAGAGTTGCACCAACCAGGTGCACCCCAACCCCACATAAACTCTTTAAACTGAAAGTGTTCCCATACAAAGGTACCTGGGCAGCTCAGTCGGTTAAGTGGCCAACTTTTGATTTCAGCTCAGATCATGATCTCACAGTCGTGGGAGGTCATGGGATTGAGCCCTGAGAGAGGCTCCGCACTCGGTGGGAAGTCTGCTTGAGATTCTTTCTCTCCTTCTCCTTCTGCCCCTTCCCCCATGCTCTTTCTCTGTCTTCCTCTAAAATAAATAAACAAAAAGTCTTTAAAAAATGTGAAAGTGTTCCCAAACATACTGAAACCTTTCAATGTATTGATTCTTTTAATGCATTGTTAACTAGAGGTCCTTTTTATTTTAATTGAAGGAGTGCAGACTTTGGAGTCAACCAAACCTTCATTTGTAACCTGGCTCTGCCACTAACTGGTTGTGTGATCTTTGTCAACTCAGTATCTATAAGATTCAACTTCCCCACTTGTTGTTGTTGGTTTTTGGGTTTTTTTTTTTTAAGTTTTATTTATTTAAGTAATCTTTATTTGAACTCATGACTCGAGATCAAGGTCATAACGCTCTTCCAACTGAGCCAGACAGACACCCCTTCCCTTCCCCATTGGTAAAATCATCACTACTTTCCAGAGTACAAGGAGAATGAAATGAAAAAAATTAATTCTAGTATCTAGCATAGGTCTAGAACATAACATAGAATTAATGTTACTTGCTTACATTACAAACATTTTGTTTGTTTTCTTCAGACAGCTCTGTTTCTAAAAGATGTTTGAACACTATCAAGGAAGCAAATACCTGGCCTATTTATTACCACTTCTGATCATCCTTCATGAGCCCAGAGCAGACATGGCTAATCAACCACAGCACTGCTTTTTTCTTTTTTTTTCCTTGAGATTTAGTTAGTTAGTTGTTTTTTTTTTTTTTTTTTAATTTTGTAAAAGATTTTATTTATTTGTCAGAGAGAGAGAATGCACAAGCGGGGTGAGTAGCAGGCAGAGGGAAAAGCAGACTCCCCACTGAGCAAGGAGCCTGATATGGACCTCAATCCCAGGACTCTGGGATCATGACCCAAGCCAGAGGGATCCACTCAACAGACTGAACCACCCAGGCCTCCATTAAGATTTATTTTTATTTATTTGAAAGAGAGAATGCACATTTGGGTGCAGTGGGGGAGGGGAAGGGCCGAGTGACAGGGAAAGAGAGAATCTTAAACAGATTCCCTGCTGAGCACTGAGCCCAACGTGGGGCTCAATCTCACAACCCTGAGATCACAACCTGAGCTGAAACCAAGAGTCAGATGTTCAACCAACTGCGCCACCCAGGTGCTCCAACCACAGCACTGTTTTAAATAAACTCAGATACAACATCGAGAAAACCAAATGGAGATGAGCGAAGATATGAAACCCATCAACTACCAAGGGCTAACACAACCCTACTGAAAGTCTTCTTAATTCATTTATTATTGTAATTGGGTCAAATCCCCCTTTTCTCTAACCACTTTTTACCTCATTCATTTAATCAAACCCTTCCCTAAGGGTGTTGCAAAGGAAAACTCCCATTTGTTCGGCTCCAGTGATCCTAAATGCTGAATCAATGAGGTTCTTATTTGGCATCTGTGAAACCAGACACCAGAGAAGAGAACAGGGTGAAAGGAGAGTCGTTGGCCGGAGGTCAGGGGCAGCCCCGCTGGGCAGGCTCATCGCCTCTCATTTTAGAGTCTGACACAAGCATGTGATGAGAGCCTGGCGTCTCATGATGAGCACCAACTATTCCTCCTGGGGCCTCGGGTGTCACTGCGCTATGGATGGACAAAGGATGATCTGTCATCTGCTTTGAAAAAAGCCTTGACCTTGTACCATAGCAAAGCACTGAACACTCCTTGTCCAGCTGCCCCTTCCCTGCCCAGCCCTGAAAATAAAGACTTCCTGTTAGTGGTGCTGGGGCCATTGGCCATGTTCAGAGACAAGTTGGGGCTCAGGAGCATATATACCGCTTTGTCTCCTCAGGATCCTGAGCCTGCTGGGTGGGGACTGGCTAGGGCAGTGACACCCAGGCTGCCCTCTTTGTAACCCCAAGATGGACTGATTTATAACAGGACTGACTTCTCATTATTTAGGGAAACATCAGTGAGAAATCAATCCTGCTGCCTGAAGGGACTTTAAAAGTGGTCCCCTAGGCTATTCTCGGCCTGGATCTGCAGGGACCCCTGTGTTCTTTGCCACCACTCTCCTTGCTCTCCCTTCTTACTGTGCTTCCCTATTGCTCCTGTTGTGGAAAGTTCCATAATGACATGGGTTGGGGGGGGGGGTGCCTCTTGAATATTCCCACATGACTGGTAGAGTATTCTAGACTTGAACCAATTTGGAACATAGAAATAAACTGAATGAGGGCCTCCTTCTAACATACTTCTATGATTCGGGCGGATATTACCAGAATCCTTAGAAACAGGGTTGGAGGAAAGAGCTCTACCCTATTTATCACAGATACAGTTTCTGGTTCTGACATTTATTTTTTAGAGAGTTGTTTTGGTCCAAATGTGTTAAGAATGGTTAAAAAAGAAATAGATAGATAGATAGATATAAACACACAGGATTCTCCCCCCGACCCCCCAGGATTTCTACTCTGAATTTTCAGTGGTGCCTTTCAAATCTTTCTGCAAGGAGATGTAGCTTCTACCCATGGCCTCTGAGTTCTTGTGGCCCCTAAGACTGTTTCATGTTCACGATCATTTGGGGATGTCATAGCTCTATGCCACCAACATCACTTGGGCAAAATAATAATGGTAACAAGAACAAAAATCACTCAAATATCAATAGAGCATCTGCTTTAAGTTGGCTGCTTTTGTATGCCACTCCCCATTTCATCCTTATATCAGGGTCTTCTGAGCTGAACATAATAAACCCTTGTCTAAAAACCTTGAGTGCCAATGAACAGCCTTTCTAGAGTAGTGCAGCTAGGTGGCAGAGCTGGAATTATTTTGTTAAGGTTTTATTAAAAAAAAAAAAGAAAAATAGTGGTGCCTGGGTGGCTCAGTGGGTTAAAGCCTCTGCCTTAGTTTTTTTTCAGGGCACACTTGATTTCTTCTAGATAATTCTTCCCAAATTCGGAAGGCTCTAACTGGATAAGAGTGTCGTCTAGCTAAGGCCCAATCAAGGCCATATGTGGGAAAGTATTCAGGAGCTTTGCTTATCCTTTCCTCATTAACATTCCAGCATCATGTTCTTTTGTTTTTCCAATAGTTTCCCTCTTTGCTGACTAATTTTGCAGTCATGACACACTTGTTAACTTTGAAAACTTTGTAACGTTTAATTTTTTGACTATAGGGCTGCAAGCCATTTCTCATCTTGTATTTGTGGTGTGGATCATTTTTTTAAAATTTGTCAAGACCAATCTAAAAGGTTCATATTAGGTTTAGTTCTTGCTGTTGGGATGTTGGCAACTCCACCTAATTTGGTAACATCCACCAAAAGCAAGATCCTTATTCTCAACTCTATCATGTGGGTCACTGAAGAAAAGTATTTATATAAACCTCTTTTCCCATAAATATACTTTTCTGGCTTCCAGATAGTCTGGGAGTGGTGAACTGAGTTCACATTTAATCTTTTCCAAGAACTGCAGTTGATAATCTAAGCCTTATGCCGATTTATGAAGAAACAATCACAATTCATTTCCAAATCTGAAGAAATACTGATGTTTGGCCACTGCTCAGTTCCTGGAGGACAATCAAAGTTGAATTTATTCTAAATACAGAAGGGTCAGCAATGTTCTTTGGAAGCAAAATCTTGGCCTAGATAGCTGGAACTTACTGAGAGGACTCTGCCCCCCCTCATCTTGCTTCTCGACTGCCATTCCTTTTGGTTATTGCTAAACGGAGCAAATTTACAATCTGGTAGCAAGCCAGGGCAATTATGAACTGAAGTCTTGGAAGTCTTTAAACACAGGTTTTTTATATTGTTTATTTTACATCTTCTGTCCTAGAAAGGAGAACACAAACTTTTTTTTTTTTTTTTTTTAAGGAAGTTTCCTAGCCTCCTGTGTGCTTTCATCTTTGTGAGGGGAACTGAGGCATTGCCTCTTCCAAAGAATCCCTCACTGTCTAGTAATACTGATAGTTGGAGGAAGGTCTGGAAGGTCTAGAAAATTCGCAGGGTCAACCCCTCCCTCGATTTCCTGAATCTTCATCTTGAAGTTAGTGTTAAGAAATGGGGGCAGGGCATCTCTATCTTTTGAAACCTCCCCCAATCGATTACATTACTTCAGGATAGATCCATGTGATGGAACACCAAACAGTCATTTCAAAGGGGAGGTAAAACCACATGTACTGATATGGAAAGATCTCACCTTAGGCACACAGAACATGTAGGAAGTTCCCATTGAGATGAACTTGTCATGAATACATACTTACATACCTCCACTTACATGTGTGTACTATATACAGTCAGGCGCTTCACCAGAGCTTCCTCTGTCAATCAGATACCTATGACCCTGCAATTGCACTACTGGGCATTTACCCCAAAGATACAGATGTGGTAAAAAGAAAGGCCATCTCTACCCCAATTTTCATAGCAGCCATGGCCACAATCGCCAAACTGTGAAGAGAGCCAAGATGCCCTTCAGCAGAGGAATGGATAAAGATATGGTCTGTATAGACAAGGGAATATTACGCCTCCAGCAGAAAGGATGAATACCCAACTTTTGTATCAACATGGACGGGATTGGAAGAGATTATGCTGAGTGAAATAAGTCAAGCAGAGAAAGTCAATTATATGGTTTCACTTATTTGTGGAGCATAAGGAATAACATGGAGGACATTAAGAGAAGGAAAGGAAAAGTGAATTGGGGGAAATCGGAGGGGGAGACGAAACATGAGAGACTGTGGACTCTGAAAAACAATCTGAGTGTTTTGAAGGGGCGGCGGGTGGGAGGTTGGGGGAGCCAGGTGGTGGGTATTAAGGAGGGCACGTATTGCCTGGAGTCCTGGGTGTGGTGCATAAACAATGAACCTTGGAACACTGAAAAAATAAAATTAAAATAAAATTGAAGAAAGAAAAAAAGGAAGGAAGGAAGAAGAGAGAGAGAGAAAGAAAGGGAAAAAGAAAGAATGCCACCAGAGCGCCTGGGCCTGGTGTAACCCCTTGAGATGATTACAGGGGACAGGGTATGAGATGAGGGACCAGGGAGTCTGGGGTCCCATAGGGGTAGAGGCAGGGTCTATTTACTAACCGACATGGAAGTATTTCAACATGTTTACACCAGGTAAGGCTTAGTCCTGCATTTACATACATAAAACAATTCTGGAAGTTTTTCTGAGACTAGTGGCCTGTTCATCAACACTGGTTGATTTAAGCAGACAGATAATTTACTGGGTGCATACTGGATAGAACAAAGCTTAGAAAACAGCCAAGAATAAAGGGAGGGTAGACAACTAACCACAACCACAGGCAAGACCACACTGCTGAACCAGACCAATGTGCCCCCCTGCTACTGCCACCCCTCCTCCCTGGAGGCTGTTGCTGTCACCATTGCCACATGCAAACTTTGGTACAGCACTTGGCACATTATCTTGTGATTATTTAGATTTAAAGGGGCACATGGGGGCGCCTGGGTGGCTCAGTGGGTTAAGCCGCTGCCTTCGGCTCAGGTCATGATCTCAGGGTCCTGGGATCGAGTCCCGCATCGGGCTCTCTGCTCAGCAGAGAGCCTGCTTCCTCCTCTCTCTCTCTCTGCCTGCCTCTCTGCCTACTTGTGATTTCTCTCTGTCAAATAAATAAATAAAATCTTTTAAAAAAAAATAAATAAATAAAGGGGCACATGGCTGTTGTTGTTAATGTTGCTATAAACATCAGGGTGCATGAACCCCTTCAAATCTGTATTTTTTTTTTACTTATTTTTTTCCTAAGATTTTATTTATTTATTTAACAGAGAAAGAGAGAGAGAGAGATCACAAGTAGGCCGAGAGGCAGGCAGAGGGGGAGGGGGAAGCAGGCTCCCTGCTGAGCAGAGAACCCAATGTGGGGCTCCATCCCAGGACCCTGAGATGATGACCTGAGCCGAAGGTGGAGGCTTAACCCACTGAGCCACCCAGGCGCCCCTCAAATCTGTATTTTTATATCCTTCAGGTAAATACCTAGCAATGCAATTGCTGGGTCATAGGGTAGCTCTATTTTTAACTTTTTAAGGAACCGCATACTGTTTCCAGAGTGGCTGCACCATTTTGTATTCCCACCAACAGTGTAAGAGGGTTCCCCTTTCTCCACATTCTCACCAATATCTGTTATTTCCCGTGTTGTAATTTTAGCCGTTCTGAGAGGTGTGAGGTGATATCTCATCAAACTTTCGATTTGCATTTCCCTGATAATGAGTGATGATGAACTTCTTTTCATATGTCTGTTAGCCATCTGGATGTCTTTTTTGGAAAAATATCTATTCATGTCTTCTGCCCATTTCTTGACGGGATTATTTGTTTTGGGGGGTATTGAGTTTGATAAGTTCTTTATGGATTTTGATTTTGCATACTAACCCTTTATCAGATATGTCATTTACAAATATCTTCTCCCATTCCTTACGTTACCTTTTAGTTGTGTTGATTGTTTGCTTTGCTGTGCAGAAGATTTTTATCTTGATGAAATCCCAAGAGTTCATTTTTGCTTTTGTTTCCCTTGTTTCTGGCAACATGTTTAGTAAGAAGTTGCTATGGCCAAGGCAGAAGATGTTTCTGCCTGCATTCCCCTCTAGGGTTCTGATGGATTACTGTCTCATATTTAGTTCTCTCACCCATTTTGAAATTATTTTTGTGTATGGTGTAAAAATGTGGTCCAGTTTCATTCTTCAACGTGTGGTTGTCCAGTTTTCCCAACACTATTTGTTGAAGAGACATTCTTTTTCCATTGGATAATCTTTTGTGTTTTGTCCAAGATTACTTGAGCATAGAGATGAGGGACCACTTCTGGGTTCTTTTTTTTTTTTTTTTAAAGATTTTATTTATTTATTTGACAGAGAGAAAGCAAGCACAGGTAGGGAGAGCAGCAGGCAGAGGGAGAGGAAAATCATGACCTGAGCCAAAGGCAGACACTTAATTACTGAGTCACCCAGGCACCTCTGGGTTCTCTTTTCTGTTCCATTGATCTTTGTGTCTGTTTTTGTGCCAGTACCATACTGTCTTGATGACTACAGCTTTGTAATACAGCTTGAAGTCCAGAATCGTGATGCTTCCAGCTTTGCTTTTCTTTTTTAGTATTGCTTTGGCTAGTCAGGGTCTTTTTTGGTTCCAAACAAATTCTGGGATTTTTTGTTCTAGCTCTGCGAAAAATGCTGGTGGTTTTTTGATAGGGATTGCATTACATGTGTAGATTGCTTTCAGTAGTATAGGCATTTTCCCAATGTTTGTTCTCCCGATCCATGAGCATAGAATGTTTTTCCATTTCTTTGTGTTCTCTGCTTTTTTTTTTTTTTTTCATAAGCGTTCTATAGTTTTCAGAGTACATATCTTTTACCTTTTCAGTTAGGTTTATTCCTAGGTATCTTATGGTTTTTGATGTAATTATAAATGGGATCAATTCCTTGATTTTCTTTTCTGCTGCTTCATTATTGGTATGTAGAAATGCAACAGATTTCTGTACACTGATTTTATATCCTGCAACTTTGCAGAATTCATGTATTAGTTCTAGCAATTTTTGATGGGGTCTTTAGGTTTTCTACAAAGAGTATCATATTGTCTGCCACACTTGATCTTAGCCAAAAGGCCGAGAAGCGATTCATATTGTCTGCCAATTGTGAAAGTTTGACTTCTTCCTTGCTGATTTGGATGACTTTTATTTCTTTTGGTTGTTTCATTACTGAGGCTGAGACTTCTAATACTATGTTAAATAGTAATGGTGAGAGTGGACATCTCTATCTTTTTCTTGACCATAAAGGAAAAGCTCTCAGTTTTTCCCCATTGAAGATGATGTTAGCTGTGGATCTTTCTTATGACAATATGTATTTTGTCAAATGCTTTTTCTGCATCTATTAAGAGGATCATGAGGTTCTTATCCTTTCTTTTATTAATGTGATGTATCACACTGATTGATTTGCAAATATTGAACCACCTCTGAGCCCAGGAATAAATCCCATTTGATTGTGAAGAATAATTCTTTTTAATGTACTGTTGGATTTAATTTGCTAGTATCTTATTGAGAATTTTTGTATCCATATAATATCCACAATATCCACTAGGGATATTGATCTGTAATTCTCCTTTTTAGTGGGGTCTTTGTTTGGTTTTGGAATCAAAGTAATGATGGCCTTGTAAAATTAGTTTGGAAGTTTTCCTTCCATTTCAATTTTTTGGAACAGTTTGAGAAGAACAGCTATTAACTCTTCTTTAAATCTCTGGTAGAATTCCACTGGGAAGCCATCTGGCCCTGGACTTTTGTTTGTGGGAAATTTTAATTACTGATTCAATTTCTTTGTTGGTTATGAGTCTGTTCAAATTTTCTCTTTCTTCCTGTTTCAGTTTTGGTCATTTGTATGTTTTGAGGAATTTGTCCATTTCTTCCAGATTGTCCATTTTGTTAGTATATAATTTTTCATAATATTTTCTTATAAGTGTTTGTATTTTCATGGTGTTGGTTATGATCTTTCCTCTTTCATTCATGATTTTATTTGGGTTATTTTTTCTTTCTCTCTCTCTTTCTCTTTTATTTTAATAAATATGGCTAGGGGTTTATCAATTTTATTAATTCAAAGAATCAGCTCTTAGTTTTGTTGATCTGTTCTAGTGGGGTTTTGTTTGTTTCTTTCTGCATCATTTATATCTGCTCTAATATTTATTATTTCTATTTTTCTGCTGGCTTTAGGCTTTATTTGCTATTCCTTTTCTCACTCCTTTAGGTGTAAGTTTAGGTTATATATTTGAGATTTTTCTTGCTTCTTGAGGTAGGCCTGTATTGCTATATACTTTCCTCTTAGGACCACCTTTACTGCATCACAAAGGTTTTGAACGGTTATGCTTTCATTTTCATTTGTTTCCATTTATTTTTAAAAATCTCTTCTTTAATTTCCTGGTTAACCCATTCATTCTTTGGTAGGATGTCCTTTATTTCATTTTATTTTGTTTTTTAAAATTTTATTTATTTATTTGAAAGAGAGAAACTGCACACAAGCAGGGGGAATGGCAGGCATAGGGAGAAGCAGGCTCCTCACTGAACAGGGAGCCTGAAGCAGGACTCAATTCCAGGACTCTAGGGTCATGACCTAAGCCGAAGGCAGATGCTTAACCAATTGAGCCACCTGGGTGCCCAGGATGTTTTTTAATTACTGTGTATTTGTGGTCTTTCCAAATTTTTTCTTGTGGTTGACTACAAGTTGCATAGCATTGTCACTGTGTACGTCACTTTAGATCCTTGAAAATGAACAGGTGCACATGCATTCCCATCCTCTATTCCTCCACTATTGTTTGTCAGATGTGGCCTCCACAAAAATATATGGCTTGGGTTTTATAGTGGATTAATTCTGTCTCTTTCTCTGAATTGAGTGTTCTTTCTAGTAGAGATCTGCATAAACCACGGCTTCATGAAGTAATTATCTTAATTTCAAATGTTATGTCCAGATTGAAGTAGGTCTATGGGTCAACTGTACTTCCATTTCTGTTAAAACTTTTGTTTTGATTGCCTGCACACATGAAAGAATGCCCAACTCCATCTTTGAGCCTTTCCTAAGCAAGCAACTTGAAGCCAACATGGTTGCTATAGTCTAGGATCCTGGAAAGAAGAGCAAAAATAAGCTACATCTTAAGAATTGTAGTGGTTTTGGGATGCCTGGGTGGCTCAGTTGGTTAAGCAACTGCCTTCGGCTCAGGTCACGGTCCCGGAGTCCTGGGATCGAGTCCCGCCTCAAGCTCCCAGCTCCATGGGGAGTCTGCTTCTCCCTCTGACCTTCTCGCCTCTCATGCTCTCTCTCACTATCTCTCTCTCAAATAAATAAATAAAATCTTAAAAAAAAAAAAAAAAAAAAAGAATTGCAGTGGTTTTGGGATGCCTGGGTGGCTCAGTTGGTTAAGCGTCCTCGGCTCAGGTCATGATCCCAGCGTCCTCGGATTGAGTCCCACATCAGGCACCTTGCTTGGCAAGGAGCCTGCTTCTCCCTCTGCCTCTGCCTACCACTCTGTCTGCCTGTGCTCACACACTCTCTCTCTCTAACAAATAAATAAATAAAATCTTAAAAAAAAAAAAAAGAATTTCAGTGGTTTTCTTTTTTTTCTTTTTTAAAGCGTCCAACTCTTGATTTCGGCTCAGGTCATGATCTCAGGATCATGGGATCGAGCCCCATGTCAGGATCTGTGCTCAGCACAGAGTCTGTTTGTCCCGCTGCCTCTGTTCCTACCCCCAATCTCTCTATCTCTAGCTTTAGCTCTAAAATAAATGAATAAAATAAAAAATAAAAAATAAACAAACTGTGTTACATCCACCTCACAGAATACTAGTTATTGATAAAAAGGAATAAATTATTAATACATGCAACAACTTGGATGAATTTCCAGAAAATTGTATTGAGTGAAAAAAGCCAATCCCAAAAGGTTACATAATGTATATAATATTCTTTTTTTTTTTTAAGATATTTATTTATTTGTCAAAGAGAATGAGAGAGGCAGGCAGAGGGAGATACAGGCTCCCCATTGAGCAGGGAGCCCTGTGTGGGACTTGATCCCAGGACCCTGGGATCATGACAAGAGCCAAAGGCAGACGCTTATCCGACTAAGCCACTCAGGCATCCCTGTATATAACTTTCTTGAAATGACAAAATGACAGAAATATGGAACAGATTAGTGGTTACCAGAGGTTAAGAACAGAGTGGGGATAGGAGACAAGTGTGTGGCCATAAAAGGGCAACATGAGGCATTCTTGGATCAGCGGTATGCTCTCTATCTTGATTGGGTCAATATCAATAACTTGGTTGTGAAACTGTACTGTAATTTTGCAAGATGATATCTTTTGGAGAAACCAGATAAAGAGTTCACAGCATGCCTTTGTATAATTTCTTACAACTACATGTGAAACTGCCATTATTTCAAAGTAAAAAAAAAAATTCTTTTAATTAAAAAAGAAACAAAAGAAAAGGTATGGAAAAGGTATAACCAACACAAAGATGCAAAAATAGAAAATATAAACCTGAGAAACCAAAAGTCTGAGTTCTCGTGTTTAAGCATTACATTTATTTCTCTGATTTCTTGCAGCAAAAGAAAAAGAGGAAACCATGATAGGACAAATATTCTTGTTTTCTCATGAAAGTAATCACAGTAAATTTTTAGGAGAGACAGTCTTTACCCTGGGAGTCAGTTCTTTTTATTTGTTTATTTGAGAGAGAGAGCGAGAGCTGAGTAGGGGGAGGAAAGAGTGAGAAGAAGAAGCAAGCTCTTTCAGAACTGCTGAGTACAGAACCTGCCCAATGCAGGACTTGATCCTGGAACTCCAGGATCATAACCTGAGCCAAAGGCAGATGCTTAACCAACTGAGCCACCCAGGTGCCCCTGGCAGTAAATTCTAAAAGAGCGATGAACTTAAGTCTTTTTTTTTTAAGATTTTTTAAATATATTTTTTTAAGATTAACTTATTTGTTTGAGAGAAAGAGAAAGAGAGCACAAGGTACGAGGTGCAGAGGGAGAGAGAACCTCAAGCAGACTCTGCACTGAGTGCAGAGCCCCACACGGGTCTCTATCTCACGAACTGAGATCACAACTGAGCTGAAACACTCAGAGTTGGACACTTAACAGATTGCACCAGCCAAGTGCCCCAAACTTTTTATTCTTAAAATACAACCCAGGACACAAAATAAAATCTACAGGGGAGAGACTGGCTCAGGGCTCAGGTGTTGTTATTTTTAATGCTTGAGGACCCATTGACTTGGTTAAGGGATCCTATGGGAAAAAGTGATACAACTTTCCCAGCTGGTCTTGTACCTAAATGGAGTAGATGATCACCCAAAAAAGTGTGGCTTCATGGGAACTAAAAAGACCCTCTTCACAGCCTTGCTATGTCTCGCCTATGTGGTATCTGAAAGTCCATCACTAGCTATGCACTCCTCTGGGCTGAGAATGTTTGCTCTCTGGTTCCTTCTATTGGCAGTTCAGAGACTGGGCCTTGCTCAAGTGTTGCACACACAAGGGGTCTCTGGGTATCTAGTAGACTCGGAAGAACTTGGAGAAAGAATATCATACCCTCTGCTTTCCCTCCTGCAATGACAAATGCCTCTTCCTTGTGCTTCCCATTCCTTAGTTCTCAGGTCCTACAAGTATCCCCTCTCCCTCCTGAACAGTGAGTTTTCCTCCCTCTAGGAGATCAGCTGTGTCACCATACAGAGTGGCTCTGTTATCTCTGATCACTAAAGCCCAAAACCCAAACAACCCAACACTAAAACTCCCCCACCTGCCTTGACCCTACATCTTCCCATAGCTCCTGGGCCATTTCTTTCTTTCCCTTCTCGGCAAACCATGCATTGTCCAGGGGCTTGGTCTCCACTTTCTCACCAGCCTTTCTCTGCTTGGCTGACATCAAGGGGGCTCCACATTTGGAGACCGCACAGTTGACCTCTATGTTCCCAAATCTAACAGTCACCTCTCAGTGGTCATCTTACCGTTTCTCTCTGCAGCATTTCCATCCAGCTGCCCACTCCCTACCTCATGACAGACTTTTTTCTCTTATCTGCCATGACTTCTCCTTCTCATGTTTTTCTTCTTCTTCTTCTTCTTCTTTTTTGAAAGAGGCTAGATGTCCATCGACAGATGAATGGATAAGGAAGATGTGATACACACACACGTGCATGTGCGCATGTGCGCGCACACACACACATACACACAATGGAGTACTAAGCAGCCATCAAAAATGAAATCTTGCCATTAGCAATGACATGCATGGAATTAGAGGGTATTATGGCAAGGGAAATAAGTCAATTAGAGAAAGACAATTATCCTATGATCTCTGTGATATGACGAATTTGAGAGGCAGGGTCGGGGGTCGGTGGGGGAAGGGAGGGAAAAATGAAACAAGATGGGACCAGAGAGGGAGATAAACCATAAGAGATTCTTAATCTCAGGAAACAAACTGAGGGTTTCTGGAGGGGAGGGGGTTGAGAGGGATGGGGTGACTGGCTGATGGACATTGGGGAGGGTATGTGCTATGGCGAGTACTATGAATCGAGTAAGAGTGATGATTCACAAACCTGTACCCCTGAAACAAATAATATATGTTCATTAAAAAAGAAAAAATATATTTTTTATTTATTCATTTGACAGAGAGAGCACAAGCAGGGGGGAAAGGGAGAGGGAGAGGGTGAAGCAGACTCCCTGCCAAGCTGGGAGCCCGACATGGAGATCATGATCTAAGCCAAAGTCAGATGCTTAACCATCTGAGCCATCTAGGCGCACCTCATGTTTTTCTTCTTGCCTCACTGGCCCGTGGCACATTGTGAAGTTGAGTTGAGCTATTGGGGCACATAAGGGATTTGCCACATTGTTTTTGTTCCTCTTCTGTCCCCTCTTACATGTAGGGTGCCCTACAGCTGGTCCTTTTCTTCTCTAGTTTCACTCTACTTAGGTCATCTTAACCAGTCCCAGAGCTATTTACTCCCAAATCTGTCCCCAGAACTCCAGATCTCTCTATCTGAAGGCCAACTCCAAAGGGAAGACAGATTGACATCTCAAACTTAACAGTCCAAAATAGCATTGAACGTTTCTCCCTCAACCTGTTTGTCGTCCCTCTATGGAAATACCAAACATCCAATCGCTCAGGACAAAAAGTCTGGAGGTTTCCTTGCTCTCTCTTTTCTCAACCCCAACAGCTTATCCATCAGCAAATGTCATCTTATCCAGAATACCCTCCCTAGTCCAACTCACCACCTTCCCTGTCCTGGGGCACCTCTGTACCTTCTAATTGACCTCCAGCCTCTGTTCTCCATCCTCCCACCCCCAGCCCCAGCCCATCTTCCACCAGAATCCAGAACAGTCTTTTCAAACATAAACTGGATAGTGTCACTCCTTTGCTTAAAATCCTCCATCAGATTCCCAACCAATTAGACAAAATCCAAACTTCATGCTACAACCTACAAAGCACAAACCATCTGGTCCCTGTTAACTCCCTCTCGTTCCACCCTCTGCCAGGAGGAACTCCAGCCACATGGAAGGGCACAGACCATGTCTGCCTTGTAATGGGAGTATTCACAGATGCTAATATAGCAGGTACACAGTAACGATTTGTGAACCAATAAACAAATGATTTCGTAAGATAAACTCACAGTCCTAGACTGGAAACAACAGCTCTGGGTCTCAGGGTCCTGGGTTGAAAAGCCAGCATCTATAACTACCATTCTTCCTGGTTTGCTGTGAGAGCTAGTGGGGGGGGAAATGCTAGCTCTAAAAATCCTCCCAATTGTTCTTTAATGGGTACATGTCCCAGTGTGAGCCCTGTGATGACAGGCGGGGCTCCTCCTCGCTTTCTTCTTTGTGTGCAATGACACAACTCTCTTGAGTCCTCAAGCAAATGTTCCATGTGTGCCTTTTACATCTGCATCAGTGTGTGATTATCATGGCAAGATAAGGGATGTGTGTGAAGGGAATAGGATGTGTGTGGAGAAGGAGATAATTACTCCCCAGCTAAGCCACAGTGCTGGGGTAGAAACTGGCATATTTATCCAGTCAGTGGGCTCAGAGAAGCCACACAAAAGAACACAATCTCTGAAGCAGGAAGGCCATGAGCCACCGTGAGGCCTGACTCACGCTGAGGTGAGCTCCTCCTACTCAGTTCCTTGCTACTTCTGCATGGATGATTATGAGCCGGCGGATAGCTGAGCCCTTACGGTTCCACTTCACAACTGAGCTTATCTGTGTGCTTCCCTGTTCTGTGATTAGGCTTTGTCCGGACTCCAGCTCAGCTCTGAGAACAGCCATCTCACCTTATTCTCCTATTCTCCCAGCAAGGCACTGAGCCAGGCACCGCGCACTGAGGAGGCTATGAGTCAACGACTGATGACTGCTTGTAAATTCAGGATGATGAATTAGTTATTCTGTCATGACTATAATCATCACCCTCATGCCACTTCTGAAGCCTCCATCTGGTCAGAGGGTTGAATGAAATGATATAGCTCCCACTCAGTAAGCCCTCAATCAATAACAGACAACACCATCACAGATGGATGGAAGGAGCCACATACTTGAATCAGCCCTAAATGAATTCACGAATACATACGTATGTTCAAAAAGTAATATGTTACTGCCGAATGGACCTCTAGAACTCACACCAGAGTATATAACCTTGTCAGCCTATGAGAATGCCTACTTGTCCACCCACTTGCCAACATTAGACATGGTCATTTCTTGGAATCTTTGCCAATTCTATCGGTGAAAATGGAATTGTTTGTTTTGATTTATACTTCCAGTTAGCTGTAAGAATGAATACCTCCTCATATTGGCCATTTGTGTTTCTCCTTTTGTGGCTAATTACCTACTCACGTCTTTTGCTTATAAACATTGAGGTTCCCATGTGCTGCCAGATGGACGGTGCAGTGCTAGATGTCACTAGGATGCAAGAAATCGGGGACACTATTTTCTCAATCTATTTTGGAAAAAAAAAAAAAGTACATGTAAGCAAAAATGTTTGAAGAAAAAAATCACTCCAGGAGGTTGGGTGGCTCAGCAGGCTAAGCCTCTGCGTTCGGCTCAGGTCATGATCTCAGGGTACTAGGATCCTGGGATCGAACCTCGCATTGGGCTCTCTGCTCAGCAGGGAGCCTGCTCCCCCCCACCCCGCCTACTTGTGATCCCTCTCTCCGTCAAATAAATAAATAAAATCTTTTCTAAAAAAGAGGGTGGGGGGCGCCTGTGTGGCTCAGTGGGTTAAAGCTTGGCTCAGGTCATGATCCCAGGGTCCTGGGATCGAGTCCTGAATCGGACTCCCTGCTCTGTGGGAAGCCTGCTTCTACTTCCTCCCACTCCCTCTACCTCTGTTCCCTCTCTCACTATGTCTCTCTCTCCCCATCAAATAAATAAAATCTTAAAAAAAAAAAAAAAAAAAAGGAACAAACGCCCAGAGGCCTTTATCCAGAACTTATGACAAGGGCTCTTACTTTTATTATCTGTGATGCCCTAATATAGTTCCTTAGGTTGGGTAATGCATTCAATCCAGGAAAGAATCATTCCATACATTATACTATTCCTGTCATAGAAAAGGAGAAGCACAAATGACCAATGTGAAGAGGTATTCACCCCTCCTGTTATTTGGAAGTATAAATTAGAATGAACATACAATTCTATTTTTCACTACCATAGAATTTGCAATGATTCAAAGAAAGGATAATGCTCAGATAAGAAAGTAAGGATTCTCATACACAGATGGGGCAGTGTGCTTTGGAGCTAGCGTTTGGGAAAAAAATTTGGCCATAATAAGGTTTTGAGGATGCATGTGCTCTCTGATACAGCAATACCATTTGCAGGGACTGATCCTAAGAAAGCAGCCATCAGTTTGAGTGACAACGGATGTGTAAAATATTAGGGGATTGAGCAAGGACACTGTGACATATTCATACCATAGAATACTACAGGGCAATTAAAATCATATTTCAGATGAGTACTGGCTATCATAGGAGAATGCTCATCATTCATTACATAGAAAAAAAGGAGGGTGCAGACTACAGCTCACTGCGTGACCCAGTTTTTGTTTGTATGTATTTGCACAGAAATGCCTGAAAGGGGATTCACAAAACACAATTATTTTTTTTCTTTTAGTGCTTTTCTAAGGTTTTTGTGTTTCCTTGTGTTTTCTAAGGTTTTTTACACCAAACAAGGTTTACCTATGTAAATGAGGGGGGAGGAGGGATGATGTCATTAAAAAGTATTTCTATCTCCAGGGGAGCCTGGGTGGCTCAGTGGGTTGGGCCTCTGCCTTCGGCTTGGGTCGTGGTCTTGGGTCCTGGGATCAAGCCCCGTGGGATTGAGCCCCATGTCGGGCTCTCTGCTCAGCAGAGAGCCTGTTTTCCCCCTCTCTCTATGCCTGCCTCTCTACCTACTTGTGATCTCTCTGTCAAATAAATAAAATCTTTTAAAAAATAAAAATAAAAATAAATATTTCTATCTTGAGGAAGTCCCAATGGTTCATTTTTGCTTTTGTTTCCCTTGCCTTTGAAGACATGTCTAGCAAGAAGTTGCTGGGGCCGAGGTCACAGAGGTTGCTGCCTGTGTTCTCCTCCAGGATTTTGATGGATTCCTGTTTCACATTTAGGTCTTTTATCCATTTTGAGTTTACCTTTGTGTATGGTCTAAGAAAATGGTCCAGGTTCATTATTCCCTATGTGGTTGTCGAATTTTTCCAACATCATTTGTTGAAGAGACTACCTTTTTTCCAATGGACATTCTTTCCTGCCTTGTCAAAGATCAGTTAAGCATAGAGTTGTGGGT
This sequence comes from Mustela lutreola, assembly GCF_030435805.1. Taxonomy (NCBI): domain Eukaryota; kingdom Metazoa; phylum Chordata; class Mammalia; order Carnivora; family Mustelidae; genus Mustela; species Mustela lutreola. Next base: position 117,525,725 of record NC_081296.1, on the reverse strand, counting down.
CCATTTCTGGGTTCTCTACTCTGTTCCATTGATCCATGTGTCTGTTTTTGTGTCAGTACCATACTGTCTTGACGATCACAGCTTTATAACAGAGCTTGAAGTCAGGCATTGTGATGTTACCAGCTTTGGTTTTCTTTTTCAGCATTCCTGTGCTATTCAGGGTCTTTTCAGGTTCCATACAAATTTTAGGATTGTTTGTTCCAGCTCTGTGAAAAATGTCAATGGTATTTTGATAGGGATGGTACTGAATGTGTAGATTGCTGTAGGTAGCATAGACATTTTAACAATATTTATTCTTCCAATCCATGAGCATGGAATATTTTCCATTTCTTTCTGTTTACAATTTCTGCAGTTTTTAGAGTGTAAATCCTTTACCTCTTTGGTTAGGTTTATTCCTAGATACCTTATGGTTTTTGGTGCAATTGTAAATAGGATCGATTCCTTAATTGCTCTTTTCTCCTTTCTCATTGTTAGTGGATAGAAATGCAACTGATTTCTGTACATTGATTTTATATCCTGCCACTTTGCTGAATTCCTGTATGAGGTATAGCAATTTGGGGGTGGAGTCTTTTTGTGTTTTCCAGATAAAGTCTCATGTCATCTGCAAAGAGTGAGACTTTGACCTCTTCTTTGCCAATCCGAATGCCTTTTACTTCTTTTTGTTGTCAGATTGTTGAGGCTAGGACTTCTAGTACTGTTTGGATATCCCTGGTTGTGTTCCTGACCTTAGGGGAAAAGCTCTCAGTTTTTCCCCACTGAGAAGGATATTCACTCTGGGCTTTTCATAGATGGCTTTTATGATATTGAGGTATGTTCCCTTTAATCCTTCACTGTGGAGAGTTTTAATCAAGAAATGATGCTGTATTTTGTCAAATACATTTTCTCTGCATCAATTGAGAAGATCATATGGTTCTTGTCCTTTCTTTGATTAATGATGTAATGATTAGTGATGTAACACACTGATTGACTTGTGAAGGTTGAACCACCCTTGCAGCTCAGGCTTTTGCACAGCAAAGAAAATAGTCAACAAAACTAAAAGGCAACCTATGGAATGGGAGAAGATATTTGCAAATGACATATCAGATAAAGGGCTAGTATCCACTATCTGTAAAGAACTTATCAAGCTCGACACCCCAGAAAACAAATACTCCAGTCAATAAGTGGGTAGAAGGCACAAACAGACATTTTTCTAAAGAAGACATAAAGATGGCCAAAAGACACACGAAAAAATGTTCAACATCACTTGACATCAGGGAAATACAATTCAAAACCACAATGAGATACCATCTCATACAGGTCAGAACGGCTAAAATTAACAAGTCAGGAAATAACAAATGTTGGTGAGGATGCAGAGAAAGGGGAAGCCTCTTACACTGTTCGTAGGAATGCAAACTGGTACCGCCACTCTGGAAGAATGGTATGGAGGTTCCTCAAGAAGTTAAAAACAGAACTACCGTATGACCCAGCAATTGCACTACTAGGTATTTACCCCAAAGATACAAATGTAATGATCCAAAGGGGCATCTGCACCCCAGTGCTTGTAGTAGCAATGTCCACAATAGCCAAACTATGGAAAGAGTTAAGGTATCCCCTGACAGATGAATGAATAGAGAAGGTGTCATATATATACATATGTATGTATATATATACATGTGTGTGTATATGTATGTGTGTATATATATATATATATACATATATATATATATATAAAATATGTGATAAACACACACACACACAATGGGATGTTACTCAGCATCAGAACGGATGAATACTTAACATTACACCAATGTGGATAGAACTGGAAGGTATTGTGCTGAGCGAAATAAGTCAATCAGAGAAAGGTAATAATCATATGGTTTCACTCATATGTGGAATATAAGAAACAGTGCAGAGGATCACAGGGGAAGGGAGGGAAAACAGAATGGAAGGAATCAGAGAGGGAGAAAAACCATGAAAGATTCAACTATAGGAAACAAACTGAGGGTTGCTGGAGGGGAGGTGGGTGAGAGGATGGGGTAACCGGGTGATGGGCATTGGGGAGGGCACATGATGTGATGAGCACTGGCTGATACATGCAACTGATGAATTACTGACCTCTACATCTGAAACTAATGATGTACTAGATGTTGGCTAATTGAATCTAAATTTTTTTTTTTAAATATTTCTAAGAAGTATGGGTTGATATGGGGCATCCAAAAATAGGCATAAAACTGATTCTAAATAGCTCTGATGTTCTGACACTGGCCACCAAGGGCAGGAGAGGAGACCCCTGCCAAGGTCCTAGGCTTAGGTGGCCACGCTGTGTCAGGTTTCAGTGTGGCCTGACTTTGCAGGATGAGGGCTGAGGCCCTTGGCCCCAGGGCATTCTCCTTTGGCTCTGCTGGAACAGCTGAGTTAGAGGCAGGAGAAGTAAAGGAGATGAGAACAAATCATTCGGTACAAGGAGGAAGACAGAGGCCAAGGTGCAAAGGAAGTGATCTAGGACACCAAGTCCCTTGACATGGCTCCCTTAGACTGCCTCAGGCATCACCCCCAGAGAGACAGCCACCAGCATGTGCCCAAACTCAGAGACAGAGAACAACTGTAGGAGCCTGCTGCCAGACACAGACTGCTGTGGGGACCATCTGCAAAGACTCCAGAGGCCAGTTCACACTGTACGTTCAGTTCCCACTTGCTTCCTGCAACCTGAAGCTGATTCATAGGCAGGAGGGGTGAATGAAAATGGGCCTGGAGTAGTCAAGTTTATTTTCTTTCTTGGTATGAAAATTAGCTGAGGGATCAGAATGCCATACATCAAGTCTGAAATAGGACGATAGGGTTGGGCAGGCTGAATCCCAACAGTGATGGTTCAAATGCTCTAGGACCCTGGAGCAGGGAGCCTTAAACAAAGACCAAAGAGAAAAGAGTTCTGCAGTCACCAGCAGAAGGTTAAGGTTAAGCAATAAGACCCCTTGTTTTCTGGAGAAGTCCTCACTATTGCCGAACCAGCCCCATGGTTTAACTTAACTGCATGAGGGCCCCTTGTTTCCAGATATGAACCCTGTGAAAATCTCTAGAAGCATTCCCTGGTTTGTTCCACCCCATCTCAGCCTACCCAGATCCCTTCCATCTTCAAGAACCATCTCCATGCCCACCTCTCACTCCCTCGACCTGATAGGCTCCCTCCCCTTACCCCATTGCATTGTTTGCCCCCCCCCATTTTAAAAATTATTTATTTATTTGAGAGAGACTGGGGGACCAGAGAGAGAGCACACAAGCAGGGGGATGGGCAGAGGGAGACACAGACTCCCTGCTGAAGAGGGAGTTTGAGGCAGGGCTTGATCCCAGGACTCTGGGATCATGACCTGAGCTGAGGACACTTAACCAACTGAGCCACCCAGGCATCCCTGCATTGTTTTTCTTTTTTTTTTTTTTTTTTTTTAAGATTTTATTTATTTATTTGACAGATCACAAGAGAGATCACAAGTAGACAGAGAGGCAGGCAGAGAGAGGGGGAAGCAGGCTCCCTGCCGAGCAGAGAGCCCCGATGTGGGTCTCGATCCCAGGACCCTGAGATCATGACCTGAGCCGAAGGCAGCTGCTTAACCCACTGAGCCACCCAGGCGCCCCCTGCATTGTTTTTCTTGATTTCTGGTATCTAGTGTCCTTTTAAAACCTGTATTTGTTTTATCCTTCCCTTATGCCCAGAAAGCAACCTGCATAAAAACTGCATTTTGTCCACATACCAGATTATTACGTATCTGCTAAACATTTTTTAAATCAACTTTTTGTTTAAAGACTATTTTAAATGTAAAAAAAATTTGCAAAGATAATATAGAGAATTCCTGTATAACTTATGCCTAATTTTCCCTATTATCAACATCTTACATTAGTATGGTACATTTGCTACAATTAATGAGTCAATATTGATACATTACTATTAACTACAATCCACACCTTATTAAGATTTCCCTAATTTCTTCCTAATGTCTTTTTTCTATTTCAGGATCCTTTCTAGGATACTATATTACATTTAGTGGTCATGTGGTAGTTTCTCAGAATTTCTTTTTTTTTTTTTTTTTTAATTATAAAACTTATTCTTTTAAAGTGTACAATTCAGTGATAGTATAGTCACAATGTGTAACCATTAGCACTATCTAATGCACATTTTATCACCCCCCAAAAGCAAATTCTGTACCTGTTGCACTCACACCCCATTCCTTCTTCCTCTCCGCCTCTGGCAGCCATTAATTTACCTTGTCTTTATGGATTTCCCTATTTGGCCATCTCATACAATTGAAATCACAGAATATGTGGCCTTTTTTGCCTGGCTTCTTTCATTTAGCATAATGTTTTCAAGCTTTGTTCACATTGTAGCATGAATTAGTACTTCATTCTTTTTTTACAGCTGGATAATATTCCATTGTATGGCCATACCACATTTTGTTTATCCTTCATCAACTGTTGGGCATTTAGGTTGTTCCATTTTTTTAAATCTATTATGAATAGTGTTTCTATAAATATTTGTGTACAAGTGTTTGTGTAAACATATGCTTTCAGTTCTTGTAGGTATATGTATAGAAGTGGAATTTCTAGGTCATAGGGTAATTCTATACTTAACTTTTTGAGGAATTGACAAATATTTTTTCCAAACCGGATGCACCATTTACATTCCTATCAGCAATGTTATGAACGTTCTGATTATTCTGCATCCTCATCAACACTTGTTCTTGTCTGTCTTTTGTTCATAACCATCCTAGTGGGTATGAAGTGGTATTTCATTGTGGTTTTGGTTTGCATTTCTGTAATAACTAATGATATTTAGCATCTTTTCATGTGCTTGTGGCCAATTTTATATCTTCCTTGGAATAATATCTATACATATTCTTTGCCCATTTAAAAATTTGATCATCTGAGAAACATGCTTGATAGAATGAACACCAGGCTGGAAGAAGCAGAGAAATGAATTAATGGCTAGAAGACAGAGTAATGGAAAATAACCAAGTTGAAAAAAGACAGAGAAAAGAATTATGCAAAACAAGAACAGACTTGGGGAACCCAGTGACTCCATCAAATGTAATAACATTCATATTTTAGGAGTCCCAGAAGAAGAGGAAAAGAGAGGACAGATAATTTATTTGAAGAAATAGTAGTTGAAAACTTCCCAAATCTGGGGAGGGAAACAGATATCTGGATCTAGGAATCACTGAGAACTCTGAAGAAAATCAACAAAAGCAGATCCACACAAGAAATATTGTAATTAAAATGGCAAGATATACTGATAAAGAAAAAATCTTAATAGCAACAAGACAAAAGAAGATGGTTATATACAAAGGAAATCCCATAAGGCTATGAGGAAATTTTTCAGCAAAAACTTTCCAAGCCAGAAATGAGATACAATATATTCAAAGTGCTGAATGTGAAAAACCAGCAGCCAAGAATATTCTATCCAGCAAGGCTATCATTCAGAATGGGAGGAGAGATAAACAGTTTCACAGACAAACAAAAATTAAAGGAGTTCAACCACTAAACTAGCCCTTTCCTGTGAGAGGAAAGGAAAGATAAAAAATGACAGTCTGAAGGTAGGAAACACAAAAGCAGTAAAAATGAATATTTCTTTTTTTTTTTTAAGATTTTATTTATTTGACACAGAGAGAGAGAGAGAAATCATAAGTAGGCAGAGAGGCAGGCAGAGAGAGGGGGAAGGAGGCTCCCTCCTGAGCAGAGAGCCTGATGTGGGGCTCGGACCCAGGACCCTGAGATCATGACCGGAGCTGAAGGCAGAGGCTTTAACCCACTGAGCCACCCAGGTGCCCCTTTTCTAATCTTAGTGGGTCATGATTCCTTATCTCAGCAACTTGAAAAGGCTTTGCTTCCAGCCTAAAGACTTCCATACTATGATGCTCAACTCTTGGTATTCATAACACTATATGGTCTCCTCCCATTGAGAGTAGGCTGAACCCTGTGACTTGCTTCTAAAGAACAGAACACAGCAAACTGATGGAATGGCAGTTCCAATATTAGGTAAATGACTTAAATGACTAACTTCTGTCTTGCACACTTTCTCTTCCTTCCTTACTTGTTCACTCTGACAAAGCCTACTGATATACTGTAAGCTACTGAGGCACAGGCTCATATAGCAGAGAACTGAAGGAGGCTTTGGGCCAATAGCTTATGAGGGGCTGAGGCCTTACTCCAACAGTCTATGAGGAACTTAATCCTGCCAGCAACCACTGGAGTCATACTGAAAGCAGATGAAACACCACTTGAGCCTTCAGATGACTTCACCCCACGTTGACACATTGCCTGAAATCTTTTTGAGAGACCAGGAGTTAGAACAGATTCAAAGCTGCATGCAGATGCCTGATGCACAGGAACTATAAGACAATAAATGTTACTTACTCTTTTAAGTCACTGTTTTGGGGTAATTTGTTTCACAGCAATAGATTAACTAATAGAGTTAGGAGTATTCCCCTCCTCACTTCCCACCACTCTACTCCCATGTGTCTTCAAGTCTCAGATTTATTTACTAATTTATTTATTTTTTTTTTTAAGCATGGAGCCCAATGCACAGCTTGAACTCACAACCCTGATATCAGGACCCGAGCTGAGACTGAGTCAGACGCTTATCAACTGAGCCACCCCAGTGCCCCCTATTATTTTTTTAAATTTTTAAAAAGATTTTTTTTTTTTTTAAGTAATTGCTACAACCAGCATGAGGCTCGAATTTACAACCCTGAGATTAAGAGTCAAAGGCTCCACCAACTGAGCCAGCCAGGCACCCCTCAAGTCTCAAATTTAAATGTCACTTCCTGCAGGGTACTGCGGGGTAAGCTCTCTTCCCCCTGCCCATCCTGCACCAGCAAATCCCTGGTTGCACACTCTTGGTATTCTCTCCTCTTATGCAGACTTCCTCACCCCTGCAATTAGTTCATTGTCATGGTATTTGTTTCCTTTCCTGACAACTCTCTAAGACTTGTCAGTTCCCAGTCAGAGCTGGCTATAGTTCTTCTACACTGAATTCCTAACACCAAACATGGTGCCCACCACAGTGTGGGGATATATTAAACTACAGAATGAAAAAAATGAATAAACAAATGAAGGAATTAGTAAATGAAGTATCCCAAGACCTCACCATTCAGAAAGAAAGTAGGAAAAAGCCCAGTGTCCTGGTAAAGATGGTTACAAAAGTCTCATAATTCTCAGGCTTTATTTTTAAATATCAAAAAATAAAAACAAAAACAAAAAATAAAACCATGTCAACATATTCTAGATTTAAATTTGTTATGACAGAGTGCATTATAACCAAATTCTCTTCATAAATTAAAAGATGAGAACTTTGAAGTTTTATTTTTTGTTTTAATTTATTTTTTTAAGATTTATTTGAGAGAGAGACAGAGACAGAGCACAAGCAGGGAGAGCAGCAGGCAGAGGAAGAAGCAGACTCCCTGTGGAACAGAGAGCCCGATATAGGACTGAACCCCAGCACCTTGGGATCACTAACTGAGCTGCAGACAGCCATTTAACTGACAGAGCCACCAAGGCGCCCCTCTTTAGTGACTCTTAGTCATCACTGCCTGCCAAATAACATCCAGCTCAGTCCCTAGTGGGACAGTCAGCTGTCCATTCTAGCCTTCTCCTTAAACACTCCCTCCGCAGGTACCCGATCTTGCCTTTCCTCAAGCACATTTTTTTCATCTCTAGGCCTTTACACGTGTTCTCCTCTGACTGGAATTCTCCCTTTAGTGCCAACCAATTCCCCCCAAAGCCAAATTCAAGTTTGAATGCTCCCGGGCCCCCCAGAAGTGCTTGCTCTTCTGCTCTGTCCTCTTAGGGCACTTGGTTTTTTACTTCTTTTATGGCCTCTAACACATTCAATATTGTCTTGTGAGCAGGTGTGTGTTTTGTTTATCTTCCCTACTACCCACATAGGAAGATATGGTCTCTGTCTTGATGACCCCCTTTCTCTACATAACCCTGCACATGGCTTTGGATGGAGCAGAGGCTTAATACATGTTTGTCGTTAAATGAGTAAATAAAAGAATAAATGAAACATATGCTAAGGGGCACCCAGGTGGCTCAGTGGGTTAAAGCCTCTGCCTTCAGCTCATGTCATGATCCTAGGGTCCTGGGATGGAGCCCCACATCAGGCTCTCTGCTCAGCAGGGAGCCTGCTTCCTCCTCTCTCTCTGCCTGCCTCTCTGCCTGCCTGTCATCTCTGTCAAATAAATAAATAAAATATTTTTTAAAAATCCATATATGCTAAAAGCCTTTTAAATGAATCAGATAGGGGCGCCTGGGTGGCTCAGTCATTAAGCAACTGCCTTCGGCTCAGGTCATGATCCCAGGGTCCTGGGATCAAGCTCTGCACCGGGCTCTCTGCTCAGCGGGAAGCCTGCTTCTCCATCTCCCACTCCCCCTGCTTGTGCTCCCTCTCTCACTGCATCTCTGTCAAATTAAAAAAAAAAACAAAAAACCTTTAAATGAATCATATATACTTTATATCTCAATGTCAATAATAATAAAGCCACAGAAAAAGATTTCCTTTTAATAATATTTTAATTTCCTTTTTTATAAAATTTAGTTTTCAAATGTCCCAAACATCTTCTCTCATATAGTAAAAATGAACGTAGGAACAAATAAACACAGAATGTTTCTTTACTAGTCCACTAGAATACTGGCTAAATGTCCTAATATGTTACTCTAAACAGTCACACAAAAGCCAAGGAAGTAATTAAATAACACAGCAAACTAGTAAATACAGGAAAATGAGCTTTTCTAAAGGTTTCTGAGATTGTCTACTACTGAACTTTCAACAAAATAATTTGAACAATTAAAATTGTTTAATAACAATAAATATTAGTCCTGTATAAAGTGATTAAGTCAGAGTAGTTTACTTCAAATACGGGGACTGAATTACAGAAACAGAAGGTACCCGATCATTTAGGGAATGCTGTTTGAGACGACAGTGTTCTCAGAACTATGTTCAGTGTATCCTGGATCTTCATGTTATTTCTTTCTATCAGGGAGGAATGTTTCCCATCCGCTTTCGTGTTTTCTTCTGGTTCAAGGGGGAGAAGGGTATGGGGGTTGAACAGACATCGAGGCTCCCCCAAGATGCCAACTCTGTGAAAAGAATTATTGGTATAACTGAAGCGGTGAGGCCAATGAATAAGGTGTATGGTTATGGTTGTGCCTGCATGTGTGTGTTTGTGTGTGTACATGCCAAAGCTACACACACACACACCCATACATATACATATACATATACACATATATACTTTTTTTAAGTTTTCCCTATTTCCATGAACCCCCCTTGTGGTTCTTTTTTTTTTTTTTTTAATTTATTTATTTATTTGACAGAGAGACATCACAAGTAGGCAGAGAGGCAGACAGAGAGAGAGAGAGGAGGAAGCAGGCTCCCTACTGAGCAGAGAGCCCGATGCGGGACTCGATCCCAGGACCCTGAGATCATGACCTGAGCCGAAGGCAGCGGCTTAACCCACTGAGCCACCCAGGGGGCCCCCCACATTGTGGTCTTAAGTATGAATCCAAAATTTCAGCCCACATAAGGTTTTGTAACTGGCCTTCCCACATTTCCCAGAGATGGTTCTTCTAATGAAGAAACCTCAGCCTTGTAAAGTCGGCTACCCACACCTCCGAATTAGAGCTATTTGAAGTCTAGCATAACTTTCTAGCAATGTTTTCTAGTCTAGCTGGGTGTACCAAGAGCTGCTTGGGAAAGGAAATAGGTGGAGAGGTGGAGGGGTGGGTAAGAAGCTGGCTTTCATCTTTGTTCAACTTTCTGGACAAGGCGTGGTGTCTGCCTCCTGGCCCAACCTAGGACATGCTGAGGCTCTCCTTTCCCTCTCCTTGAGCCACTTACATTGGCATGGGCACAGACTCCAGATTTTCCGTGTGCTCTTGTATCTGGGCTGGGAGTTTGATGCCTCCTTGATGATTCTTTTTCTCAAAGACATTCTGAGCTTTTTCTCTGAGAGATGGCAGCAGAGTAGACAGGACTGGAGAGCGCATGTTAATGGCTTTTTTAATCGCTGGGCGTTTTGCCATCATTCTCCTGGGGGTAAGGGGTGGGAGAGGAGACATTTAGGTTATACCATTCTGTTTCTAGAAACGTCCCTGAGCTTTGGGAAGTCACAAGGTCGTACCTGAATTGTACAAAAGTCATGCGTTTCCTTTCCCCTCCTGATTCTTCATCCTCGCGTTTCCTCCGAGGAATATTGAACATATTGGTACGGAAGAGCCTCCCTATTTCTTCCTCAATCTCTGCGAAGTGCTGACGTCGGAAGACAATCCAAGCTACGTATGTACAGAAAGTATAAAAGGACTACGACAGAAAACAGACAAGAATCACAACCCACAGGGATGATAGTAAAACTCCCACCTGTCTATGTAACACTGCTAAGCAGACGCAAACCCAAGTGACCCCACTTCCCCACACTCCTGAAAAGTTGTGGAAAATACACAGGTACTCGCCTTTGCAGGAGGAAAACGAGACCAAAAATTTAAGATATAGCATACAGCTTGTTAGCATCCTTTTAAGAAAAGATATTCACTAAAAATAAGTGCCTGACAAACAGCTATTGGTTATTCATGGTTCATAGAAAGAGAAAAGTCCCAAAATATGAGTGACTCACCTCAAAGAATTTCCAGTCTTTTTGTGTATCTGATATTTTCTCCCTGCAACACAACAAATCACAACTATAGGTTGAGAAGGAAGCTCAGTCTTTCAGTGATCTAGGTAAGCCCCTATCTTCAAAGGCCTCTTGGCAAGACCATTACCGTGGCCCCAAGGCTATTTAGCTACATAAATGCTGTCCAAAGGCATTGTGAATCCCAACATCTTTTTCTTCAATTTCTTAGTTTATCCAGATCAAAACCCTTACCGTGTTTGGTCAAAAGTTAATCAATATAAATTCAGGGGGTGCCTGGGTGGCTCAGTGGGTTAAAGCCTCTGCCTTCAGCTCAGGTCATGATCCCAGTGTCCTGGAATCGAGCCCCACATCGGACTCTGCTCTGCGGGGAGCTTGCTTCCCCCTCAATCTCTCTGCCTGCCTCTCTGCCTACTTGTGATCTCTGTCTGTCAAATAAATAAATAAAATCTTAAAAAAAAAAAAGAAAAAAAAATATATATATATATATAAAAATTCAGGATACACAAGCCAGCAGGAAATGTGTTCTTATGAATGTTTTTGGTGATGTGAGAGATGGGGAGAAAGGAGAGTGGGAAGGTGGTAAAGAGGTAACATGGGGTGTTAATCAGTAGGGAAACAGAGAACTAAGGGGAAGTCTAAAGTAGAGAAAAAGACAAAGATCAAACATCTTAATCCTAAAAAGATTTAAAAGATCTTAAAATCTGCAGTTGACTGGAGAAAGCACTAGATGCAGTATACATGCTGAGCCACAGCTCTTAAAGGCAGGCATCTGCTCAGGAATCCTTGCAATACAAATTCAACGTTAAGGACACTGGACCGGCACAGGCACACTTACTGAACTTGGCCTCCCCTCCCCAAGAGAGGCCATTCTAGTTCTGATCCTGGCCTGAGGAGAGCAGGCATGACCTGCAGAGGACCTGAGAACTGATGGAAAAGGCTGTGCACCTGCAATCACTTGATCACGCAAGGGGCCAAGGCTAGACCCAGGCACTGCCAGGCTGATCCTGGACTTGCTTCTGGTTTTGCTTAGGACGACTCCCAGGACTGGCCCTTGCTATCAGGCTTTCAAGAACCTCCTGAACTCCAGTGGTCTGGGGAAGATGACCCAAACCCTCAGGGACTTCATGATCTGTGTGGGCCCAAATTAGCCCTCCGTTCAGGGGACACACAGAATCACTGGTTCAGTTTTTACTGGGGTGGATCCCTCTCCTCCTTCAGCCTCTGCATTCCTACACTAGTTTCCTCGTGCGCAAGTCTTCAACCAGGAAGTAAGGCCTTCAATACAGTGCGCATTTAGTAAGTACGGACCACATGCCAATACTGTGCTAAGCCCTTTACATGGTCATATTTAGTCGTCCTAAGATCTCTATGACGTAGTCAGCATTATTATTCCCACTTTACAGCTGAAGAGACCGAAGCCCAAAGACATATGTAATTAGGGACAGAGTCTGTACCAAAACTCGGGCCTGTCAGCTCTCCACATCTGTCACTGTAACCAGAACTCTAGGGAAACAAGCCTTTCCTCTAGATGAGTCTGCGGATTGAACACAGTCAACTACGGAGCCAGCAGAAGCTTTCAAGACAGGCCTCTGCGTCCTTCTGTCCTTCTGCGCCACCTGCAGCCTCCACTCGACAGGAGTGCTTATGTGCCCGTTCCACCCTTCCACGGCTCTGCCAGTGGACACCGGACACCATGCAGACCTGCCAAGCCGAAGCAAATACCAACCAAACTCGGTTTGGGGAAGACTAAGTCAGCCTGCCTTCTGGGAGAAGACAGAGAGCAGCACTTAGGTTTGTGCAACTCAAACTGGCACCGTGTCAGCGAGGTTTTGAAATGACAGAGGGCGCAGGCAACACGCACGTTCTCCTCTTTTTCTTTCTCCTTTTTTTTTTTCTTTTAAGATTTTATTTATTTATTTGAGAGAGACAGAGAGAGAGTGAGTAGTGGGGAGGGATAGAGGGAGAGGGAGAAGCAGGATCTCTGCAGAGGAGGGAGCCTGATATGGGGCTGGATTCCAGGATCCTGGGTCATGACCTGAGCCCAAATCAAGAGTCGGACACTAAATTGACTGAGCCACACAGGTGCCCCTCTCTTTTTTCTTTCTTTTTTTTTTTTAAGTTTTATTTACAGAATCTCTATACCTAATGTAGGGTTTCAACTCATGACCCCGAGATCAAAAGTTACACGCTCTTCCAACTGAGCCAACCAGGCTTCTCTCTTCTCATTTTAAACGTTAGAAGAGAAGGTACTATGAACCTCTTCCCCTTCCCCTCAAGATGCCAGAAAACTGGGACTTCTTTCTCCCTTAAAGCCCAAAGCAAACTGATAGAGCCTACCAACAGAAATCAAGTACAGAAGACAGGTTTCTTCTTACCATTCTGATTTAGCTCCACATATAAACCTGAAATGAGCCCAAGAAATGGAGGCAGAGAAAGTGCACATTTGGGAACATCCTAGCTTAAATCAGCAAATTCATCTCTGGGTGCAATTTTTCTTCTTTTTAATTTTAATTTATAATTTTTATATTAAGTACCTAATAATTATAAACTGACTATAAATTTAAAAATTTACTGAGCAAAATAACAAATTTAAACAATTCAAATCTTCCGCAAATTGAATGGGACTTTATACAATAGCAAAATCCAATAGAAATATAATGCAAGCAGGGGCACCTGGGTGGCTCAGTTGTTAAGCATCTGCCTTTGGCTCAGGTCATGATCCCAGGGTCCTGGGATCAAGGCCCACATTGGGGATCCCTGCTTATTAGCAGGAGGCCTGCTTCTCCCTCTCCCACCAACCCCCCCCACCCCCGACCCCGCTTGTGTTCCCTCTCTCGCTTTGTCAAATAAATAAGTTTTTTTTTTTAAAGAGATATAATGCAAGCCACAAATATAATTTAAAAATTTCTAGTGGCCACGGTAAAAAGAACAGGTGAAATTAATTTTAATAATATACTTATTGTATTCAAACCCTGAAATATTAATATGTAATCTGCATTTTAGAATGATCAATGAGATATTTTGTTCAATTGTAACTTGTTTGTAAAGTGTATATTTTACATTTATAGCACATTTAAATATGGACCAGCTACATTCCAAGTGCTCAACAGACACATGCGGCAAGTGGCTACCACGCTAATGCTAGTCAGCAAAAATGCTGTCCATTTTACCTGTGAGGACAAACTCTGAAGAAAAGGGGAGAAAGCCAGCCTGGGGGAAATCGCAGAGGTTTTCAGTAGCCTGTTATGATGCTTTCTTACTCCTTCTTGCTACCTTAGACTCTCAGCTCTAAACTACAATGAGGAAAGTAACATATTTTTAGTCATTCCTGGGAGGGTGTGGGGAAGCTAGGCCAATGGCATCTCAAGGCCCTAAAGGAAAAAAAGTTCGTTCCCACTTAACCCCCCTGCTGCTTTGGGTAGAAATCCAGTTTAAATGAAGGTCAAGGCCTACTCGGCACAAAGGAACAGAATATCAAAGGAATTTGTTTGGGGGAGGGGAAAGAGGCCTTATTGAACTGAGACTGGGAGGGTGGGGTGGGGAGTGGGGTTTAAGGATGATTTATAAATCTGAGCATCAAGTATACTCATCCCTATGCCAGACTCTCTGGTCATCCACCAGGCGACAGCTTGCACTGAGAGCAAAGGAAGAGGTAGAAATCCTAAGACAGAGGTGGGATTGGCGCCGGAGTTGGCCATAAGCAAAGAATAGATCTAATTCTACAGCGTATGCCATGAAGAGGTTTTCTTATCTATCCTGGCAAACACAGAGATCTTTTACTGAACACATTCATCAAAATCGTGCCAAAGCTTTTGCATTATCAGGATTTTACAGATGTATTTAGAATAGAAAAGCATGTCCTCCTACTTTTCGAGAAACATGAAAGCACTAAATTAACAGCCCCCAAATTGCTGGTTCTTCTGAAATATCTAATTTAACTCCAGAGACAAATAGCATAAGGTGTCCTTGTCCAATATTAAGTATGTGTATATCAAAAAGTCAGAAAATACACGAGAATGTTCTCAGGGGAATATTAGCTTATTCACACTGGAAGTGAAAGAATGATGTATTAAAATCAGGTAATCACTCCTGACTAGCAAAATAAACTGTCCTCACCTTCTAGATAAAAATAGCCGGAAGCTGGGGCGCCTGGGTGGCTCAGTGGGTTAAGCCGCTGCCTTCGGCTCAGGTCATGATCTCAGGGTCCTGGGATCGAGTCCCGCATCGGGCTCTCTGCTCAGCAGGGAGCCTGCTTCCCTCTCTCTCTCTCTCTGCCTGCCTCTCTATCTACTTGTGATTTCTCTCTGTCAAATAAATAAATAAAATCTAAAAAAAAAAAAAAAAAAAAAAAAAATAGCCGGAAGAACAATATAAACGCCATTCTAGGACATAATCAAGGCCCATGGCCAATGAACAACTTTTACTGGCAAAAAACATGCTATAATCTGTTTTCCTTGATATCCTTTGTTGGCTCAATGACCTGTATGAAATCTGTTCTGTGAGTAATGGGTGGTGAACTCTAAAGTCTAAACTGATGCTTTTCTAAACTGCGATCCAATAGCCAGGAGAAAATCAGGTGATGTTGCACACAACCACAAAAAAGACCAGCACCTCCTGGAGAGGAACCAGTACTAAACCCAGGCAATTCATATCTTTCAAGCATAATGAGTTCTTTAAAAGTCTGTATAAAAATTACATTGTAATAAAAATGTACTGTTAAAAGTATAATAATTTAAGTGTAGGCTCTACATCCAGAGAACTAAAAGATACAATAAAATCTCTAATTATGATAGAATTGTTCAGTTTGGGTTTCTCAGTCTCAAAATTAGTCTGTGCTGCACATATGCTTTTATTTTTAATGTTTTTAAAGATTTATTTATTTATTTATTTATTTGAAAGAAAGAGTGTGCACACATGAGTGGGAGGAAGGCACAGAGAGAGGGGGGAGAATTTTAAGCAGACTCCCCGCTGAGCCCAAGGCACTAAATCCCACAGACCCTAGATCATGACCTGAGCCAAAATCAAGAGTCCGAGGACACCTGACCAACAGAGCCACCCAGGTGTCCCTGCACACATGCGTTTAAAGATTAAACATTAAGGGGCACCTGGTTGGCTCAGTCGGTAGAGCACGCCAACTCCTGGTCTCAGGGTTGTGAGTTTGAGCCCCACACTGGGTGTAAAGATTACTTAAAAATAAAAATCTTTAAAAATTAAACATTAAATATTGCCAATACAATTACTTTTTTAGAGTAGGTCTTTTTCTGTTTTGTGTTTTTTTTTTAGGGTAGGTTTTTTCATTTTTAAATAAAGGTTTTACTTTTTATTTGAGAGAGAGTGTAAGAAAGCAAGAGAACAGGAGCAGTGGGGAGGGGTGGAGGGAGAGGGAGAAGGCGGCTCTCTGCTGAGCAGGGAGCCCAACACGGGACTCAGTCCCAGGACTCTGGGATCATGATCTGAGCTAAAGACAGCTGCTTAACCAACTGGGCCACCCAGGACCCCTACAGTGTGTTTTTTTAACCTTGCTGTGGACTGAATATTTGTGTCTCCCTAGCCCCACCCCAAGTTCATATGTTGAAGCCTTAAAAACCACTATCATGGTAACATTTGGAGGTGGGGCTTTGGGGGGGCGATTAGGTTCAGATGAAGTCACAGAAGTAGAGCCCAGTGATTTTCTCTTTCATTCATGGAGAGACTCAGTGAGAAGGCAGCTGTCTACAAGCCCGGAAAAGGGCTCTCACCAGAACTGGACAATGCTGGCCTCCTGATCTCAGACTTCCGGGCTTCAGAACTATGAGAAAATACAATTCTGCTGTTTAACCCATTCAGGCCATTCAGTCTGTGGTGATTTGTTACAGCAGCCCAAGCTGACTAATTCAAACCTCAAATTCTAGTTTTTTCAATCTAAAGTGATACTTAGAAGACAGAAGAAATTAGAGTAATGTGAGAAAAATTTTTTTAATAGGGGAAGGGCAAGGGCAGAGGGAGAGAGAGAATCCCAAGCAGGCGCCATACCCAGCATGGAGCCCAACCTGGGGCTTGATCTCACAACCCTGAGATCATCACCTGAGCCAAAACCAAGGTTACAGCACTTAACTGACCAAGCTACCTAGGCACCACTGAGAAAATGTAATTTTAAAGTGATTGAATAGGAAACTGTGAAGCTGATGATGAACTTGCATGATTATTGAACAGCATCAGAAACAAGATAGAAATAGTCAAAGATTTTAAATATTTTCATAAAGTGTAAAAATATAAACATCAAAGGCAAGCAACAAACTAGAAAAACAAATGGCCAAGCTTCGTTATAGGACACATAAATTACCCACTTTCCAGATGATAGATGGTTAAAACTAGATAAGGCAGTAATTAATTTAACAATTAATTATAATAGTAATATAATAAACAGGCAATAAATTATTTTATACAGAAAAACAGCACAGACCCCACAGTCATGAAAGATATTCAAAGTCAAATAAAATATCTTTAAGCTTTTTTTTTTTTAAACTTTAAGCTATCAAAAATGTTAATCTAATAGAGCTAGGTATGCTTATTGCTGATGGTGGTACAAAACGTTCTAAACTCTTTGGAAAACAATCTGGCAGTATGCAACAAGAGCTAGAAAACTACTGATGCCTTCTAGGTAAATACATTCTGGGTTATAAGCCATAAGTAAAGAGCCCAAATAGACAAAGTAATTTATATGAAGATATCCGACGCAGAAACACCATAAAGCAGAAAAACTGAAATCACGTAAGTTTGCACATAAGGAATGGTGAGGCAAATTGGTATGTCACACAGCAGAACACCTATAGTTGCTATTCAAAGTTGTAGGTGAGGTTCTGTAAGCAGAGTAACAGAATGAGGTACACAGAAAATGTAGAACACAATCTGTATTTTAAAAATGTGGGGAATGCGGAGAGAAACCATGAATTCTGTTCTTTCCTATAAGGTTAAAAGTAAGGAGTTCTAGCCATGACCATGTTGTGGCTCTTGAGCCTGTTTTAAAAACCACTCAGAGAAGGGGGTTGGGGAGGGGGCATTAAGGATCAGAGCTTTTTCTTGATGCCTCCAAATTCTCCTGTGATACGACTTTTTTTTTTTTTTTTTTTTTTTAAGATTTTATTTTTAAGTGATCTCTACACCCAATGTGGGACTGGAACTCACAACTCCAAGATCAAGAGGTACATGCTATACTGACTGAGCCAGCCCAGTGCCCCACAAGATACTTAAATTTTAATTACAGTGATACATAAACTGTCAGTCTAAGGAAAAAAGTATCTCCCCACAAACAAGGTCATCTTCCCTAATCCCCACCCTCCTAGCTCGTACCCATGGCTATCTATCGTTGCTGTAAAATGAGCAGTGGGAGGGCAGGAGACACACCCAGTGCCCCCTTCAAAACCGGCCCACGCGGGGCGCCTGGGTGGCTCAGTTGGTTGGGCCGCTGCCTTCGGCTCAGGTCATGATCCCGGCGTCCTGGGATCGAGTCCCACATCGGGCTCCTTGCTCGGCAGGGAGCCTGCTTCTCCCTCTGCCTCTGCCTGCCACTCTGTCTGCCTGTGCTCGCTCGCTCTCCCTCTCTCTCTCTCTGATGAATAAATAAAAAAAAAAAATCTTAAAAAAAAAAAAAAAACAAAAAACCGGCCCACGCCAGGCCTCCTGCCCCTGGCAGCCATGTGGCCATGATCGGCAACAGGAAGTCTTCCAGGTTGAGAGCAAGATGCCACTGAGCAAGTATACAGTGTAAACTCTGGGACTCTTCCCAAACTCAGCTTTCCCAAACAAAACGGCACCTATATTTGGGGCTGAGCGTCCCCCGAGCCCAGTTATTTTGTACAGTCAAAAAGGAAACTTTCTCAAAGGCACCAAAAGTGGTCCAGAGAGGACCACACAAGCAAGGAAGGATCTCACAGAACTCGTAAGTGTGCACTTACTTTCCACAGCACATGTGATGCTTATCAGGCATGGCCAAGCCCAGCACGAGCATGCAGTACTTCTGGGCCAAGTACTTCTGCGCCGCCTCTAACTTACTTATAACCAGTTCCATCTCTTTTTTCTCCACAAGGCCCCTGAAAGAGAAAATGATCATGTGGGTTCATTTGGGCCAGAAGTGTAAATTATTTTGAAAGAAATACACAAGTGAGTCAATGCATCTCACCTCCCCCTTTCATTTACTCCATTTGAGCTAAGGGAGGGCCTCCAAGCCCTTTGACTTTTATCATTATAATCAGTATCTCGAGTTTATGGTGAATTTTCACTTTTTTATAGATTCTTTATAGTATGTATCCTTAATCTTACATATAGGCCAAGCTAATTTATACAGAATAGCTCAACTAACAAATTACCTACACTGGTTTCTGAGGCAGCAAGCAGCCCATTTCCCTGCTGTTTTGTTAAAAGAGTAAAGGAAGTTCTCTCCCTCCAGCATCCCCTGGGCTCCTGATTTTGCTACTAAGTTTGAAGGTTCAATGTTTGACCTTCTCAACGGTTCCCTTCTCACAGTTCTATATTTGCTGAGTAAGCATGTGTGGACCACTCCTCTGGGAACTTTGGCATCAATTATAATAACCTTACTTCCCTGTGAAAACACTTCCCCAGTTCCAATTGAATTGCAAATGAAAATTTCCAAAAAACAACCTGTTCTTAGATTACAGCATGTCTGGAGCCTAAATAGAGTTTTTGTGGTACAATATAGTAGGAAACTGTATTTCTTTTTTTTTTTTTTTTTAAGATCTTATTTATTATTTGACAGAGACAGAGATCACAAGTAGGCAGAGAGGCAGGCAGACAGAGAGGGGGAAGCAGGCTCCCTGCTAAGCGGAGAGCCCGATGCGGGGCTCCATCCCAGGACCCCAGGATCATGACCCAAGCCGAAGGCAGAGGCTTTAACCCACTGAGCCACCCAGACACCCTGGAAACTATATTTCTAACAATACACTCCAATGATGGCTATAGAAAAGTGAAGTCTCGGGGCACTTGGGTGGCTTAGTGGGTTAAAGCTTCTGCCTTCAGCTTGGGTCATGGTCCCGGGGTCCTGGAATCAAGCCCCGCATCGGGCACTTTGCTCACTGGGGAGCCTGCTTCCTCCTCTCTCTCTCTACTTGCCTCTCCGCCTACTTGTGATCTCTGTCAAATAAATAAATAAAATATTAAAAAAAAAACGAAAAGAAAAGTGAAATGTCATTGGCTTTTATTCTGCCTTTTAATTTTCAGAAAGACTTAAACCCCATGAAATGCACTTTTTTTTTTTTTTAAGATTTTATTTATTTATTTGACAGACAGAGATCACAAGTAGGCAGAGAGGCAGGCAAAGAGAGAGAGGAGGAAGCAGGCTTCCCGCTGAGCAGAGAGCCTGATGCGGTCCTGAGGGCTTGATCCCAGGACCCGGAGATCACGACCCGAGCCAAGGCAGAGGCTTTAACCCACTGAGCCACTCAGGCGCCCCTGAAATGCACTTTAAACAACAGGGACAACACACTGCCCCCTCTGATATCAACCACTAGACTGATGATACGAGGATATGCTGTGGAGGCAGGGGTGTAAGGATAATAGAGATATTACAAAGCACAAAATGTTATCACATGCGATGAGAAGTCCTGCGAGTCACTGGAATAAAAATGAGTTTCTGGAATAGATAAGCGAGTTCCGGCTTTAAAATACCCAAATTTCATATAACCCAAACAACTGCACCCCAATGCCCATCATTATGCCTACCTCCTCCCTGTCTCCTTCAGCAGCCCCCACCCTCTTATTTCTCACCCCTAAGGTGCCAGAACTGCCAGCAGCAAAGACAGCCCCCTTGCTGTTGAAAACAAAACAACAAAATGCCTTGAAACTTTTAGGTCCCTGGTCCCCAAGATTAAATATATGTAAGAATCACCTGGATACTCGCTAAAAGTGTAGATTCCTAATGCTACCCTCTCTCCAAGATCTTGATTCAGTAGGTCTGCGTAGAGCCTGGCACTTAAATATAATCCTTTGGGAAAAACGTGATGATAATTTCAAGTGCCATAAGACTGACCATAAACTTGGATCCAATGATCTCTCCTGGAAATTTTTCCTTCTTAAAAAAATTATCCAAAATTAAGGGGGAATCTAATGCATGAAGATATCCAATTATTACCTATTTGTCTGAAAACCGGCAACTCCTAAAAATATATAAAATGGAGGGGGAAAAGGAGTAGTAATGCAGGCTGTAGGAATACAGCCAAATACTGCTCAAGGACTTGACATTTATTTTTTTTTTTTTCAAATTTTTTTTTTTTTTTAAGATTTTATTTATTTATTTGACAGAGAAATCACAAGTAGATGGAGAGGCAGGCAGAGAGAGAGAGAGGGAAGCAGGCTCCCTGCTGAGCAGAGAGCCCGATGCGGGACTCGATCCCAGGACCCTGAGATCATGACCTGAGCCGAAGGCAGCGGCTTAACCCACTGAGCCACCCAGGCGCCCAAGGACTTGACATTTATTAACTTAACATATCAGTCCCTCTAGGATTTATTCCAGCACCAAAGTCCATACCCTTAACCACTATTCGTACTATACTGCCTCTTAATAGGTAAGTCAGTCAGTCGATAACACAGATTAGCTGGATGGGAAGTTATGCCACCATTAAAAAATTATAATTATGAAGATGTAATAACTTGAAAAATACCGGTTTTAAAAACTGCAGAATTGGGCGCCTGGGTGACTCGGTGGATTGAGCCGCTGCCTTTGGCTCAGGTCGTGATCTCAGGGTCCTGGGATCGAGTCCCGCATCGGGCTCTCTGCTCAGCAGGGAGCCTGCTTCCCTCTCTCTCTCTGGCTGCCTCTCTGTCTACTTGTGATTTCTCTCTGTCAAATAAATAAATCTTTAAAAAAAAAAAAAAACTGCAGAATTTTGCCTTTGACAGAAGCTACAAATCGTAATTACAAATGGATAAACTCTGTATAAGAGAGCTCTGCTGACTGGGACAGGGTGGCGGACGCACTGCAGAGGCTGAGAGGCTGGGGAGTTAGGTAGAGCTGGGCTCCCATCTCAGCTCCATCACAAACTAGGCAAGTCCTCTCCAGCCAGCTCCTTATCCTCTCTGAGCCGTAGCTTCTTCATCTGTAAAATGGGGATAAGGTTCCTTCTTCTGGAATTCGGGCCTGAATAATCTAAAACCACCAACGTATACCTCGGTACCCCTTCCCACTCTCCTCTCACAGGTTGTAGGCCTTCGTCCCAAGGAGCAACCTCTGAGCTAAAACAGTATGAATTATCTCATCTAATCTGGATGATAACTCCGTAAAGTAGATACTACCATTATCCCTGTTCTACCTCACTAGTTTGACTGAAATCAATTTTTTACTTAAAGTTATTTAAGTCCAGATATCTCAATACAGTCTATATTTATTTTATATTTATTTTATTTATTTATTTATTTATTTATTTTAAGATTTATTTATTTTGACAGAGAGAAATCACAAGTAGACAGAGAGGCAGCCAGAGAGAGAGAGAGAGGGAAGCAAGCTCCCTGCTGAGCAGAGAGCCCGATGTGGGACTCGATCCCAGGACCCTGAGATCATGACCTGAGCCGAAGGCAGCGGCTTAATCCACTGAGCCACCCAGGCGCCCCTATTTATTATATTTAAAGTAAACTGACTGACTACTGGAAGCCTGAAAGTGAAACGTTAATATAATTATTTTAGAATCCCACCATAGAGCCAATCATTTTAAGGCTTGGATTTTTCTGTCATTCTGTAACTGATTCCTTCTAAGAAAGTCTACCTTACACCACTGTGCTCTAATAGTTTTAGTGTATTTCAAAAACAACTAAGAAATCTTTTTCTCTGTTGTCTATTCCTATAAATATAGAAATGAAACAAAGGTCTCTGCTAGATTAGCAGTAACCCTCAGAAATAGAAAACACCACATAAAATATAAGCTCATGTGCTGTCAAAGTCTCATCAGGTCTTTTTCGGGGATGGTAGGACTCCTCAAACCTTCTGAGCCTCTCCAGCTGGCTAAACCCTTTTGCTTGCCACCATTGAAACAGTTCACAAGGGGCTCCTATGTGGCTCAGTCGTTAAGCATCTGCCTTTGGCACAAGTCATGATTCCAGGGTCCTGGATTGAGTCCTGGGATCAAGCCCGAATCCAGCTTCCTACTCAGCCGGAAGCCTGCTTCTCCCTCACCCACTTCCCCTGCTTGGGTTCCGATTCTCCTCTGCCAAATAAATAAATAAAAGAAAAGAAAACAAAAAAAAAAAAAAACAAAAAAACCTCCTCATGATCTCTGGCTGCCCTGCTGTGAAGGCAGCCCTAAAATAATGCGGATGTGGTATATTATGATGGCTTCACTGCAGTAGCAGTATCTGAATTATTTATCTGGTTCTTTACAAAACTGCTGTCCAGATACATTTATCTATCCATAAAATGTTTTTCGGGGGCGCCTGGGTGGCTCAGTGGGTTAGGCCGGTGCCTTCGGCTCAGGTCATGATCTCGGAGTCCTGGGATCGAGTCCCACATCGGGCTCTCTGCTGGGAGCCTGCTTCCCTCTCTCTCTCTCTCTGCCTGCCTCTCCATCTACTTGTGATTTCTCTCTGTCAAATAAATAAATAAAATCTAAAAAAAAAAAAAAAAAAAAAAAAAAAAATGTTTTTCGAACTGCTTGGTTGTACCCACGGATTTTGCTTTTTAAAAACATTCCACAGCAAGGAACTGATGACTCTGACAGCATTTCTAACAGCTAAATCATTGGGTTGGTTCCACATATACTGGGGAGGGCAGCCTGGGCACTTGGAAAGTTCCATGGCTTACAAAAGGTCACCAAGCCTGAGAGGCATTGTTCTGCTCTGGACTCTGAGTTTCCAGATTCTTGCCCTGTATAGCTTGGAGCCACCTCTGCCTAAAGCAGTTAAATTCTTCCTATGTAGCCTAAAAAATCTTGTTTGCTTCTGTGATATGGAATATCATTTTGGTTGTATCTATTAATTTTTTTAATTTTTAGTTTTTTTTCACTAGATGCTTACAAAGGCCTAGCAAGAATCTCATAAGCATAAAAACCAGAGAACCAATATCTCTATCTGCAGTGTCCAATATGACAGCCATGAGTCACATGTGGCTATTGTGCACTAACTGTGGTTAGTCTGAACTGAGGTATATTGTAAGTGTAATTCAAATATCAGATTTCAAAGACATACTACAAAAAAAAAAGGTAAAGTATGTCATCAGTAACTTCCTAATATTGACTACATGTTACAATGACATTTTTGAGTCACTGCATTAAATAAAATACATTATTAAAATTAAATTAAATGTGGGGCACCTGGGTGGCTCAGTGGTTTAAAGCCTCTGCCTTCCGCTCGGGTCATGATCCCAGGGTCCTGGAATCCAGCGAGCCCTGCATTGGAATCTCTGCTCAGCGGGGAGCCTGCTTCCTCCTCTCTCTGCCTGCCTCTCTGCCTCTCTGCCTACTTGTGATCTCTGTCTGTCAAATAAATAAAAATTAAATTAAATTAAATGTATTTTATTTTTAATAAAATAAAATATTTACCTTTATCTCTTACACTTTTTTAAATATAGCTACTGAAAAATTTTAAGTTACATACATGGCTCTCATTATATTTCTACTGGGCAGTGCTGGTTTACAGTGTCTGGAATATTCTGTTGCTAGAAAAACACTTGAATTATTTAGTTAGCTTTAAGAACAGATGACCTCCTCCCATATAAGATGTTTTTGTATACCCCAAAACTTTAAATATTTCCATCATTTCTTTACCTTGGTTTTAACACTGGCAATAAAACAACTTTAAAGTGCACTACGAAATCCTACTTACACCATATAGCTTTTGGGTTTCTTTTCCAGGGAGATTTTTTCCAAGTAATGAGACAAATAGTACAACAATGCCATGAGGAAATTGTCAAGATTTTTATTCCTATGGGGAGAGCAAAAAAAGAAGGAAAGAAATGAATGCTAACATATTTATTTTTTCTTCAAATTTTTATTTAAATTCTAGTTCGTTAACATGTAGTATAAACATATTTTAAACATAAAACTTATCCTAAGAATACATGGGCACATGACAGAAGAATATGCAGAAATACACATTATCATGCCTATCACACAACTGATTCACCATTTAAAATTCTATCCTCTATACTACTGAAGATGTAAGAAATCTGATTTTTAAGACCAAACTTTTTAGGGGAGATGGGTCACACACTAAATTACAATTTTGCTTATCAATTAGTTTTAATTTTTAAGAAGTTTTCGTTAATAATATTTTCCATTGTTTAAAAAAATGTACACATGTGTAAAGTAAAAAGTCCTCTCACTCCTTTGCTACCATACTCCTATCCTATTTCCAAGTGACAGCCAAGAGAGGAATGAATCCTTCTTGAACTCTTCAAAGCACAGACCATTACAGATAAGGCCCTCCCCCACCAACACACATATGCATGAATATATGCCTTGAAATTTTCTTTGGTAATGAAGATAATGCTATATATACACAAGTCTTTACAACTTGCTCTTGTCACTTAACAGCTTAGCATGGATCTCCTTCCACGATACCATGTTTCGATTCTCCTCATTCTTTTAAAAGCTGGATAAAGTATTCTAAATCTAATAATTTTTTTAACTAGTCCTCAATATGATGGATATGCACGTCTTTTAAAAATATTACTGACATTGCTCGAATAATTATCCTTATGGCCACATCTCTGAGTAACTTCCTAGGAGTGAAATTGCTAGGGCATGGTATATATATGAAATATGCTAGGGCACATTAAAGCTTCAGAGTTTTGCTCTAGGAAAAGGTTACACTGATTCACGATCCCATCTCATCTGTTTTAAACTTAGAAGCCTTTTGGGTTGCTCCGTGGGTTAAGCCTCTGCCTTCAGCTCAGGTCATGATCTCAGGGTCTTGGGATCAAGCCCCACATCAGGCTCTCTACTCAGCAGGGAGCCTGCTCCCGGTCCCCACCTCTGCCTGCTGCTCTTCCTACTTGTGATCACTCTCTCTGCCGAATAAATAAACAAAATAAAATTTAAAAAAAAAAACCTAGAAGCCTTTGTCTTCTTTCTCAACATTACAAGATTTTTGCTGCTTCCTTTCTAGCAAATGCAAATTTGCTAGAATTTGGCACTCTTTCTTCAACTATACCTTGACAACCGGACGAAGATGAACACTGCACATTTTTTTTTTCCACAACATTAGTAACTACCTGTCCTGGGTTGGGTTCTCCCAGAAACAGACTCTGAGACAAAGATGTGAGAGTTAAGTAGTTTACTTAGGAAGTGCCCACAGGAAACATCGGTATCAGGGTGGGGAAGCCGGACCGGACGAGAAAGGGAAGGAAGCCCACACAGCAAGCAGTGTTAACAAGTTCATTACCCCGGTAGACAGATGCAGTTCAGTCCTGTGGGGGGCTCTGTGAGACAGTGCAGAAAATTTCTCAGAGTTATCCAGACAGAAGGAAGCTGGGATACCAATTCTCTGTCTAGCACAACTCTAACTGAAGACTGCTTCTGGGACACTGACTCGCCAGTGCTCCCAGCGTGCCCTGTAGTCAGGCTGAGTGTGCTCCTGCTGCAGAATAAAGCTTCAGGCCCCACAAGCAGCCTTTGCTGAATGCTAAGGGAATGTGGGAGGGCTCCCAATCTTTGGGTACCCAGTTTTCATTGAGCACTGGCAAGTGTGGCACCATGACAAGCACTTTCCACGCACAGCCAGACCAAGACATAATTACTTCTGATTTTGTATCTGAGGAAACAGGCTTAGAAAGGTCAAGCAGCTCACCCAGAATCATGCACTACTACCTGCTGGGGCTCCAAACATGTGAATGAGTTCACTTCAGTGAGTGAGTATACCCTCTAACCATTACAGAAAGATAACATAGTCTTTATGGGACTTCAACAATGTGCTCTCCATACTCGCCCTTGGGCTTTCTTTTGTCCTCCTGTGACTTCTGGCTTTCTGTCTTTGGTCTCATCTCGGAGACTGACTCCTGAGGGCATGGCTGCATAAAGCCAGTCCCATGTCCTTTCTCCAGAATCATATTTGTCATCATTGATCAGTCGGAATTGCTCCAGATTAAAGATAAAAGGTCTAAAATGTCTCACAAGCATTACGTACCTCATAAATGTTGTAAAAGAACAGATCCGCTGCATCTCGGTATCTTGCAGCAAAAACAAAGCAACAACTGAAAGGAGAGAAGATGAACAATTGAGAGAGGGACAAAGGGCAGTCGCAGAGGTTCAGGATATAGGAAGATGCCGAGACAGTCACTCACATTTAGCATCATGTAGTGTCACGTTGCCCTGCTGACCTCGTTTCTCTAAGGCTTTAGGTGACTTATCCTCTCTCGAAACAAACTTTTTATCTGTCAACCTGTTTTGGAAGAGAACAGTCTCTAATGGTGGTCTGAAAGGTCTCAAGTTGTATTTAATTGATCCTGAGGTACACGAGGCTTTTACTATAAAGGAAGGAGAGCCTGAGTGTCAAAACCCCAAAATGGGTTTTGTTTAATGGAGGAGAATTCTGGAATGCATTTTATTAAACATTACATTTACCAGGTGAGGGGTAGGAGAAATGCACACTACCTGATATAAAATATAAACACCAATTCCATCCCAAACAGATCATTTAAATCACCTATTACCCATCTGTTTAGACAATCTATTTATGGTGTAGCTACTATTTTCAGATTAAAAAAAAAAAAAGGTAAAAATGTTGAAATTTTGCTATGAGCCAAATTATCACGGGGATATATCTGCAGGGACTACTGTAACATCTCCCATAGTGGAGAAACAGTGCATGTTCTTTCCTTAATGGGTATCTACACACCAACCGCAGGTAACGGAAATAATATTTTCTTAGAATATGTGACAACTTGAGCCATTCTGCTGAGAGGAGCTATGAGCAGCGCTTGTGACGGTTGGGAAGACAGTTATACCTGTCTGTAGCGGGACCATCAGTTTCAGCAAAGTGTATTGCTTTGCCTTTCTTTCCTTTCTCCTTGAGTTCCACTGCAGGTGTAAAACTGTAACAGAAGGGAGAAAATTAGGAATGTAACCTTTCCCCAGGAGGAAGCTAATCCTAGCAGGACAGTACTCATGGAATCTCAGGACCCGCAGAAGTTATGAATGGCGCCTGAAGAGTCTCTGAGCCACTGTGGATATTCGATTCACATATTTACATGTGGAACAACCATCTAGAAAAAGATGAACATTTTAGGCTTTATGTTCGGCCTCTACATATAAGCAGCCTCCAGAATACCACCATACACAAAATAGTTCCATCCGAAAATAATGTAGTAGCTTCACAAGAAAACAGAAAGCTCATGAGAAATCTGGAGAGATGGTTTTATTTATTGAACACTTGTTAACCCACCAAGTGCTTTTAGGCACAATCTTACTCAATCACAGCGACTCTGTGAGGAAAATACTACTAGTGTGGCCACTTTTACACACGAAGAAAATGAATCTTAGAAAGAGTACATAATGTGACGAAGATCACTGAGGTCGTGTCAGAGCCAGGACCCGGGTCTGGGATCTCTCACTGCAGAGCCACACACGTACCCACCAGGCAGTCCTGCCTCCTTAGCTGCCATCTCAGTCATCACTGCTCTAGACTCTTTGACTATCTCACCGAAGGTTTCAGGACCCTTTATTTCACTCAGTCAAATAAACAACTCCGTTCTTAAACTCTAAGATCACACAAACATTTACTAAACAGTAACAGAGCTAAGAAGGGACCATGACTGAGCAACAAACACACAGATACTGAGGCCATACTCTGTCACACTTTGCTCCGACAGGAAAAGAAGATGGCGTCTGTTCAAGTCCACACATAGCCTCTTGGGAATATCAGCAAATGCTTAATAGAAAAACCAAGAAAAACATTTTGAAGACCAGCAAAATGTGGTTCCTGCCTTTACAGAGAGTACATTTTCTGGAAGAATTGGGGTGTCTACCAAATACATTGGTTTGGAAGCCCACTGTGGATCATGATTTTCATGTTTCTGTCTGAAACAATGCCAGAATGATAACACGACCCAGAAGTTTAATCTGCCCACAGTTTCATGTCTCTCAGCTAAGCTTAAGTGCAAGTGTAGTAACAGAAGCACATTCCCTCAGACTTTACTCATTCTCTAAAGATGGATATGAATCATGTCTACTCTCTTCTCCTTGTCAACACAACAGTTTTGTGATTTTAACAGTTGGTTGGGTTTTTTTTTTTGTTTTTGTTTTTGTTTGACACAACAGTTTTGAAACAACTTTCTTTGAAAATTTTCTGGGATTGATGCTACCCACAAAGTAATCATTTTAGAGAAATACCTTCCTGTGGGCATAATAAAGCTAATCAGTTTGCCTCTTTCTTCCCCCAGGAGTTTTTGCCAACCTCCTAGTGGTATTCAGATTGCAGAATAGCTTAGCTCCCAAAAACATGTACATCATGTCACCACAAGGGAATGACCTTTTGCATTTTTCTCCTTTTTTTTTTTTTTTTTTTAAGATCATTGGCACCACGTTGATCAGTGGATGATTTCTAAGCTTTTAATTCTGATGCTCCCCTTATCACTGGTGCCCAAGGACTGGGTATTTAGTGGGGGAGGGTATGCCGAAATATTGAGGGGGTGGGTGGGGAAAAAAAAGAAACGGATAAATACCAAATGTTGGTGGAGGCTACCACCAAAGAAAGACTGGCGGTTAGATGGCAGACAGGTGAAATGGTGGTGAAGAGGTCTATCTTCCAAACTGTATATTTTCATTTTATTTGACTTTCTATTAATAACAAGAATATATAGATTTATTTCCTGCATCACTAAGAAAAAGTTGACAGAGTTGACAGAGACACACAGAAAGCATTATATGGTTGATACATTATATTGACAGACCATTTGGATAGCCTTTAATAAAATAATCTCCCAAACATCTAGACTTTTTTTAATTTTTTTAAAGTAGGCTCCAACGCAGGGCTCAAACTCACAACCTGAAACCAAAACCAGAGCTGAGATTAAGAGTCATATGCTTAAATGACTGAGCCACCCATACGCCCCCCCCCCAAGACATTTTCTAATGGCTCTCTGAAGATTCCTTTACATAGCCATCCTAAATAAGAACACAAGTTGTTTTCACATTTCTCCTTTTATCATCAAACCCTTTTGGCCACTTACAAGCCACTGGCTATTAATGTTCCTACCCCAGGCTAAGGAAGTCACAGGACACCAGCTCTCCCAGGATTTCTCTTCTCTAGAAGACAAGATAGATACACCCAATCTCAGTGACTGTCAACTGAAACTGCTGTCTCCTACCCTTTTCTCAGTCCTATCCTTATAATTCAAAGTGTCTTGCCTTATTTGCCTGAGATGATCTGAGATGAGAGAGCCTTAAAATAAGACACTAAGTGCCTGGCCTTCGCCAGTATTCTGACATTTACTGCTAAGCTTCTAGTCCTTATTCTCTGAACTTCGGACATGAATTCTCTACTTCACACTTGTTTGAGTGGCTCTTCCCTTGAGTCAAGTTCGCCTGGTGTCAAGTTCACCTTGAGTCTCTAGCTCACCTGGGGAGGATTCCTCCCTGTAAGTGCTCCAACCGTAGATCTACAGGCAGACTCCACTCGCAGTTCATCTGAAATCACTAGAAAGTGCCACTAGTAATAACTGAAAGCTGTCCTTGAAATCATACCTCTGATTGGCTCCCAACTGTAGTCTGAGCTAGTTCTGTGCCCTCAAGGGGTCTCCGCTGTCTCCCCCTCCATCTGGCAACCCATTTAGAATCTGGGCCTTTCTCGGACCACATTTTGTTACATTCCCAGTATTACAATACAATCGTGTCGTTTCCCTTTGCCCTGAAATAAATGAAGGGAAAAAATCATATTTTCCCCTAGAACCCATCACTAAAATGCAGAAGGCTGGACCATTCTTGGCTTTCACACAAGTTAGAGCTCCTCAATGGTTATTAAAGTCTCCTCTCAGACCATGAGGAAAGACAAGAGGAGTTCGGGACTTCTGGCAGTAGTTTCCTGAACTGTATCCTTAGGGGAGTCAATGACCTTGGCAAAGACTCAGGAGGGCTGCTGGTTCTCTCCCAGCTGTGAGGATGGGGCTTTTCTTAAAACAAGAAAGGGTAGGACAGCTGACACTGTGTCAGGGGGAAGCCTGCCTCATGAGCCAACCCAGAGGTGGCCTTTGAAGAAAGATATTCCCTCTTTAACAAATAAGAATTGCGCATGCGTGCTGATGGATTATCCAACACCCTCATTTACTCCTCACAAAGCATTATTATTCCATTTCATGGATAAGAAAACTGATCATCAGCAAGGCTAAGCAACTTGACAACCTAGTCAGTGAGGGACCTGGGATTTGAACCCAGGTTTTCCTTCAAACTACCCTTCAAAGTCTCTTCCTTAATTGCCTATTAGGAAAGAATGACGATCCTTTCCCACCCATTATTGTGTGTTCATTCCTGTGTGGAGGTTATGGGTATCTTGCATTCTGATACAGTTCTCCCTCTGGGGCTATAATCTGCAAATGTACGGCAAGATCCGCCTGTGACGCAGGGAGCTAGGTCCTCTATGAAGGGTAGGAGTTCCAAGGTCACTCATTCAGGAAAGATGCCAAGACCTGCAGGTTAGGAAGAGGAAAGGGATCATCTTCTCTGAACTTGGGAACACCTACAAGACTGCGAACTCCCATTTGCTAGTGGGTGTAAATGAGGGCCTCCCCGGTGTGGAGAAGACTAAAATCCCAGACAGGTTTCCCAGGGTCTGAAATTGACAGGTTAAAAACTGAATGCCCTTGAGATCAAGCTTTTACTTTGTGAAAGCCAATTATTTGGATTCATAACACTTCAAATTTTCTCCCCCACTGCTGACTGTTCTTTCTTTAGTCTCCTTCTAAAGCTCCTTTTCCTGGACATGTTCCCTAAATGAGAGCCTTTCTCAGGGTTCCATCTGGTTTCTCTTCTCACTTTCTCTGAGTGATTTCATTTACTCCACTAACATCGGTAACTGACAACATTATAGTGAAGGTTCAATTCTTTCTGCAGACTTATAAAATGATACATCTGCCTACTGGACACCTTCCCTTGGCCATCCTACAGACACCTCAAACTCAGTATGTCCAACACTGAATTCATTCCGCTTTAACCTGTACTCCCTACTCCTCCCTCTCAGCAAATGGGCACCTACCAGTGGCCAAGCTGCAAAATGGTGTCATCCCTGATTTCTCTATCACCTGTGGCCCTTGCAGCCCACTGACACCTAATCCTTAAATATATCTTGAGTTTGTCTACTTCCCGCTCTTCCCATTGCCACCTTCTCGATTTTATCTACCATCACCCGTCAACATAATGTCTGCAACTGCTTCTCACCTTATTTCCTGCCTCTGGCTTTGTTTCCCTCCAAAGTTGCTTCCACCCTGCAGCCAGAGTCTTTTTTTTCTAAGATGCAGTTCCAAACCCAGTTTAGTTCTCTGTTTAAAACCCTCTGCCCACCCAGGTGGGGCACCTGGGTGGCTCAATCAGTTAAGCATCTGATTCTTGACTGGGCCCAGGCCATGATCTCAGGGTCCTGGAATCAAGCCCCATGTCAGGCTCCATACTCAGTGGGAAGTTTCTTTTTCTTTCTTTCTTTTTTTTTTTTTTTAAGATTTTATTTATTTATTTATTTGACAGAAAGAGAGATCACAAGTAGGCAGAGCAGCAGGCAGGTGGGGGTGGCGCAGGGGGGGGGGTTGCGGGGAGCAGGCTCCCTGCTGAGCAAAGAGCCTGATGCAGGACTTGATCCCAGAACCCTGAGTTCATGACCTGAGCCAAAAACAGAGGCCCAACCCACTTAGCCACCCAGGCACCCCTCAGTAGGGAGTTTCTTAAGATTCTCTCACCCTCTCCTTCTGCCCCTCCCACACACACACACACTCTCTCTAAAGTAAATCTTAAAAAAAAAAAAAAAAAAAAAAAAAAAAATTAATGTTTTTAAATGAAGAAAAAAAAAAAAACTTCAAGTGGCTCACCTGTGCCTTCTGAATGAAGATCAGATTCCTCAGCATGGCATGGAAGACCTTTCATGATCTTACCCTGGTTTAAATCTACTCATGCCTGCCTGGAACCCTGTATCCAACCTCCTGAACTACCTGCAGTTTCAAATATGCCCCAGGCCCTCTGACGACTGGGCCTTTACCTGTGTTAGGCCTTCTACATAGAATCCACTCTCTTCCTCCCCAACCAAATCTCTCTTTGCCTTCAAGTCTTGGCTTGGATATCCCCTCCCCTGGGAAGCCTTCCCCGTACCCCCGTCTCCTGGGTTTCAGAAGATAGCCCCATCTGGGGACTGGGTCTAGGTACTTGGCTGAATGCAGTCCTTGGCCCTAGCCCAGTGGCAGCAGTAGTTGACAGTAACTAATGAATGGGGCTTAGCGAGAGCAGCAATCTCAGGGGAAAGAGTTAGGGTCGTAGCACTGCTACCAACAGGCTCTTTCCAACAGGAGCCTGGGAGAGTCTGGTTTATTCTCAGTAAGAAGGGCAGCACAGATACCCAGCCCACCCCATCGCCTTCCAACCACCCCAGTCCTCCTGTCTGTTTTACCTCCTTCCCACCACACTCAGGGCCATGGTGCTCCTATCTTTTCAGGGCTCTTGACCCCACTCCCCACTCCTCCTCTTCTGTTCCATCTCTTCTTTTTCTCCAAAACAAGCTTGAGATTTTCCTACCTTGAAAACAAAACCAACAAAAATCCCCTTCCCTTTGAACTGGATCCCCAAAAGGCTACTATCTCTTTTTTTCCTTCTTCACAAGATACTCTCTCCACTCTCACCAACTGGTAAGAGTACTCTATTTTTGCGAGGTTCTTGAATTTATCTCAGATGTTCTCTTCAAACTACTGTTAACCTGATTTCTACCTTACTTGCTTCCTGCACCGGCTTCTCACCCAGATCGCCTCCAGCAATCCTAACATCCAAAGCCGTTTTTACTATTTACCTTACCTTCAACTCTCTTTAGCATGTGACACTGCGACACTCCCCACTCCATCCTCTTATTTTCAAAGGCCTATGTGTCTCAGGGTTTTTTCTCTGACTCTCCTAATTATTCTTCCTCTTTGCTAGCTCCTCTTTCTTTGACTGTCCACTATTCCTGGGAGCCACGTGAAAATACCCTTGAAAACTTTAAGATCTTTACACTTGATTAAGAGACATATCAAACCAATTACAATGTATGGAAATTATCTAGATCCTGATTGGAAGAAACTTATAAAACACTGGACAACAGCAGATACCGGAGTACAAATTCAATATATGATGCTATAAAGAAATTACCATTTATATTTGTAATTACGTAAACAGTAAGTTTTTTTTTAAGAGAGCACTTATTTTTTTTTTTAGGTACATATTGAGATATTTATAATGAAATGATATGATGTCTGGGATTTGCTTAAAAATAATCAAGAGGTAGAGCAGATGGGGTGTGGATAAAGTTGACCTTAATTTGGTGACTGTTGATGCTATGTCAAGAGAATGCTGGAATTCATTATATCATTCTCCTACTTTTGTGTATGCTTGAAATCTTCCAGTATAAAAAGTTTTAAATATTTACAATTATTTTAAAAACTTCAATAATGCCGCTAAGAAAAAAACTAGCAAAAAACCAGACCTGCAAGGATTTTAGATACTGGAATTATAAGTCACAAGATATAAAATAAATGTGACCAGTATGCTGAAGACAAATAAAAATAAGGTGGTAACCCTTAACACTGATGCACTGGGGTTTTGGGGGGGTAGAACAATGCCGGAATCACTTTCAACTTTGTACATTTATGTATTTCTTTTCAATACATATGTACAACTTTGCAGTAAGAAAAAAGATACAGAAATGCAGAATGCAGTAAGTTAAAAGCATGTGTGTGTTTGTGTACACATATATAGAAGATTTAGAGGCTATAGAATCAAATATTAATATGTTAACAGTTACTTTGGGGGTAGAACTGCAAAGTTTTTTTTTTTTCTTACTGGTATTTTCTGATAAAGTAATATGACTTTTAAATGTTTTTTCAAAATGTTTAGAAGTACGTATTTCCTAGGGTTCTGACCTTTGTCATTTCATACCACACTCTAATTCTAATCAGGCCTCTCTCATGAGGGCCAAACTCCTTCCTACTGACCTGGGAGTCCTATGGGCAGGCACCTCAAATTCTGCACATCTACAAAAGTCAACTTGTTATCTTTCACCCCTTCCACAAACTTACTGACTCCCCCCGCTGTCCTTATTTCAAGGGACAATCTCATCACCCAGTGATTGCGACATTTGTGCTTCCTCGTCCCCTCCTCTCACAGCCAGTCTCACCAACTACTCCCTCCTTCAGCAAGGCCAGATTTAACTCCGAGCACCCCTACAACAGTCGAGTCAAAGACCCTGTTCTCCTGCCAGTCTTTATCAGAGCCCTAGTCCCATCCCCCCTGGATCGATGCTTGTCTACCTCTCTAGTTTTTTGGTTTTGTTTTTAGATTTTCTTTTAATTTATTTGAGAGAGAGAGAGAGCACATACAGAGGGAGAGGAAGAGGGAGGAGCTGACTCCCTGCTGAGCAGGGAGCCTGATCCCCCCAGGACCCTGAGATCATGACCTGAGCAGAAGGCAGCCTTAACCCACTGAGCCACCCAGGCACCCCTGTCCCCCTGGTTCTCATCATGCCCCTCCCGGACTACTGTGGGAGAGGCTTCTAGAGCACAGATGCAAACCCATCCTGTATGCTCAGTCAAGGTTCATGGAGCGAACTAAACAGAACCAGGTATGAGTGCAGTGACTGAACAGGCCTTCCCTCTGTGCCTCCACTGCTCCCGCCTCGACCACCGTCTCCTCTCAACCTCCGCTGCCTCTGCCCTGTACCATCACCAGCAACTGGGGTGGCATAAGTCTCTGAAACAGAGTTTATGGAGAAAAAAAAAAAAAAAAAAGAGCATGTTCTGCTCATAAGTCCTCTCACATTTTAATTTGTGATGGAATATGCTTAGGCTCCAAAAGGGAATCAGTACCTGCATTTCCATCAAATCCAAACACTAATTCTGCTCTAAGACATACAAAGGTCTGCTTTCCTCTTCCTTAGTAACTGTCCTTAGCAGCAGGACTCCCAAGGGAATTCTGACAGTCTGAAACCTGCCACGCTGAGCTGCTTAAACACAGAGCAGCTCCACCACAAAGGGGCTGTCACCCACCCACTCTTCATGGCACTCTTTTCCCTCTTTCCTAACGACTCCCATTTCGTGTACTCCACAGTCTGGAGTTCGCATGTTATTTGGTTTGGTTTAGTTTTCTGCTTTTTAAAATTGCGCTATAATTTAACATGTAGTGAAGTACATGAATCTTAAGTGGCCAGTTTGATGAATTTTTTACTATGTACATATCCATGTAACCACCCCCCAGATCAATAATATAGTCCATTTCCAGCACTAAACCCTCCCCCACCCCCTGCCAGTTGATAATGTCCCAAAGGTAACCACTATTCTGACCTCTATCATCATAGTTCTTTTCTGCCTGTTATTTTAAACTTTTATATAAATGGAATTATAGATTTACATTTTTGTGTCTGGCCTTTCAACATCATGTCATATAATCTACCTTTTAAATAATACCATCACACATACATTCTCCAAAATTAGTGGAAATCAATCAAGCCATTTTTTTTTAAACAGGGTTTTTTAAAGATTTTATTTATTTATTTATTTGACAGAGAGAGACAGATCACAAGTAATTAGAGAGGCAGGCGGAGAGAGAGGAGGAAGAGGCTCCCTGTGGAGAAGAGAGCCTGATGCCGGGCTTGATCCCAGGACCCTGGGATCATGACCCGAGCTGAAAGCAGAGGCCTCAACCCACTGAGCCACCCAAGTGCCCCAATCAAGCCATTTTTAAAGAATAATTTGGTAATAAGCCAAAAGAAACTAATGAGTATTTTATGAGTAAGAAAGTCAGTATGAAATTAAAAATCTGTAAATTTATTGGTAGGGTTGTACAGGAAACAGTGACACTTGGGGTGGGTTATCATTAAATTAGCACTGAAAATTAGTTTGAAAAATACTGCAAATTAATTTCATTTACAAAATTCTCTCTTCTAATGGTGAAAGTTGGACCATACTTTTTACTTTAAATAATACCATCACACATACATTCTCCAAAATTAGTGGAAATCAATCAAGCCATGAATAAAATATATTATTCATTTGGGAGCCTTGATTGCTGCAGACGTCGGAGTTGACCCCAGCAAACACAAAACAATGTAAATATACACAGCAATGAACTGGAGTAGTGGGGAAGACCGTGAA
This sequence comes from Mustela lutreola, assembly GCF_030435805.1. NCBI lineage: Eukaryota > Metazoa > Chordata > Mammalia > Carnivora > Mustelidae > Mustela > Mustela lutreola. The sequence goes on along the minus strand of NC_081296.1, from coordinate 117,488,789 downwards.
AACCTAGACGTGAAGGATCTACCGAACACACTTGACTGAGAGAATCCCCTCCGAGTTTCTAACACTGTCTCCATCGTGCCTTTATACGTGCTGTCCTTGGACCTGGAATTTCTTCAAAATCCTAGCTTTTTCAGCTATTGCCTGCTCTCACACTTCACCCTCCCCTTCCTCCCGAGGGCAGAGAAGACCATCCCTCCTGAGTGGTTCCGCAGCTGCGCTTCCCTGTGCTTCCAGGGTAGAACCCGCCCATTGTCCCGTGGTGTGTGTGTGCCTCTCTCTACCTTGCCATGAACTTCCGAGTACAGGACCTGGGGCAAGCGCCTGGCAGAGGCCCGTGTCTCATGCAGGGAACCAATGATTGTTTGTGGAATGAACGCTAAATGTACCAAGAGTGTGATAACCCTGCAATCCATTGTTTGAGACTTTATTAGGCCAGAAAAATCCAGCAAATCCAATTGTCTTCTCCATACATTTCCAATACCGTAGGCTCTAACCGTACAGATTCAAGTGCTGAAGCGAACCTTAATGGTAGAGCTCTACCTTAGGTGGTAGAGCCAACCAAGTGCCCCAATCAAGCCATTTTTAAAGAATTTATGTATGTATGTGTGATGGTATTATTTAAAGTAAAAAGCATGGTCCAACTTTCACCATTAGAAGAGAGAATTTTGAGGGGCACCTGGGTGGCTTAGTAGATTAAGCATCCAACTCTTCATTTTGACTCAGGTCATGATCTCAGGGTTGTGAGATCGAGCCCTTCATGGACTGTGCTGGACATGGAGCCTGCTTGAGATTCTCCCTCTCTCCCTCGCCACACACGCCTGCTTTCTCTCCCTCTCTCTCTCTCAAAAACAAAAACAAAAAAGAGAGGGAGGGAGGATTGAGATAGTCTTTAAATATACATGAAGACTAAGAAATGAAAATGTTGGCACTTATAATTTATATCCATATTTTCTGGTATTTTAACATATATTTAACTTATACTTTGACTCTTGTGATTATCTTGGCTGTCTAATCCCAAAGCTCTTCCTGTCTTTCTCACTGTTGATCTCACATTCACTGAATGTGACCTTTCAGGAGCTACACAACAGAATTTTCTGTGACACATCTGCAAACAAAAAACTGAAATGAATCACCACTTTGGAAATGACAAACTACTCAGAAATACTGAAACAAGTATTCTATGAAATATAAACTTTTGATTTTGACCCTAACACAATGCTTAGCCTTTAAACTGTTTGACAATTATTACTACATTTATAATATAACTATAAAGTACATCTGCTTAGCCTCTCCTGATCTCCAGCCCCATTTATCCAACAGCCTAAGAGACCATTTGGGAACACGTCACAGTTAACCTCAAACACATCACCAGTTCTGTTATTCTGTATACTAGGTGAAAGGCAACCCCAGCCATCCAATCACCCGAGCCGGACACTGGGAATCAGCATGAGCACCTCTTCTCTTCCTCTCCCTTCACATCTTATCAATTCTATCCAAAATCATGTCAGTTCCACTGCTGACATATTTCTTAGTCCTGCACCTTTCTCTCTGTTCCTCCAAATACAAGACTTCATTTTGACTCATGGTTTTGTCCTGTATAGCTATCTGTAATCCTCCCACAACTAGTTTTTTAAGTGGACCCCTGCCTATGGCCTTCCTCTACTTGAATCTAGTTGGTTTTTTGAAATATTCAGTAAACATCTAGCAAGGGTGTACTCTGCAAAGTTTTGTTTTGTAGACAGCTCCTGGTGACACAAAGATGAGTAAGACAGTTCCTGCCACTGAGGGGCTTATGGTCTATAGGAGGAAGACAGTGTATCTATGGTGGGAAGGGCTTTGGCATCAGACAAACCTGGTTCAAAATGTCAGTTTTGGTACTTACTGGCTGACTTTGGGTCGATCACTTAATTTCCCTGAGCCTTGTTTCTTCATCTATAAAATGGAGGTATTAATTCTCACTTTCCACAGCTATTTAAGAACCACAAAACATGCAAATTTCTGGCACATGCTAGGTACACAGCAGACAGTGGCTAGTATTGTTTAGTTATGCACTTTTTTTTATTTTTTAAAGATTTTATTTATTTGAGAGAGAGAGACAGAGATACCAACAGAGAGCACAAGCCAGGAAGAAAGAGAGAAACAGGCTCTCTAATAAGCAGGGGGCCCAATGCAGGGCTCAATGCAGGGGCTCAATATGGGACTCCATCACAGGACCCCATCCCAGGACCCTAGGATCATAACTTGACTCTCAACCAGACTCTCATAACCAGACTCTCAACCGACTAAGCCACCCACACATCCCAAGTTACTCACTTTTTCATAGTCAGTATTTTCTCAATGGAGATTAAAATCAGTTTTTTCTAATTTAATAATTTTCCCTTGGAGAATTGACTGTCTATTGCACAGCAAGTATAGTACAGTCTCATTAATGTAAAACTGTATTTCTGTAACTCCAAGAGGCAATTTTATAAAGTAGTTAAGAATGTGGGCTCTTGGGACACCTGGATGGCTCAGCCCATTAAGCATTTGCCTTCAGCTATGGTCGTAATCCCAGGGTACTGGGATGGAGCCCGTTGGGCTCCCTGCTCTGCACAGTGTCTACTTCTCTCTCTCCCTCTGCCCCTCCCCACTGCTCGTGCTCTCTCTCAAATATCTAAAGCCTTTAAATATATATATATATATATATATATATATATATATATATATATACATATATACACATATATATGGACTCTGAGTTAAACAGACCTAGATTTTAATCATCTTAGTCACCTGTGAGCTGTGTGATTTGGCCAAGTCACTTAGTTTTCTTTAAATTGTTTAACTCTTTGAGTTCAGTTTCTTCATCTGTAAAAGTGGATGAACACACAGCTTTTTCAAAAGGTAGGCAAACTGATTAGCACAGTGGGTACATAGGAAGCAGTTGATATATGTTATCAGAAAGTGGTACCTGGAAGGCTGCTCCCCAAAATAGTTTTCTTTAGATGGTGGGATTTCAGCAGATTTTTATTTTGCTCATTATACTCCTGTGTATTGCTTGATGTTCTTTTTTACCCCAAGCACATGTAATTTTTATAAAAGCTATAATAAAGTTTTAATAAAATTTACCTTCTGAATTCAAGAGTTCTGGTTTCATCTTTCCAGTACCACATCCCCAGTCGCAATCCCAACTGCTATAAAATGAAATGTTGCAGCAAATATTAAAAATTCAGTTTACAGTACATACACGTCACAATGAACGTTTAACAATTCCCACTTGTTGCACTTTATTCAGTAAGGATGTAGAGTCTTCAAGTGTCGTAATGCGGGTTTTTTTTTTTTGTTTAACTGAAGCCAGGATTTTATCCTTTTTTGTGTTCAGGTGTAGTTTCAGTAGAAAAATGGAAGAGAAGGAAGGACATTTCAATTAGGCCGCACTAGTAGCCCAAGGCTCATCAGAGCGATTTTCTGATGAACTGGGTCTCAGCCCGCAATAAACCGACACCCAGGGAGCCTCCGCGGGGAAGAGGAGATACGACTCGCCCGCAGAGGAGCGCGCTCTAACACCAACCCCGCCCTCCAGGGGATGTAGGCTAAGAACAAGCTTACCCTTTCCGCAGTGGGAGCTACCAAGCCGCCAGCCTCTGCAGGCCGGGGATCCACCCGGGGCGGGCCGGCTTTCCGCGCGGGAGGGCTATGGACTTTACAGCCAACCAATTCGAGGTGCTGAGGCGGAACTTTCATAAACATCCAAATACCTCGGTAGGGAGCCAGAACTCAGTCTGACCTTTGGCTGATTACACCTCTCTACGTCTCGGTTTTGTAGGCAAATTAGGCCACGTCCATCGCAGTGCCGCTCGCCTCGGGGGCTGAGGGCAGGGCGGCGGCAGGAGGAGCCGCCGCGGGAGCCAGGGGCCGGGGACCGGACGGCGGGGCAGGCGTGCCCGGGCCTCGGGGGTGAGAGCGACCTAGGCCGTACTCACCTCCGGCAGGGAAGCGGTCGGCGGGTCCCACCGCCTTCTCCGGGAGTAAAACTCCGGCACCGGATGCCTGTCCGCTCCCAGCCCCGCAAACATGGTCTCCCAGGGAACCGGCCAGCGCCGGCAACCGCGGCCCCAGGGCTGCCGCAGGGGGGGAGGGGGGGCCCCTGCTTCCGCCCGCGGACAGCACTGGCTGGCGGGTGGGCGCGCTGGCGAACGGCTGGGCTGCGCACCCCGCGGCGGCAGACCGCTCCTCCCCGCTCCCAGGCCCTCCGGGTTCCGTCCCCCTGGACTACCTCGGGGGCCTGTAGGCGTCTGCAGAGTGAAGCTGCCCGGGGGTTATTTCTGTAGAAGTCGATTTTTCATGGCCTTCCCACCGTGAAGTAAACCACTTAATTGGTTTTTGGGATTAGATAGGTGATGGGGAGGGGTCGGGTCGGTGGAGGTTTAGGGGAGGATGCGTGGGGAAATGTTTTCGTAACTTGGTTCTGCTGCATAACTTAGATGTGTTACCCAGGGCAAGACTACTTTGATCTCATGAAGATACCTAAATCAGGAGTTAGGAGGTTTTTAAAGGAGTAATGTGTGTAAAGCACCACCCTAAAGTACTCAAAATTAGTGTTGCTTAAAGCAAAGAAACTTGCTTTGTGTCAATGAGTATTCCATTATATTTTTACATTTATGCCTTTCACTTTTCAAATCCTTTGAATTTCTTCCAACTGACTTTCCTTGTCTTTTTCCAACACTGATGTCAGCAATGCTAGATAACACTGCATGATTGAGAATGCCTGATATATTTTGCCTTTGTTATCCCCACAGCTTAGTTAAGAGATGCTCAGTAAATATTAACTATATTCCCATCAATTTTAAGAAGATGGCAATGGGGGCACCTGGGTGGCTCAGTGGATTAGGCCGCTGCCTTCGGCTCAGGTCATGATCTCAGGGTCCTGGGATCGAGTCCCGCGTCGGGCTCTCTGCTCAGCAGGGAGCCTGCTTCCTCCTCTCTCTCTCTCTGCCTGCCTCTCTGACTACTTGTGATTTCTCTCTGTCAAATAAATAAATAAAATCTTTAAAAAAAAAAAAAAAAAAAAAAAAAAAAGAAGATGGCAATGGCCATCTGGCTGCTTCCCCTCTCGGCAGCCCCCCTCCACTACCTAGTAACAAACAATCACTGGTTACAGTAGTATAAAACATCCGCTGGATTCATGTTCCACTCAGCGGACTGCTGTTCAGATGTATGGAAGCCCACCTATATACACTGGCAGTGGGACTTTGAACCTGTGGCCTCAGGACTGACTTATTACATGAGATGACTCACTCGAAATAGGAGTTAAAAGCATTTCAGTCACCAAGAGTTTTTCACCTCACAATGTATGTAACTTGGGGTGAGGAGGACAGGGGAAATTATAAGCTAATGCTCTATAAAGACCTGAGAAACACCAAGGACTTCAGAACGAATCCATTTACCTCACCACCAATGTCCGGAAGATCACACTTCGGTCAACTTCTTCAGTTTATCCCAGTGAGTGAAGAAATGCTAATAGAAAACCAAAGATCTTTTCTACTTCACCATTGTTGTCTAATGTACAAAACTAAGAAAGTAAGAGATGAGAATTGAAAACAGTAATCTACATAAAAGTTACAGGACAAGTTATTCTACCTGTGCTAGAGGGACATAATATTTATAGGAAAACTTTGGTAGCTCTCAAGGGGCCATCTTATACTATTGTTACCAGACCCTAACAAAAAAGGGAATAAAAAAGATGGTTTTTATGGCTCTAAGTCATTATTTATTTAAAAAGTGACCTATTCATTTCTTGAGATTTTTTTACCAGTTAGTTTAGATGACATCAGAATCTCATCATCTAAAATGGAAATATAATTTTCCCTTTAAGAAAACAATTCATGGGGGCGCCTGGGTGGCTCAGTGGGTTAAGCCGCTGCCTTCGACTCAGGTCATGATCTCAGGGTCCTGGGATCAAGTCCCGCATCGGGCTCTCTGCTCAGCAGGGAGCCTGCTTCCCTCTCTCTCTCTGCCTGCCTCTCCATCTACTTGTGATTTCTCTCTGTCAAATAAATAAATTAAATCTTAAAAAAAAAAAAAAGAAACAATTCACGGGACGCCTGGGTGGCTCAGTTGGTTGGACGACTGCCTTCGGCTCAGGTCATGATCTGGGAATCCCGAATGTCCCAGGATCGAGTCCCGCATCGGGCTCCCAGCTCAACGGGGAGTCTGCTTCTCTCTCTGACCTTCTCCTCGCTCATGTTCTCTCTCACTGTCTCCCTCTCAAATAAATTTTTTTAAAAAAAGTTTAAAAAAAAAGAAAGAAAACAATTCATGATGTTGTAAAGTAGGGATAAAGGTACTGTCTAAATATTTAATTTCAAGTGTCCTGTAAGTTTTTTTTTGTTGTTTTTTTTTGCCCAAGAGAAACTTCTCAAGGTCATATAACTAAGAGCATGTAACATAAAACTAAGTTGCTGGTCTCAGATTTTAGGCCCAAGACATTAACTGAATATAATGTATGTTTATACTATGAAAACAGACTTTCAAAGTATTATAATTCTACCTTTAAAAAATAACATATTGGGGCGCCTGGGTGGCTCAGTGGGTTAAAGCCTCTGCCTTCGGCTCAGGTCATGATCCCAGGGTCCTGGGATCGAGCCCCGCATCGGGCTCTCTGCTCAGCAGGGAGCCTGCTTCCTCCTCTCTTTCGGCCTGCCTTTCTGCCTACTTGTGATCTCTGTCTGTCAAATAAATAAATAAAATCTTAAAAAAAATAAAATAAAATAACATATTAAGAAAATGGCAATGTCAGTATTTGAATTATCAACTCCTTTTATCTAATCTCCACCTAATCATACTGAAAGAGGAAAGAGCCCAAGGCTTCTTGGTTTGTTCTTTTTTTTTTAAATTTATTTATTTGACAGACGGAGATCACAAGTAGGCAGAGAGGCAGGCAGAGAGGAGGAAGCCAACTCCCTGCTGAGCAGAGAGGCCAATGTGGGGCTCCATCCCAGGACCCTGGGATCATGACCTGAGTTGAAGGCAGAGGCTTCAACCCACTGAGCCACTCAGGCGCCCCTGATTTATTTGTTCTAGAGGAAGGACATTTCAACACTATCACCCTATTAAATTTCAGCACTGCATATACCCTAAAGTATTCCAAGGGCTATCTCTAAAGATCCATAATTTTTAAGGAATGTATAATTTTTCTGTATCTAATTGCAGTGGTTAAGGATAATCCTTCAAAACTCATTCCTATTTAGACGTTATACAGAAGCAATTGAATATGCCTGTTGTTCCTTAACCGAAACATATATATTGCCTTAGCAACTGACTTGTGATATATGGATTTGCGATTCTTTAAAACTTCAATTCCAGTGTTCAAAAGCAAAGGGAACATGCCTCACAGCACAACTTTTATAAACTACATTCAATTCTTAATTCTCATTAAGTCTCCTTGACATGTTGTGCAGGTGAATAATTAAATTTAAAGATGTGAACAGCATTAATATCTCCTCATGGACAAATGTTAATGAATTACCACTATATACATCAAACTAATACCGTCAAAAATTTAGAGTAAGCTTGTTTTAAAACTTCATGCTTCTCAAATACTATGAACAACCTGTTAGGTCTTATTTTGGCAGGTGTTTGGATTTATTGCCTTAAAACAGAGACAGCTATATTAGACATTTAGGTAAAATTTAAGTGCCCATTCTGAAAAATGTTCTTTTCTAATCCCTTAGCATTCTGTATGTATTGGGTTAGCTTTAGTCCAGACCACTAGGCCCTAGTATAACATTACTTTCAAGTTCAAGTGATGTTAATTATTCCTTAAGTGGTAATTTAGCCTCATCCTAGTTTCAAGTACTTTTTCCATTGTCATTTGACTACGTCTGATCTAACATCTGTAAAGGAGTTCCCAGGAGTTATCCAATTACCAGTTTCAACTGACCCCTGGAAACACTGAATGGCTACTTTGGTGGCTTTATCTTCACAAAATTCAGATCTAAATCTGAGAAGACAAAATTAAATTAAAAACACTCAAGAAGGCCAGGAGTTTTACAAATTAGTTTTCAGAATAACAGAAAATGAAGTATCTACATAAATTGATATTCCTGTTATAGCAAGTTACCAGAGGCCAGGCCATAGGATAGTCAAAGAAACTACCAGTGGTCATTTTTCTGAGTTTAGAAACTAATCTCTTCTGAACAAAGGTCTAAAATGAATCATACTAATACCAAATTGCACCTGCAGAAAGATTCCATTACATTTTGAAGTTAGAGCAAGAAATAGGGGCGCCTGGGTGGCTCAGTGGGTTGAGGCCTCTGCCTTCGGCTCGGGTCATGATCCCAGCGTCCTGGGATCGGGCCCCCGCATCGGGCTCTCTGCTCGGTGGGGAGCCTGCTTCCTCCTCTCTCTCTCTGCCTACTTGTGATCTTTGTCTGTCAAATAAATAAATAAAATATTTTTTAAAAAAAATAGAGCAAGAAATAAACACTTTCAACAAATAAAGGACTAATAAAAGGTTACTAGAATGAGCATTGTCTTGGTAAAAATTCATGTTAGGTGCGCCTGGGTGGCTCAGTGGGTTAAGCCTCCGCCTTCAGCTCAGATCATGATCCCAGGGTTCTGGGATCGAGTCCTGCATTGGGCTCTCTGCTCAGCAGGGAGCCTGCTTCCTCCTCTTTCTCTGCCTGCCTCTCTGCCTACTTGTGATCTCTGTCAAATAAATAAATAAAATGTTAAAAAAAAAATCATCACTCTAAATCCAGTATTCATTGGATTCTATTAATACTAAGGTAGTTTGTCAAGTATTTATGTGACATTAATTTATGTTAATTAAACAACCTTAATGATTCCTTGCTGGAAACTTTCTACCAAAGTGGCACTAGCACCAAAAAAATGGAGTTACCATTAGCTTTTCAGAGTGTAAAGAGCAATTACCTTAAAATTTTAAGTTTTGGAACAATTCAAAATTGCCTTTTTATCTCACTCCCACCTACCCAAATGACTCTGCTTAAAAAATAAAATACTTATGTATATGAGAGTCAGCTCTTGTGTGAGAGGGTCATTATACAGCTCAGTATTTTTAGGCTAATTTGTTCTCTAGTTTTTATATCATTTCAAAAATTAATGTCTGCATGATACAGAAAGGGCCACTACTAAAAACACAGCATCTATAATGCACTGTTAGCTTATGAACAACATGAAGCACATCTACATTGAATAGAGGTATCAAAATGTCCATATGTGGTGAAAACATTAGGCTAACATGCATTTTCCAATTAGCTTTACTGAATTTCTCCCAAGTTCCCCTTAAATAAATCAGATCAAAGTAGAAATGACATTCCACTAAGAAATACAAATAGGAACCCCCTTCTCCTAAGGATGTGCATTTTAAAGCTTAAGCCCAGGACGCTCAACCCAAAAGTTTCCAGTATTCTTATCTGTAACAATTTCAAATCAGATACACAGAAAAATGGACAAGTTGTATATTACAAAATATTGGACTATCTTGCAGTTTTGTCTTTTAGAAAAGAGTATCTGGGGCACCTGGATGACACAGTTGGTTAAGTGGCTGACTCCGGGTTTCAGCTCCTGTCTGGTCTCAGAGTGATGAGACTGAATCCCACATCCCACATAGGGCTCTGTACTCAGCACAGACTTCTTGGGTTTGTCTCGCTCTTCCCATTTGCCCCTCCTCCCCCCCAAATAAATGTATCTTTAAAACAAGTATTTTAAAAAGAAAAAGAAAAAAATCTATTCTAGTGATTTAAGGCAAGTATTGCAAAAGCATTGTGATTCTCAAATCAAAAAAAAAAAAAAAAAATCATTATCTCCCTTTATCCCCAAGTAATTGTAACTGTTGAAAACCTATCCTTATGGAATTTGGATAAGCTCAGAAGTTAAGCTGTTTCACTAGAGAATTAAAGTTAAAACAAGTTTGACTAAATTGGACTCAATATAAAGTGACTTTAAAGTTTGCCCTGCTGGCTCTTGTCGCAAGCACTGGCATGCCACAAAAAGCAATTTGTTTCATACTGCGTCAGGCTATTTATTATCAGAGAACAACTCCCGCCCCAGCCTTTGTTAGTTTAGAAAAAGAATCATTTCATACTTAACCCCAGAATACGGCTTGTATTTTGCTGGAATATTCAGGTGGATTTTCACTTGGAACACTTAAACCAAGGCTTAGGAGTCTGGTTTCTTTATTAAAAGGAGGAGGAAAGTTTACCCAGGTCTTCTCCTTTTTAAAAGCTGTTGGCAATTCAAAGCAGGAAATCTCATCTGAGAATTAGACAAGACTGAGTTAGATACATTTCCTCTCATACTAATAACATGGGTAAAACTGTGAGAAGGGAAAATTGAAAACTCCAAGACTGTGATTTTGAGATCAATTTCAGCTTTACTTTAACTCTGTATTTATGCATTTGTTTGCAAAAAAAAAAAAAAAAAGAAAGAAAGCCTGTCCTTAACATAACTGCAATGTTCATTTTAGTCTTAAAGTAGTACATAAAAATAAACAATTCAAGCTTCTATATATTTTATTGTTACCAAGCTTCCGCAGAACTTATGTGCAAACTTCAGGTTTCCCAGCTCAAACAAATCTCCATGCACAAACTAAGCTACTCAAAAATGCTCAAGTCAGCAAACACCCAAAACGCATTAAAGAGAAACCTCAAATAATGGTTTTAAAAATCAAACTTCAGAACTAACCTTTTATAATTAAACTAAGTTGTTGCATCCTTCCTTTCCCATGCATACACCGAGTGAAAAGACTTCCAACAGATCTCATACTTGGCACAAAGGCATTTCAAAGAAACACAAACAAAAGAGAAAGAGAGAAAGGAAAAGAGGTTTACGCTGACTCGAGTGCAAGCTTAGTCCACTTCCTCGATGGTCGGTCCCCCGGAGGCTCCAGAACCGCCGCCGCCAGGGCCACCTTGGTAAAGTTTGCTGATGATGGGGTTGCACACTCTTTCAAGCTCTTTCTGCTTGTGTTCATACTCATCTTTCTCTGCCATCTGGTTTCGGTCGAGCCAGTTGATCACCTCCTGGCACTTGTCGAGGATCTTGTTTTTGTCCTGCTCGCTAATCTTGCCCCTCAGTTTCTCGTCTTCCACCGTCTGCTTGATGTTGTAGGTATAGGACTCCACCGCGTTTTTGGCAGCGACCCGGTCGCGATTGGCCTCATCTTCCGACTTGTACCGCTCTGCCTCCTGGACCATCCGGTCAATGTCGTCCTTGCTCAGACGACCCTTGTCGTTGGTAATGGTGATTTTGTTTTCTTTACCGGTGCTCTTGTCGGCGGCGGTGACGTTAAGGATGCCATTGGCGTCTATATCGAAGGTGACCTCGATCTGAGGGACCCCGCGGGGCGCCGGGGGAATCCCGGTCAGGTCGAACTTGCCCAGCAGGTTATTGTCCTTGGTCATGGCCCGTTCGCCCTCATACACCTGCACCAGCACGCTGCTCTGGTTGTCCGAGTAGGTGGTGAAGGTCTGCGTCTGCTTGGTAGGGATCGTGGTGTTTCTCTTGATGAGTGGGGTCATGACGCCGCCAGCCGTCTCAATGCCCAGCGACAACGGGGTCACGTCGAGCAGCAGCAGGTCCTGCACGTTCTCTGACTTGTCTCCGATGAGGATGGCCGCCTGCACCGCAGCTCCGTAGGCCACCGCCTCGTCGGGGTTGATGCTCTTGTTCAGCTCCTTGCCGTTGAAGAAATCCTGCAACAGCTTCTGGATCTTGGGGATTCGGGTGGAGCCGCCCACCAGCACGATCTCCTGGATCTGGCCCTTGTCCAGCTTGGCGTCACGCAGCGCCTTCTCCACCGGCTCCAGGGTTCCGCGAAACAGGTCAGCGTTCAGCTCCTCGAAGCGGGCGCGAGTGATGGACGTGTAGAAGTCCACGCCCTCGTATAGCGAGTCGATCTCGATGCTCGCCTGCGTAGACGAGCTCAAGGTGCGCTTGGCTCGCTCGCAGGCGGTGCGCAGTCGGCGCACTGCGCGCTTGTTGGGCCCAATGTCCTTCTTGTGCTTGCGCTTGAACTCCTCCGCCAGGTGGCTCACCATGCGGTTGTCGAAATCCTCGCCGCCCAGGTGGGTGTCGCCGGCCGTGGACTTCACCTCGAAAATGCCATCCTCGATGGTCAGGATGGACACGTCGAAGGTGCCGCCGCCCAGGTCAAAGATGAGCACGTTCTTCTCGCCGCCGGCGCAGCCCTTCTTGTCCAGGCCGTAGGCAATGGCCGCCGCGGTGGGCTCGTTGATGATGCGCAGCACGTTGAGGCCCGTGATGGTGCCCGCGTCCTTGGTGGCCTGGCGCTGCGAGTCATTGAAATAGGCCGGGACCGTGATGACCGCGCTCTGCACCTTGCCGCCCAGGTAGGCTTCGGCGATCTCCTTCATCTTAGTGAGGACCATGGAGGAGATTTCCTCTGGGAAGAAGGTCTTGATCTCTCCCTTGTATTCCACCTGCACCTTGGGCTTCCCTCCCTCGCTCACCACCCGGAACGGCCAGTGTTTCATGTCCGACTGCACCGTGGCGTCCTCGAACTTCCGTCCGATCAGCCTCTTGGCGTCGAAGATGGTGTTGGTGGGGTTCATGGCCACCTGGTTCTTGGCGGCGTCGCCGATGAGGCGCTCGGTGTCGGTGAAGGCCACGTAGCTGGGGGTGGTGCGGTTGCCCTGGTCGTTGGCGATGATCTCCACCTTGCCATGTTGGAAGACCCCCACGCACGAGTAGGTGGTGCCCAGGTCGATGCCGATAGCCGGGCCGCGGGCAGACATCCTGACTGAAAGATAGGCAGGCGACGTTAGGCGAAAGCACCTAGGACCGAAAATCTGCGGCGTCAACTAACGGTCGCCTCGCACCAGACACCGCGAGCGCCAACACTATCTCCCGCTCCCCTCGCTGGGCTCCCCGCTCTTATAGCCGCCTCCCTGCCGCCTTCTGGAAACTCCCGGAGCCAATCCGCTCCCAGGACAGCCCGCCACAGGCTTGCCTGGGTCGGAGTGACCCGCCCGTAGCCCAACAGATTTCTAGTTGGGTGAGGGGCGGGACCCCGGCTCGGGCTCAGAGGCGACGGGCGGCCGTTATGCAAATGAGGGTCCCTTCAATTCTCCCCGGCAGCCTCTGACCACCCAGCCTCGCGCTCCGCCTGCAGCTAAGGGGCGTTAGGCTCGCGCCCCTGCGCCAGGTGTAAGCGCTCTAGCTCGATCTTTGCCTTTCCTAAGGCGGGATTCGTCAATGTCCGATGGATTGGCAGAGCAGGCAACCAATGAGCAGCGCGGATTCCCAAGCGGGTGGGGAAGGAGGGGTTGGGGCGTGGTACAGGGAGGAGACGCGGAAGGGGAGCTCAGAGAGGGGAATCACCTGAGCGGTTCGCTCAGTTCCTAAGGCCTTAAGTACAGTTCAAAGACGAGCGTCCCAACTAACCTAGCACGTAGGGGCGGGGCAGCTCCTTTAGAGTCGGCTGCTCCGAGGAAATAGGGCCAGAGCCTTCTTTTTTCCCTCCGCCCGCACCCTGCCTAGGGAAGGAGCTGGATGGAGTTGGCTTGGCCTGGGCGTGAGGGCGGCTCCCCCGCAGGCGGGGACAAAAAGAAACGCCTTTGAAGTTCCTGGTCGGCCTCCTGGAATTTTACTTAGCGTGCTTTGCTGCGTCTCTGTGGGTGTGAGCGCCTGATGAAAAACTGCGTGGCGGGCGGGGACCACAGGAGCCCGGGGGAGCGCCCAGAGAGGCGGGAGGTTTCTCCGCGCCGCGCGGACGGCCTGCAAAAGTGGAGACTGGGAAGCGACTGCGAGTCGTCCTCCCCGGGTTTAAACTTTCTCCACCTCTGTCCATTTTCCCGGCTTGTCCTGCCCCTCTAAGCTTCCTGATTTCGTCTCCCTGTCGTCTCCACTGCTTTCCTTATTTTCCGTTTCAGGTGCTTTATTCGCCGCTTTGAGTTCTTCGCTGGAAAATCTAGAAATTAATCATAAAACGTGCACGTTGAAGCACCGTGAAATATCAGGCTCACGCCCCACACGGTTCTCTCACACGCACTCGTGTTTACTGACCGAGTCCTGTTTTATGACCAAGTTCAACTGGATGGGATTCTGTTAACTATGCTGAACTTCGGTCAAAGACCTCAAACCCTCAGAGTAGGAAGATGAAAAGGAGCGTAACGCATTCTATTACGTTTAGGAAGACCCTGAGAATAGGTCTGGGGGTACCATCTGGCACCAGCTGACAGGGCTCCTGCAGGATGACAACAACGAAATTGTTGTGACCAAAACGGCGAGAACGCTTCCCATTATGGGGGGAAAGCTGGGGACATTCACTCAATGAGCTTTAACAGGTACCTATTATGTGAGCGTGAAAAGACAAAACGGTCAGTTTTTACGAGGTTAAGACTCTGGTAAAAAGATAAAGGTAATTTGAGAGGAGTGCTGTGGGAACACAAAAAAAGTCTCTCCCACAGACTGGGGAGAGCGTGTTGGTGAAGGCTTCCTGGAAACCGGGGCACAGCGAAGAGGGGAGGAAAGGCATTCTTGCTATGGACTGTAGTTTGAGCAAGGATAAGAGCAGTGCGTGCTGAGGCAAACACAAGTTCTGTACAGAAGGTTAGTGTCACTCAAGGAGAAGGACAAACAAAAAATAGTCTCTTCCGGTGGACAGGATACACCTAAGAGCTTTAGGGGTCATGATTTTTTCCTGAGGCTATGGGAAGGGGGCGGGGCCTCTTTTGAAGAAGGCTAATAACACTGCATGGCCTGTATCAGACTTTGTGTGAGACAGTGCTGGAGAAAAGTGGTTGTCTAAGAAACACACAAAGCTGTGTCCAAGAAGTAATGTTGACAGAATCCTGTAAAATCAATCAATGAATAATTTAAGTTTCTTTTATCTAGTGTATGTCATTTCCAATTTTTAAAAACACATTTGCTATTTATTTGTTAATCCCATTGGCTAAATAGTGTTGGTTTCGACCAGGATTCCCATCTCTTTTTCTGTGAGTGAAGCACACTTTTTCTGTGATAGGGCACCTGGGTGGCTCAGTCCTTTAAGAGTCTGACTTCTGCTTAGGTCAAGATCCCAGGGTCCTGGCTCCCTGCTCATCTAGAAACCTGCTTCTCCCTCTCCCTCTCCCTCTAACCCTCCCTGCTACAGGCACGTGGGTGCGTGGGTGGTGGCTTGCTCTCTCTCTCTCAAATAAGATCTTTTTTTTTTTAAAAAACTATTTTTTTTTAAGGTTTTATTTATTTGACAGAGAGAGGGGAAGAGCACAAACAGAGGGAACAGTAAAGGGAAAGGGAGGAGCAGGCTCCCTGCTCAGAGCAAGAAGCCCAATGCTGGGGCTCCATTGTAGGAGCCTAGGATCATGACCTAAGCCCAAGGCAGACACAACCATCTGAGCCACTCAGGCACCTCAAAAAAAAAAAAGACTTAAAAGAAAAAAGTTAAAAAATTTTGGATTACGAAAACTTTTAAAGAAAATATTAGGGAAGCAAAGATAAAACCAAAAAGTTCCTATTAAAGTTGTCTTAAATTTTGAGTACAAATCTCTTGATTTTATTCTTGGAAATTTTGCTTTTTATGTAAAAAGGGAAGCGGCATTAGCCCGCTGGAGAGAGCAATACGAATTCTTTGTAGAACTGATGATACAGTGTAATTTAGAGACAGGGTCTCTATCTACAGTTACAACTGTGAAAGCAAACAGTGAGAAACAAACTCATCAGAACTGTATTCAGACAGCCCTCACACACTTCAAGCAAAGCAAGATTCCATAAAAGCAAACATGC
Source organism: Mustela lutreola (assembly GCF_030435805.1). Classification (NCBI taxonomy): domain Eukaryota; kingdom Metazoa; phylum Chordata; class Mammalia; order Carnivora; family Mustelidae; genus Mustela; species Mustela lutreola. The sequence goes on along the minus strand of NC_081296.1, from coordinate 117,473,039 downwards.
TAATTCTTACAAACACTAAAACTACAGCTTCAGAACAGAAAGGTTTGTATAGTAACTGTGTACTAAATGCATAGTTACTAGTAATTACTAGTAAATACTTCATACTTTTTGAAAAAAGTAAATTCTACCCCAAACATGTGCACAGGATCAAGTGTCACATGCACTACCAACTGAACCAGACAGGTGCCCCCGTATGTTTTATACTTCATATGGCATCTGAATTTTTCCCAAAAAGACAGTGTTTGCATTTTCATTTTATATGAAATAAACATTTGCAGCCCTAGAACACTGCCATATACTGACCATTCTTGGAATTCTTTTTTTTTTTTTAAGATTTTATTTATTTATTTATTTATTTGTCAGAGAGAGAGGGAGAGCATAGGCAGGCAGAGGCAGGGTGACAAGCAGGCTCCCTGCAGAGCAAGGAGTCAGATGAGGGACTCAGTCCCAGGACACTGGGATCATGACCTGAGCCTAAGACAGCTGCTTAAGTGACTGAGCCACCTAGGCGTCCCCATTCTTGGAATTTTTATATTGTTCCTTGTTTATATTAATTTTTTAAAAAAATTTGTTCTTTTTTTTTTGATGATTGTGGTTCATAATTCATTTAAAACACAGCCCATGGGGCGCCTGGGTGGCTCAGTGGGTTAAAGCCTCTGTCTTCAGCTCAGGTCATGATCCCAGGGTCCTGGGATGGAGCCCCACATCAGGCTCTCTGCTCAGCGGGGAGCCTGCTTCCTCCTCTCTCTCTGCCTGCTTCTCTGCCTACTTGTGATCTCTGTCTGTCAAATAAAGAAATAAAATATTATAAAAAATATTAAAAAAATAAAACACAGCCCATTAAATATTATCAAATTAGCAAACTTATGATCGAATAATATTCATCAACACCAGCAATGGTGCAGCAAAAGAGGGAAATGCTACTGGTGGGAATATAAATTAGTACAGTCTTTCTGAAGGTCAATGTGACAACATTTTTTTCTTTACCTTCAATATGATCATACCATTCGTTTAGCATTAATCTTTGTGGGATTTATCCTAAGGAAATAATAGAACATATGGGTATATTATTTATAATAACAACAATAACAAAAGGGAAGTGGCTTAAATATCTGGCAATAAGACAATGATTACGTAAAGCATAATACATTCCTATGATGAATTATTATGTGGCCATAACATTGTGTATAAGAACTTTTAATGACATAGGAAACATTTCTGGTATAATTAAGTGGGAAAATAAGATATAAGACTTTTGTATCATATTTTATTTTATTTTATTTTTTCATATTTTGTATGTAGGACAATCTTTAATATATTAAGAGTGGATCCAAAACCTGGATTAAAATTTATTATCTCTAGATGGTAGGATTATCAGTATTTTTTCTAAATTTTCTTGTACTTTTACAATGATTTTTTTTTTAAAGATTTTATTTATTTATTTGACAGAGAGAGATCACAAGCAGGCAGAGAGGCAGGCAGAGAGAGAGGAGGAAGCAGGCTCCCTGCTGAGCAGAGAGCCCGATGAGGGGCTCCATCCCAGGACCCTGAGATCATGACCTGAGCCGAAGGCAGCGGCTTAACCCACTGAGCCACCCAGGTGCCCCTACAATGATTTTTAAAGGTTGACTATTAACATACCATTGAAACAAAGTTTGCTAATCTACTATTTATATAGAAATTACTACTGACTTTCAACAAAGAAAATCTCTTTGGCAGATTATAAATAGTAGGGTGTTTCAAAATACTTTTAAAAATCCAAAGACTGAAGTCCACACAGTCTGGAAGAAAAAAGAGCTTTAACATATGTCAAACCCTCAAATTAATCCCCAGTACCTAGAAAAGTATGTGGAACATAGTAGTGATTAACTAGCTCAGTGTTTATTAAAAGTGGCCTAAGGCACATAATTTAACCAAAAAATTGGAAATAATAATTTCATTTTTTTCCTGTATAAGGGGAAAATTCTCTGCCTACCTCTTATATTTCTGTATTAAATAATACTTAAGAGACCAAAAATTAAAACAAACTCAAATCTGAAAATACTTGTACTAGAGATACAAAGATGAGTAAAATTAGGTCTAAAACTTCGTACCTGGGTAATCAGGCCTACCGTAAGGAGACTAAGAATGAATTTTTCCAGAATTACCACAGAAAAAAATGTATGGATTTTCTGGAATTCTCTCAATTCCTACTCCGACACAACTTTTACAAAGGTTGTGGATTAAAAACACAACAACAAAGGGTTGTGGATTGTTTTGAGGAAGCAGTGTTGGCCTGAGGAGAAGTTAATTGGCAGCTGTAATTTGAGGACCTATGAGCAAACTGGAGTTGAAGATCTCTATAAATACTGCCAACTTCTATTCTTTATATGTACCCTGTTACGAAATATTTCTCCAGTCACCTGTCACTATAGGAAAAATTTCACCACTGTTTCTTTTAAGTCTTGAAAAACTCAAGTCTTTAAAGAAACTGTAGACACACAGTGGCCTGCAGGAGGACACTTCCTGGTATGGAAGGCTAAGACCGGAACCTAGAAGAGAGGCTTTTCCAGAAGCAAATTTGTGAAAATAACACTAATTGTGCCTACTTCAGTTTTGCACAGCATCAACTTCGAGAATAGTCTTGTGGACTAGTCCAACCCAGTATTGTTGTAATTGTTAATATTTACTGAATTCTATGCAATTATCTCAATCATCTTTGGGAACTGGACTGAAATGAAGAGAATACTCTTTGCTGATCACTTTGGAGGGGGGCAACTTACTAAACTCTTAACCTGAAAATAAACAAAATTAATTGTATTGAGAAGGAAGTTATTTCTCTGAATAAGTTATTTTGAAAAATAAACACTCTGAAAGAAATAAATACTATGTCAGTGGATTTTTAAAATAAATATATCTTTTTATATTGTGAGGAAACCTAATTAATTGTTGTCATCTGTGTTTGTCATGAGATAGTAATTTTCTAATCATTCTATACAGAAGAAACCAGGATTTGGTAATAGGAATTTTAGTTAATTTGTTTTGTGCACTTAAAACAATTATTTTCTTATTTTTAAGTAGGCTCCATTCCGTAGTATGGAGCCCAACATGGGGCTTGAACTCAAAACCCTGAGATCAAAACTCAAGCTGAAATCAAGAGTGGAACACTTAACCAACTGAGCCATCTAGGTACCCCTGTTTTGTGTACTTCTTAAGTTGCTCAGGAACACCAAAAATCGCTGTATCAGATACTTTATTATTTTTGTATCAGAGAATGGAAAGAGTTAATAATAACTTTTCACACAATTTTGTAAAAGAGCCAGGTTGAAAAAAATACAGTATAAATAAAAGTAATATACAGACAGTTTAACTTCTGAACATAGAGGAGGAAATTTTATTAGGTAAAAGCAATGGATTGAAAAAATGTTAACAGAAATTTCCCATGTAACTCAGTAACTCCGTTTTATACTGATATACAGAAAATAATCACATTATAGAATGCATTTATATTACTTATAATTATTGTAATTCTTTACATTTGTAGTTTAGTGTAGTCACAATTCAAGTCATGTTCCTTTTCTGAATCTGCTTCTACCAGTCAGTCAAAAATTATTAGTTGAATCTCAACTTATATTGATCTGGCACCTTTAATTATCAGTAATCTTTAATCTTGTCTGCTTCCTACTTTTTAAAAGTCTGCAGTTTTATATGGTTCCCAGAGATTAGCGATAGTTTTTAATTTTGTTTTTGTTTTTTAGAATGTAACACTTTTCTAAACTTATTTCTCTTGAAGCAGTTGAATTCATATGAATTTCAAGTTTTTAGTGGATTTCTCTGCTCCCTTCAGGCCCCTATACCCACTAATCACATTCTAACTAACTTTATCTAATTTTTTGCTAGTCTAATTAGTAGAATGAATATTCAAGTTATCATCCCACTTTATACCTAGAGATTTTAAATGACTTTACTTCTGCATATACTATTATGTATACTGTTAGATTTGTGTAACTCTTTAAAACATTTGAAGAAACAAGCATAAAAATAAAATAAGCATTTCTGAAAATATATACCATGATATTATATAAGAAACAAAATAATAATAATAATGAATTGGATAGACAGTTAACCAGAAGTAAAACTATAAGTGTATTCACAATAAGGAAATAATACGACTAAGACTCATAAGGTTCGAGCATATACATATAAAAAAATATTTGAAGCCAGGTTAAAATCTCATCAAACATTTCATTTCTAGTGGAAGTTTTTTTAAAACATAGCAATTATTCTTTCACTCAATACTTAGTTGAAATTTATCTTGAAATTTGAAAGCTGAGAAATAATGGTATTATACATTAATACCAAGAATATATATTTAACAGAAACTCATTCTACATTATTAGATTATATTGCTAAATTCAGAGGAAAATAATGTGTCTTAAGATACATTCTTTTGGTTGTTCGTGTTTTATGAAAATCTACCACTATTGAAGTAATAACCATTTCTGTTTTTCTTTCAGCTTAACAGGCTTAAAAGGGAACTTCATTAATCTTAATAATTGTTTGTGACTGGTATATAGAGTGAAAAAGAGGAAAGGCAAATGTTACATTACAGTGAGTAATAACTAGATTATCTTTCCTTGTTAAAATATTGGTCTCACTTTTTTTCCTCTGTACCCACATCTTTTTATTTATACTCTAAACTACAGATTTTGGGGTATAATTTTTTTAACTGTCTAACTATATTTCATAATATATAAACTGTGATTCAGTTAGGATTATATGTTTACACAGATATGTTATTATCTCTTTATAATATATTTATAGTAGCCTAGCAAGCCCTTTGATTTCAGAAGGGACCATGGAAGATAATTAGCATATAAATTTTCATTTTAGTGTAGCTTTAACCATTGATGTCATATGAATATTCTAGTTACTTTTCTTTTGGCAGATTTTCCACAAATACTAGGAGAGTCACCATGAATCAATTTTGTCACAGCAAAGTGATTCCAAAGTGATCTTTACTGAGTTTTCTTGGATCCTTGAAACTGGAACTTTTGGGATTGATGAGGTTTGTCAGGAAGACAGAAAAGATGGTGTCACTTCAGATCTGATATTCCTGGGTCTGGACTTAAAGATTATCTGTTGAAGATTGATTCTTCCCCATGTCCTCTCCAAATTCAGATCTCACTTCTCCAGAGGTTTAGAAGGCCCTATTTCACCACTGCCACACAGAAAAAGACAAAACTCAAGAAAAATAGTATTACAAGTTGACTGCTCTACAAGATACAACATAATTCTTAGGTCAGAATTCAATGCTTTTGGCACCAGGCCAGCACGACATCACTACAACAAAGAATGGGAATAAAAGCACAGTTCCTAAGACTTAAGTTTATTTACTTTCTTCCTTAATGTAACTCATTGTACCTTTCAAATATAAGGTGTTCTTATTACTAATATAACTCTTCACCTTTAGAGGCATTTTCTTTTTTCTTGCATGAGTCAAGCTAGAATGGGTAGGACACATGCCACATGAAAAGACAGGAGGCCAGCCAGGTAGAGGACAGTAGGGAGGAAGGAAGCAATTAAGAGTCTTCCCTCAAATCAAATAATTTTACAATGTACTTTTTTTTTTTTTTTCAAAGTTTATCTATTTAAATTATCTCTACGTCCAAGGTAGGGCTCGAACCCATGAGCCTGAGATCAAACACCGAATGGTCTACCAACTGAATCAGCCAGGTGCCCCACAATGTACTTCAACTTGTTAATGGAAAACCTCTGGTTGAAAGATCCAAGAAATTTAAAATTTCATGTTCTTTGTACTGAGTGCCTTCACCCATTAAGCTAACATTGTTTTCTTTAAATAGTAAATGTTGTATACTCTGCAAATGAAAATAAAGTACACATTATACACACACCGAGGAGTTTTCCTTCCAGTTCCTAAGTTCATAACTCTCCTAAACTGCCCGTCATTCAGGGTAGAATTTTATTTTTTGCAACAACACTTTACCCTAATTTTTTTTTTTTTAAGTGATTGTCTCTTAAAATATTTTGTCCCAGGGGCGCCTGGGTGGCTCAGTGGGTTAAAGCCTCTGCCTTCAGCTCAGGTCATGACCCCGGGGTCCTGGGATTGAGCCCCCACATTGGGCTTTCCTCTCAGCGGGGAGCCTGCTTCCCCCTCTCTCTCTGCCTGCCTCTTGGCCTATTAGTGATCTCTATCTGTCAAATAAATAAAATCTTAAAAAAATATATTTTGTCCCACATTAGGGAATGCATAAGCATTTGAAAGAAAAGATGATTTTCATAATCTGGACAATTATATTTCTGTCATCTAAAAATGAGCTCTACTGATTGATTAGTATAAGCAATTGGTTTAAGTACAATAAAAACAAAATAATAACTTCTAAAATAATAGGCTGTCTACCTGACTGTATTCCTTTCTCAAATAGTAAGTACAGAGGGTTATGCAAATTTTCTCACATAAAAGTGTTAATATTCCTAATTCTGAAATGAAATGTCTTTTACATATTTGTCATCCCCCTGGCTCTAGAGTTTCCTCTGCCTTCTTATTGAAATGGTGATTAGTATATTGGTACATTCAATTCAAAACCAAGTACTGGATTGCAGTCTTTACACCATCTTTTTTGTCAGCAAATGAGAGAGATAATGAGAAATTATAAAGGCTTCCTGCCCCCTAGTGATCTGTGGTAGATTTTGATAGGAAGAATGAACAATTCTGTCACTACCAAAGGACCTCAATGATTTGGTTCTCCTAAATAAAAGGAGACAAATAGGATTTAAGTTTCTAAATGCTAAACTCAACTAAGCATCTGAATATAAACATGTAAGTGGTATTAAATTCATTCAAAATTAGCATGAGTTCACAAGCTGCTATTGTCATTTAGCTAATATTCATATTTACCAATACTCACAGACACAAAAATCCTTGCATTTTAAATCATTGCACCTTTGCCTTTTGCCAGCAGATAAATTTGTAGGTGGCTAAATTTCATCTGGTTTGAGTAGGAGACTCTACCCATGTTACCAAGTAATATGTCCTTGAGTTTGATAGAAGGCAATGAAAGTGGGCCACCTAAGTGATTATATAGACATCATTTACGGAGTCTTCATTAACTTGCATTTCTCATTTCACTTAAGAAATAACATTGAGATGGTAGAAAGATGACCATTAAAGTAGTAGATTTTAATATAGCGGTAGTAAAACCTGTTGTATAGATTTTAGAAATCAGGCAATAGAATCATAAAGTTAAAATCAGATTGGGAGGGGGATTGTTTCACTTAAAGCATTAAATGTTCATTTTTTTAAAGTTTGCTGCTAGGTTAGGATGCATAAATGACTGTCATTTCCTAACATTATCTTTCATTTCTTTTATGAGTAAGACTGTATAAGTTAACACAAAATATTTTTGGTAAATTGAATTATAAATAGCTAGAATAATTAACTTTTGATTTTAGACAAACATACTACTCTATAAAATTTAATCAATCACAATATGGCAATTAGGGATTTTATTTTTTACCCAAAGAAATGAAAATCTTCTTACCCACATCATCTGTTAAGACAAATAAGACAAAAAGAGGAAACTGGTTCTTCTGGGGCTCTGATTTTTTGGGGGGAATATTTTCAAATGATTTGAAGTATTGAATTCATCAGTCTCATAACCAATAAAATGGTTATTGGTTGGAGATTAAAACTTAAAGATCAGGAATAGGGAAAACAGAAGGGAAAAAAGTCACAGAGGTAGAAATAGAGAAGTTGAATTCAAATTAATTTTTAATTGAGCACTTAACAATGGGCCCTCCAAAATGGCTGATAATACCTCTAAAGGTTTAAGTTTAAATAAAGAAAATTAAACCATGTCAATATTATTTCTAAAACATCATTCTAAGTGACCCATTCAAATAGTTTCGTTTCCAGCTAATCTATTTTCACATTATCCAACATGTTTACGAGGTACCCACTACCTTACCAGGCACAGCAGATCACAGATGATGAACATGGAGCACAGAGTTTCATAGGAGCTTGATCACATGTGTTCCTAGGCTGAAAAGGCCTTTCTTTGTACCTCTTGGGAGGTGAGGTATGTGGCTTAGTGATTTAAGCACAGGCACGCATAAATCAAATAGGTTTAGGTTCAAATTCCAGCTCTAGTGTTTAATTTCTGTGTGATCTTAGGAAAAACACTCCAGTCTCTCTGAACCTCAGTGCCCCATCTGGAAAATCAGAGTAATACTTACCTCATACAGCTGTGAGGTTAATTAACATTGTGTATTGTAAAGCACAATAGTGGAGCCTAAGGAGCACTATGTAAATGGATGCTGGGATTACTCAGTGTGGGCTCTAGTAGGATGGACAGACCATGGGCTTCCAAATCTGGGCAGCAGCGTCAGACTCTTAACACCCATATGAACCCTATGTGATTCAGTTCACTGGCATGCATCCTGTCTCCCCCATTCACTACACCTCACGTATCAAGGAGATGGGGGGCCTTTCCCAAGGAGATGGCCCCACAGAGCTTTTTGGCATCCTGGAATCCTAGGCATTGTTTAGGTTGGGGGCCTGTACAACACTGGCATTTATCACCAAGAAGCACTTGTTACAAAGGAGATGGGGTAAGGAAAGATGAGGAACTGATCAAGTAGATTAATGGAAAAAATTTAACTCATAAAACCCATTAAAAATTAAGAAATACACCACATTTCTTGATTTTCAACAATGTGTATACATACACATTCAGGTTTTTCTTTTGATTGATACTAATTTACCTCTTTGTTAATGATGGCAAAGTTTTGTTTAACTGCTGAACTGGTTCTTTGGGGGTGGGGGAGGATTTTTCAGAGATCTATTAAATATGTGAAGTTCCTTAACTAGGAGTGTAGAGGAACAAGTATTGTTTAACCCCAGGAACAAAGTTGCCAATCACCACCAGTCTCCCTTCCCCCTTTTTTTTAGAATACAGAAGTTGGTGCATCATCTCGAGTATTTAGGCTCATCCTTGCCATGTTCACAGCAATTGTTTTATTAGGCATTTTATAGCTGTAATTTTTTTAACGTATATTATTTTAACCTATCAAATTGATCTCTAATCTCACCTAGACAATTCTAAATGTTAATTTTTTTATTCAACTTTAAATTTTGTTCACATTTTTGTTCTCAACTACAATACTTAGGTATGATTTTTCACGTCAGTCTCTTTTTCCTTTTAATGGATCCTCTGACTGCCCTAGCAAAGTCTGTCCTTATTTTAATTCCTTTCATTTTATAACTAGCCCCTGGAATACTTATGTACTTTCTTCTAAGTTTTGTCCATATTCAAACTTCATACATTAAACATTAGCTGTGTATCATTTTATGCATGAGAGTCATTTCTCTGAATTATTTTTACTTTAAAAATATGGGAGATTAAGACAAATTTCTGAGTCCTACTCCATTGCCGCCTTGTTGTGCTTTATTAATCTGAGATTTTAGTCCTGTTACTAAAGAATTCTAAACCTCTGAGTTGCACTGTAACTGGTGACAAGCTTGTTAGGCTCTGACTCCCTTTCTCCAGGATTTCTTGGTGGAGAACAACAGGCCCTTTAAGCAAGACTCTGTAAGACACAAGATCCCACATCTATCTGTCTAGATTCTCTTTTCATTTTTGGATTTGGAGCCTAATTACATAAATTATAAAAGCAGGAGAAGGCAGCTTCCACAGTTTTGGTTCAATGCCTTCACAGCATGGAAGGCAAGAAGCAAGTGCAAGGAGTTACAGCCCTGTAACCCCAGCAGAGAAAGGAAGTCGGAAGAAACTGGACTGGAGAGAGGTGTCAGCCATTTTTCACTCCCCTTAAGAGGCAGGTGGCCTTTCCTCCTTCAGGAGGAAAATTTGTACAATACACTTACAGAAGCCTGTGCTGCCCTGTGGTTAGTTCCAAAACACCTCACAAGGTGTCCTGTGTAATATGAAACTGGGAGGAGACAACATGGTGAGGTGGGGCTTTGTGAAACCATAAACATCTTAGTTACGTAAAGTTAGATCATGTTCAATGTTTATATATTTGCTTGCTAATTGTTGGTTGTTATCATGTGAAAACATAAATTAACCCCCCCTTTTCCTAATGGAACATATAATCCTTTATACAGGGTGGTAGTATTTGGGAAGAACCCTACTCTTTAACAGGGGAGACCATTGCAATAGATTTTCATGAGGGTTATGTAAAAAAGTGATCCCCCTAAAAATTATGTCTACCTAAGATACTATATAAACAGTTTGGAGATTTGGAGTGAGTCTCTGATGGTCTTTGGGTTTGTTAAAAACTTTTAGCAGGTTCCTATCAGTAGTAATGTATACACCATATTTCATTTAAAGTTGCATTTCAGATTGAATTCCTTGATAAACTACTGTGTCCAAGGGTAAGATGAATCACTTTTCCTGCTTTTTGTGCTATGCAGCTTTTAAAAAAAAATGCCTTACTTCTCATTTAACTTTTAGTGTATTTCCCCCATCTCCATTTCCCATTATTTTGTTCTCATACCACACTGTTCCTGTTCTTTCTTAACACCACAGTGTATCCCCACAAATCTCTGAGCTCACACTGTGCTCTATTACTTACTTCCCTTTCAACTAGATCTGTGTTAGTCAATATCTCTCAATTCTCTTGGCAATTTATTCTTTTATGCAAACTATAGAAAAATATGACTTGCATATCTTAAAAATTTGATGTAAACAAAAAGCAATGTTATGAAGTTACTGTTCATAATTACAAAATTATACTTTAAATACAGATGTTATTTAAAATCCCTTTCATTATGAGAAGGGTATTACAATGCAAGTAATTCACATTAAAAGGCATTCTATTCAATAGATGTGTTTATTGGTAGGGTCAGTTTTGCCAGTGTTTTAATTCACATGTAATTCATGGAGACCCTGTGGTAACAACAGCTAATACTACTACTTTAAAAGTGATAAACTATTTCCACTTATATGCTCTGTGGTTATTTTATAGTCCTCAAATTTTGTATTCCTTTACAGAAAAAAAAAAAAAGCATAGAGATAAACTGCAATTTGCCACAACACATTTCCTCCAAATCTTAGATAGTATAAAACACAAGACATTTTTTCCACACTCTATACTTTTATAGAACAACCAGATTTGTAATTGATTTCTTTATTTTATTTGATTTATCAATATACATGGCAGCTTTCTCAAATCTCAAAGTTCCAAAAGTATGTAATTTTAAAGGTGAAAAAAAAATCATTTTTCTTTAGATGTCATATTCCTAGAGAGCTATTAAAGTCTATTTATAAACAAAAATAATTGATAAACTAACACACTTTAGAAATCAAAATATCTTAAATTATTTTAAGTGAATACAAGATATGTCTTTTTAATTAACTATCATAGTTAAATTTAATATCACAAAACAAATGACTTGTCCTCACTAATTTCTCAAGTGGGGTAAAGTCATTGGGTTTTACACTTAATATAAGTTTTAAATGTGATTATTAAATGATAATATCTTATCAATTATAGGAAATATTCATTTATAGGAATTTCCTTAGGTCCATCAATGTTTTTAGGCCAAGTGTGAGCCCATGTCAACCTTCAAGTTTAGAGTCAATGCACCTAACCTGCCTAATAAAGCATGTCAATTTAAGAATATGAATTTCACTGATAAGGGGGAATAAACAGTGGCTAAATCACTGTTCAACTTAACAAAAAAAAAAAAAAAAAAAGGGGATAAAAGTGGATGAGAGTTTCAAAAAACTAATTACCTAAAAAAAGTTTTAAAAATGAGCATGAATGGCCAATGATATTGGATTTAAAACTTCACAGGATAACCTTAAAAAAAAAAAAAAATCCCACATAGAAATAGTAAAGTTATCACCTTATGATAAAAAAAAAAAAAAAAAAACAAAAAACCTAAGGTTTAATAGTCATTGGAGGAGTAACAACCACTGGTAGTCTACATTGAAAAGTAATTTTAATCATAGCTAAAACAAACTAAAATCAGAGAATTCTATTAAGAAATAACAAAAATGATAAACATTTAGTAACACCTAAAATGTAGATACTTAAGATCCTAAACAAAAATATTAAAGGTAAAAGGGCCTTAAAATTTTTTCCCAACAATCCATCTTATAAATTTCTAAATAGCTCATATCCTTTGCTTTGGTGTTTTTTGTCTGCTATCAACTAAACATAGTACAGTAGAAAATCACTTATGTTCTTTTCAAATGCTTGGCATTATAATGTGATCTCATATCTTTCCTCAAATTAAACTTTGCTCCACATATTCCACATGTATACAGATGAACATCCATGTGCTGTTCCAACTGTTCATTATTTGGGAATATCTGAAAGCAGACCTGGCATATCGTCTCACCAGCAGATAAATGAGAAATCATATGCCGTACATGGTCATGTTTTCTGAAGTTTCCTTGATCACAAATGGAACAGACATACCTGGCCATGCCTTTGTGCATATCATTGTGCAGTCGCAACTGACGCTCTCTTAAAAACTGCTTTCCACATGTCTGACACACAAACTGTTTTTCCTTAGTATGAACAGTATAGTGTTCTCTTAAGTGACACCGCTGATAAAATCCTTTTCCACACAGATTACAAAAATGCTTTCGCCTGTGATCTCTTTCGTTCTCTTCCATGATGGCACTCTTAAACACATCCTGGTCTAGGCAGCTAGACATATGTTCCATCACTAGATTTTCGGTCTCAAAACGTTGGCCACAATTAGGACATCGAAAAGGACAGGCGGAGTGTTTGAACAACTGCTTTTTTTGCATACTGTTTATCTGGAAATGGTTGTCCCTAAAATCATCCAACATTTCCACAAACATATCTCTTATTTCCGACTGCTCGTCGGGATTCTCTTCCATGTCCATCTTCTCCTCCGCGTTGCCCAGCCCGTTCATTGTCAGATCCTGGGGTTCCCCACATCTCTGAGCATGTTCCTGAAGCTGCCTCCCCTTAACGAGGATCTGTCCGCACTTGCCACACGCACAGATGTTTTCAATGTGTTTGGCTAAGTAATGAGACGACAGGTCCTCCTCTGTTATTGTGAGTCCGCAGAGCTCACAGGACGCGTTTTCGGGATCCTCTTGTACCGGACTGCTGTTGTTAGGGGGCCTCAGACTTTCTAAACCACCTCTTTCATCAGCAGCTATCGACATCCGCGGTTTGAGAGATTTCCTACCGCTTTTCTTAATACCGATATCCTCTTCAACGTAGTATCTATAAAAGGGCTCTTCGGGCTCATCTTCTAATTCGTCGTTGTCGGTGGACTCATTACAGTCTTTGTCAGTCACTTTAATAATGTTAAAGTCTTTCAGTTCATCTGTGGGAATATCTTCGGGCTCCATCTTGATGATGATTCTTTTCCTCTCAGCAGCTCTGCTTTTTTCCTCGCCGGCTAGCTCAGACTCCACTGTGCTACTTTTTCGGCTTCCGGTAGTTGAAGTTGAATCATCAGCAGCCTGGCTGGTGTCTCCTCTGTACTTGTCTGTCTGTGTGGAAAATGCTTTGGAAGACTCCTTTTCGCCAAATTCGGCTTTGATAGTGCCATCTTTTCCATCCCTAATGTCGACTATTCTGTGATAGGACCTTGTGTTCTGGTATGAATGTCTATTAGTACAGGTCAGCACATGCTCATCTAACAATTTTTCACAGCTAAAGCCAAACCCACAACTATCACAGGTGAAGCTCCGTCCAAAGCGCCGTGACACACGTTCCTTTGGAGTTGATAATTTGGACACAGAACTTTTCTTACATACATCAAACAGTGGTTCGGGAAAACTGCCTAGCTGTAAAGACTCGTCATCGGGCTCTCTGTTGTGTGGAGTATTTACTGTTGAACTTGGCTCTGCACACCACCGGTTGGCCTCACTGCCATTTCTAGCCACTGTGTCTTCATACATCCTCACCCCAAATATCATTTTGCTGTTCTGTTTGCTGGAAGCAGAGGATGAACACTTTGAGCTCGAACAGTCTGCATCCTGTATGTCTTCTAAGCAGTCAGGAACGTTGTACAGCTGCAGGTAGTTCATTGCCACCTTAAACTGCTCAAAACTGGAGGGAGCCGTCATAATTTTTCCCAAGTACATAAACTGCAAAATGAGATCAAAACACTCGGCACTAATTTTCATGTTGCTGAGATTCAGTTGTGCGGTACTGTGCTGATGGTTCATGAAAAACATTCTAAAATAGGAGCTACAGGCAGCCAGAACGGCTTTGTGCGCTTGGAAGTAAATGTCGTCGATGGCAATGCAGCAGTCACAGAGAAAACCCCACTCCCTCTGGTTGTTTAGCTGCTGGAGGACGTAGCTGCTGTGGCTGGGCTTTGCCATCTTCTATTACTGAGAGACCTATGTGACACAAGAATAGTAGAGTCAGACAAGGTAACTTTAGAAAAGGACCTGAAAAGGAGGGTCGCTTTGATCGCACATTGGGACTTGGGCGATTTGGCTATCACAATAAAGGGATATATAAATAGCTCTTCATTCTAATGTAGCAGAACTCAGTAACAGACACCCAAATCATCTTTCAGACGTGAAGAGGACGGTAACCCAGCCATTTAGTCAAGCTTCTCATTTTGGTTTTAAGAAATAGAAGCTAAAGCATCCAAAGCAAAAACCATCATTTTGGTTTCATCACAACTCTACGGGGGAAAATGTATGCTAAATGTGAAAGGAAAAAGTTTAAAAGTATCTGAAAGATCCAAACAGTGAAAGTAAATAAAATAGCAACTTAAAAGTACATAACTGCAGAATATTAAAAAGTCTCACAAAATTGCTACTAAGGAACTATTGTTCATTTTTTTAAAAAGATTATTTATTTATTTGACAGACAGAGATCACAAGTAGGCAGAGGCAGGAAGAGAGAAAGGGGGAAGCTGGCTCCCCGCTGAGCAGGGAGTCAGATGCAGCTGATCCCAGGACCCTGAGATCGATCATGACCTGAGCCAAAGGCAGAGGCTTTAACCCACTAAGCCACCCAGGCGCCCCAGTATCGCTCATTTTTTAAGGGTGATGAGTGTATTTTAAGAGTCCCTATCTTTTAGTTATACATACTGACATACTGATAGATGAAATTATATAATCTAAAATACACTAGAAAATAACCTAGTGAGGTGGGTGTGGGGGCTACAGATGATACAAGATTGGCCATGTGCTGATAATTACTGAGTCTGGGAGACAGGTATAGTTAATTCTATTTTTGTATGTTTGAAAATTTCCATAGAAAAATTCCATTTAAGATGCTTATTATATTGGGGTGCCGGGGTGGCTTAGTGGGTTAAGCTCAGGTCATGATCCCGGGGTCCTGGAATCGAGCCCTGTATCGGGGCTCTCTGCTCAGCAGGGAGCCTGCTTCTCCCCTCTCTCTGCCTGCCTCTCTGCCTACTTGTGCGCTCTCTCTGTCAAATAAATTTTAAAAACCTTAAGTAAAAAATAAATAAAATAAAATGCTTATATTATATGGAAATGGCAACAAGTAAATAGGTCTGATCAATGTTCTTCCCTTGATTACTGGAGAAGCAATCAGTCTGTAGAGTCAGAATATGTCTTATATTGCTGGGCATGTACTTTAGGGAATAACAAAGCAATGGATCCGTTAGGGAAAGAGGTGTCTATCCTCAAAAGGTAAATTTTTCCTCATTTTTTTAATTACCAAAAAAGAGTATACAAAGTAACATGTACAAAAAATTCAAATATATAAAGTAAATAGAATAAAAACACACTTAGGTCACATACCTCTTCCCAGAGGTAACCTTTCCAAACACTCGATTGTGTATCTTCAGTTCTGTTTATATGTATCTATACAGAGTCAATAGATTTTGAGTACCTACTCAATATCAAAATCATACAGCAAGAGCAAATGGAAGCCTAGGCACATAGTCTTTGCTCTTGCTGTATGATTTTTTTTAAAAAAGGTTTTATTCATTTATTTGAGAGAAAGAGAGAGCACAAGCAAGGGGAGCTACAGGCAGAGGGAAAGGGAGAAGGAGGCTCCCCACAGAGCAGGGAGCCCAATGTTGGGCTAGATCACAGGACCCTGGGATCATGACTGGAGCAGAAAGCAGATGCTTAACCAAGACACCCAGGCTTCCCCTAAATGGTATCATTTTATATATACCTTTCTGCAACTAGTTTTCTTCACTGAACATATGGTAGACACTATAAATATTATTAATGTAGTGAGTTGACTTTGGGAAAAGAAGAGGGAGAGAAAAACATTAAAAGCATTAGAAGCCCTATCCATTATATTGTAAAACTAAAATAAGATCCAATTTTAGCCTCAATTTTTAATCTGTATATATAAAACTTCAGAATCTATCTTCTAGTTAAAAGTAAGTTCCTACACAATCTGAGCATAAAAAGAACATTTAACAAGCTGTTCAGAGAAATAAAATGTTCAGTCTTCAGTCCCCAAACCCTTGAATCCCTACGGTGGTAATTAAGAGGTATCTACGCTTATTTCCACGTGCTTTTTATCTGTTCGCCACAGACTATATGTGGATCACATATCCCTTCTCTCCACTACCTAAGGACCTATCCTACCTCCTTCTTCCGGTTCTTCCTATCTAATGACAGAAAGTTGCATAGCCAGGGATGTACCTCTAGTGAAAGGAAGGTAGCCTATAATGAAACCTACTGTCTTCTTAAAATTGCAACGATTATTAACCACTTTTGTAAGGCAGGTCAAACATGTCACATAGGTACAATCTTTCAACCTTTTCAAGCTTCTATAAATCAGGTATCTGTACTTAATGCTAGGTATGTACCTAGATACAAAAGGCAATATATGCACAAAGATATTCATCAATAATCTGAAATGCCTGGTAATAAGGGAGTTGTAAGTAAACCAAGGTAAATCAACCTTTACCAAGGTAAATCCACTACCTAAAATTCACGGTCATGTGGTCTTTAAAAATTATGTAAAACGAATCCAAACAACAATAAAATGAAAACACACACATACACACACACACACACACACACACAAATGCTGACCCCAAGCCCATTTTTTTTAAAAATATTTATTTATTTATTTATTTGACAGAAATCACAAGTAGTCAGAGAGACAGGCAGAGAGAGAGGAGGGGAAGCAGGCTCCCCGCTGAGCAGAGAGCCCAACGAAGGGCTCGTTCCCAGGACCCTGAGATCACAACCTGAGAAGAAGGTGGAGGCTTTAACCCACTGAGCCAAGCCACCCAGGCACCCCCAAGCCCATTTTATTTAAGAGGAGATTTCTAGGTCTATAGTCATTTTGTGGGACTCAGAGAGAACTTTAATGAGTAATAAAGAGAAAGAGGCAGAAGGATAGACATCTCAAAACAATTTTTAGTAGTAAGAGTTGTTAAAAAATGAAACAAACTCTTTTGGAGAACAGTGGATGCCCTGCATGGAAGATGGATGAAAAGTCGTTGAGGACAGTATGATAGAAGGAAAAGAACACAGGCTTTGGGTGCACCTGCGTGGCTCAGTCGTTAAGTGTCTGCCTTTGGCTCAGGTCATGATTCCAGGGTTCTGGGATCGAACCCTGCATCGGGCTCCCTGCCCAGCAGCCTTCTCCCTCTCCCACTCCCTTTGCTTATGCCCCCTCTTTCACTGTCTCTCTCTATCAAACAAATAAATAAAAATTAAAAATGTAAAAAAAAAAAAAAAAAGGAACACAGGCTTTGGATCTGAGAGTCCTAAGTTTCAATCTACTTTTGCCACCTTATTTATCTTCACAGACCTCAAGTTTCCTGAATTGTCACAGTGGGAATAATAAAATGTCAAATACCCTATCAAACATGAGGAGTCATAGAAGCAACGTGTAAAAGTATATTTCCTGACATGTGATAACTAATGGAAGTCAGACTGGAAGTTGCTTATTCAAGCATCAGGAGCTATGCTTGATTAGATAACCTTAAAATTTCCTTCCAAATGGAGGAGTCCTGCAGAAGAAAGCCAGCAGTTAATACATAAAGACTTTCAGGTTTTAAATCTCCTGTGCTTAAAATAATGATATAAAGAGCTTAAAAGTTCCAAAAACTCTTCTATTCTAAGCTAAATGGAAAGCAGTTTTATGGCCAGCCACCAAGCCTGGCGCAAAGACATACACCACCACCACGACAGGCACCGCTACCACTGGAACCATGGTTCAGTTCCGTTGGTAAAAACACAATCTGTGTTAACATAAAATACGAACACAAGAGCACCAAGGGCATTTTCCTTGCAACAAACATGCACGGAGCACTTTGGGCGCCAGACACTGCATGAAGTACCGAGGATTGGCGACAGCCACGAGCAATGAGCATTCTGCCACCTCGAGGACACACCCCTGAGGGGAGCCTTGACTTATTCCGCATTAGTGACTTCATTCAACATGTACGTATTCGGTAAAGTGCCTCCTTTGTGAAAGAAGGCATCACGCTCTGGTGACAAGAACCAAGGGCTCCGGGTCAGAAAGGCACAGGTGTGAATCCCACTGTCTTCAGCCATCTCTCTCCATCCCTGCCTTCCTCTCAGGGTTTGGGGTGGAACAAAATTCTGCTAACACTACTTCTACAGCTTCTAGGCTGCCCTGGAACTGTAGTGTCGTCCTCAGTGGCATTGTGCAAACATCCATGTTCCAGTAAACCGGACTTTAAAAGGTGAAGTAACTATTTTTTTTTTTTTAGATTTTTATTTATTTACTTATTTGACACAGAGAGAGAGAGATCACAAGTAGGTGGAGAGGCAGGCAGAGAGAGAGAGAGAGAGAGGAAGCAGGCTCCCTGCAGAACAGCCTGATGCGGGGCTCGATGAGCCACCCAGGCGCCTCAAGGTGGAATAACTTTTAATAGCAGTCCTAAACCCAGTAGTCCCAACAACTTTGTTCTTGTTATACCTCACTCAGAAAAACTTGGAGAGGGCCTAATAATACAAAACAAAACAAACCCCAAAACACAGAAAAGAAAAAAAGAAAGGAAGCAGGGCACAGAACCAGGGGTGAGGGATCTGAATTCCTGTGAGACTTTTAGCTTGTTATCTCTTGAGAATAATTTTTGCATTAAAATTTTAAATATTCATTCACTTATTTTTTTTTTAAGATTTTTTTTTATTTTATTTAGTTGACAGAGGAGAGAGAGATCACAAGTAGGCAGAGAGGCAGGCTGGCAGGGAGAGAGGAGGAAGCAGGCTCCCCGCTGAGCAGAGAACCCAACATGGGGCTCGATCCCAGGACCCTGAGATCATGACCTGAGCTGAAGGCAGAGGCTTAACCCACTGAGCCACCCAGGTGCCCCTATTCATTCACTTATTATTAATTATTCACAATTTCACTGGGACACCTGGGTGTCCAGCGTCTTGGGATCAAGTCCCACATGGGGCTCCTTGCTCAGCAGGGAGCCTGCTTCTCCCTCTGCCTCTGCCTGCCATTCTGTCTACCTGTGCTCGCTCTCTCCCCCCCCCTCTGATAAATAAAAACTTTAAAACAAACAAACAAACAAACAATTTCACTCTGGGTGCCTGGGTGACTCAGTGGGTTAAGCCTCTGCCTTTGGCTCAGGTCATGATCCCAGGTTCCTGGGATCCAGCCGACATCCAGCTCTCAGCTCAGTGGGAAGCCTGCTTCCTTCCCCTCTCTGCCTGCCTCTCTGCATGCTTGTGATCTCTCTCTGTCAAATAAATAAATAAACTCTTAAAGAAAGAAACAAACAAAAAAACCAATTTCACTCAAATTCCAAAAGTTTTCTCCTTTCAATTTTTTGATATTCTTAAATAGTTCTACCAAAAAAACCTTAATTTTATCTTACAGTAAAGCTTGCAAATGTTTTAAGTAAAAGTACTACTTAAATTTTAGCTCCTGTTTTTAATTCCAGTAATATCCAGTGTTATACTAGTATATACAAGTTAATATCCAGTGTTATACTAATTTCAGGTGTGCAATTTAGTGATTCAATACCTGCACACAACACCCAGTGCTCATAAAGGTTCCCTCCTTAATCCCCATTCCCTATTTAACCCATTCCCCCACAATGACCCGTCGGGTAACCCATCAATTTTTTCCCTAGCGTTGAGAGTCTTGTTTCTTGGTTTGCCTCTCTTTTTCTCCCTTTGCTCGCTTGTTTTGTTATCTTAAATTCCACATATGAATAAAACCTTCTAGCATTTGCTTTTCTGATTTATTTCGCTTAGAATATGCTCTCTAGCTCCATCCATGTCACTGCACGTGGCCAGATTCCATTCTTTTTCATGGTTGAATAATATTCCATTGTGTGTATATATACCACATCCTGCATCCTTTTTTTTTTTTTTTTCTAAAGATTTTATTTATTTATTTGACAGACAAAGGTCACAAGTAGGCGGAAAGAGGAGGAAGCAGGCTCACTGCGGAGCAGAGAGCCTGATGCAGGGCTCGATCCCAGGACCCTGGGATCATGACCTGAGCTGAAAGCAGAGGCTTTAACCCACTGAGCCACCCAAGTGCCCTGATCCTGCATCCTCTTTATCCCTTTATCAGTCGATGGACACTTGGGCTGCTTCCACATCTTGGCTATCATAAGTAATGCTGCTATAATCACAGGGTTGCATATTTCTCTTTGAATTAGTGTTTCTGTATTCATTGAGTAAACACCAAGAAGTACAACTGCCGGTACAGGGTAGCTCTATTTTTAACTTTTTGAGGAACCTCCATACCGTTTCCCACAGTGGCTGCATCCCACCAACAGTACACAAGGGTGTAGTTGTTCTTGTCTTTATAACTGAAATCTGTGACTGCTTTTGTGTTACCAGCTGTTATCACTGGTGAAATAAGTTTATTACAGCTAGAAGTCAAGTACTTCAGGAGAGCAGGACTTCAAATGTGATCCAAAGCCAGGGTTCTAAGGCCAGAAGGGTATCTGTATACATGCAGTTCTCCCAGAAGAGAAAGGAGTTAGGTAATGCAAAACATTTTACACTGAATTTTTAAATTTTTAGTTTGAAAGCTTCATCTCATTCAAAGGCAGCTGCCAAGCACATTCAGTATATTAATTTAGATACCCACAGATGTTTAGAGAGATCTGATCTGGTCCAACATTCTTATTTCATAGAGGGGGCAAAGATCTAAGACTGTTAAATTGTGTGTCAAGGGGGTAGTTAAGTGTGGTAAAGTAGGTACTAGGATTACAGGATGGAATTCTGACCACCCAGGTGGATACCAACCACTTGGGACTCTGTAATGTGCCTTCCTGCAAAGAACACACAGCAGCGACCGGGCAGTCGTCCTCACAACAGGGTTTACTGGCACAAGCCACTACTCACATCTGAACTCTTACCTCTAATGCGGTTTTCTCTGTATGGGTGCCTCCAGTCTTATCCAGTAGACGTGGTCCCTAAATTACAGCATGTAAGCTATTTCAGTAAATTTCTCACCGACACAGTAAGGTATCAGAAATACTTTTCCTTCATCACTATAAATCTCTTAAATTGGCAAAAACAGGTTTGCTGAAACTTTCTTTCTTTTGCCTCTGCCTTAGTCAAATGATAATTGAAGGGCCTATAAACGAGCATATAAACTGAATGAAGAAGTTACTTACAGTTACAATTTTGGAGTGACTCCTTCTGTAAAGCAAATAATCTCTTTTCATTGTGTGCCATAGACCAAGGAAGCTCCCCTGGGGACAATTTGCATAGCCTCGGTAAGAATCTCCAGCAGAGCCTAGCATTAGACTCTCAATTCAGTGCCCCAATCTCTGAACTACTAACAATTACCTCTGGATCTCCAAGGTCATTTAGGTATATATACAGTGATTTTCTCATACCTATTTGTGTCTTTTATGATTGGATATATGTATATGGATTTAATTTGAATGTTACAGACTATCCTTTTAAAAAGCCTGCCTGAAGTGAAATGAAAGGATTTTCTTATGTTAATAAATCAGAGTATCAGAATGTGTCAAACACCTACAACATTCCTAACACTGCATAAAGCACTGTGGTAGAGGGTGGAGAAGGATGGTAAACACAGAGCTAATACCACATGAGAGATTAAATTCTGAACCAAGAAACGATTTGAGAATAATTAAGTATAGCGAATAAAGTTCAGCAAGAGAGGGAAAAGAAAAAATCATGACTGTACTAGAACAGTAGGCTTTAGGAAGGATGTAGGATTTGAGTGAAGCCTTAATGAATGAATAGGATAGAGAAAAACAGAAGGCAAGGGGAAAGGCATTTCAGGTATCTGCGTAAGTGTGTAGGTATAAAGAACTGGGAGGGGGTACACAGCAGCATAAACAAAAGTATGAAAATGTAATGGGAGGGAAAGCAGATATGCTTTACTGGACTGGTAAATGGAGGTTATAAAGGTAGAGTAAATGAAAACCATCATATAACAATAATGGGAATAGCCAGCATTTGTTAAGCCTTAATATCAATGGTCAGGCTCCAGTCTAAGCAGGTGTGTGTATGTGTGTGTGTGTGTGTGTGTGTGTATAATGTGCATTGTATGCAATGTTATATAACTTCTGGAAGGCCACAGAGGACTTGGTGGGATTAGAACACAAGCAATATAACTCTTGAGCCTGACAATATGGCAACAGTGATTTTTGTCACCTATAAAAATAAGGTCACGCTGGCGAAATTCTTTCCTAGAATTCCATTTTCTAAAGTATATGGTCCAGGGCGCCTGGGTGGCTCAGTGGGTTAAGCCGCTGCCTTCGGCTCAGGTCATGATCTCAGGGTCCTGGGATCGAGTCCCGCATCGGGCTCTCTGCCCATCAGGGAGCCTGCTTCCTCCTCTCTCTCTCTGCCTACTTGTAATCTCTATCAAATAAATAAATAAAATCTTAAAAAAAAAAATAAAATAAAGTATATGGTCCAATGTCTAAGCTTAATTAAGTTCCTTAGGTTTTCTCTTTGAAATTTCCAGGAAGAACCAGTTTTGTAGGTGCTTCTAAAGATAATAAGTTTCTCTTCAAGGCACTTAAATGACAGACACAAGGTTAAAAGTTTTTTCACTTTTTAGAACAGGCATTCTGGCTGGTTATTAGACTGCAAATTCAGTACTTAGCACAGGAAGTTCTGAAATTATAATTGGGTTATGTTCCAAAACTTTATTTTTAAGTTAGTTATTTGGAACTTGAAACACATATTCCCATAGAAACAATGCTATAAATGGTGAGTCAGTTCTATGTTCACACCCTAAAATCTTTTAAAACCCTAATGTAGCTTTACATCAGTCCTACCAGTGCTACAGGGTGACTTTTATCATTTGTACTAACAGAGGTACCATACAGTAATGCCTACCTCACTGACCTCCAGGTATAAGGATGTGGCTTAATGGCCTCTGTGCCTTTGCCTAGCACACACTGCCCACACAGCTGGCCCCTGACGCATGCTTGCTCAAATGAAGTCTTAAAAAGAGCCCAGGGGGGCGCCTGGGTGGCTCAGTGGGTTAAGCCGCTGCCTTCGGCTCAGGTCATGATCTCAGGTCCTGGGATCGAGTCCCACATCAGGCTCTCTGCTCGGCAGGGAGCCTGCTTCCTCCTCTCTCTGCCTGCCTCTCTGCCTACTTGTGATCTGTCTGTCAAATAAATAAATAAAATCTTTTTTTTTTTTTTAAGATTTTATTTATTTATCAGCGAGAGAGAGGGAGAGAGCGAGTACAGGCAGACAGAATGGCAGACAGAGGCAGAGGGAGAAGCAGGCTCCCTGCTGAGCAAGGAGCCCGATGTGGGACTCGATCCCAGGACGCCGGGATCATGACCCGAGCCGAAGGCAGCTGCTCAACCAACTGAGCCACCCAGGCGTCCCAAATAAATAAAATCTTAAAAAAAAAAAAAAAAAAAGAGCTCAGGAAGGGGCACCTGGGTGGCTCAATGGGTTAAGCCTCTGCCTTCAGCTCTGTCCT
Organism: Mustela lutreola; assembly: GCF_030435805.1. Classification (NCBI taxonomy): domain Eukaryota; kingdom Metazoa; phylum Chordata; class Mammalia; order Carnivora; family Mustelidae; genus Mustela; species Mustela lutreola. The sequence continues at coordinate 117,449,183 of NC_081296.1, read as the reverse complement.
GATCTCAGGGTCCTGGGATCAAGTCCCACATCCGGCTCTCTGCTCAGCAGGGAGCCTGCTTCCTCCTCTCTCTGCCTACTTGTGATCTCTCTCTGTCAAATAAATAAAATCTTTAAAAAAAAAAGAAAGAAAGAAAGAGCGAGCGAGCCCAGGAAGTAGGCACCAATAGATCTGGATACAAACTTTAACACTTATTCAGCTATGAGGAAACATCTTTACCTCTCTAAACCTGCTTTTCTCATCAATAACAATAATCCTATTCCTCCCAGGGTTCTCATATAAATTAGAAAGGACAATTTCTTCTTGTCTTTTTAGTCAAGCATAATACAATTTTCCTTAAGTATTAATGTCATCATTGTGAACACAGTTCATGGTATTTATAATGATCAATTTCAACCTGATTCTTTATAGATGAGAAAACAAAATGAGGCCCTAAGAGGTTCAGAGACATGAAAAGGTCACTTCAGTTTTAGTGGCCCTTGGCTCCTCAATCCTGGTCCCCGAGTACAGAACCAACTGGCTGTCTGCTTTCTCCTCTGCATTGTGTTTTGCTGAAATACAGGAGCTATTCAAATTGCCAAGGGCTGTTTGCACCTACACAAAATGGCCCGAGACTGCTGTACTTTGGGAGATTGTGGTTTGTTGGCTGGTTACTATTTTTATGCCTCCTTGCTTGTCAAGCCAACAGCGATCACTTCTGAAAGGGATGCTGATCTCCCGCTGCCTACTATTTCAATCTGTTATGGGTTATGAAATTAGACAAAAACTCACTGAAGCTGAATTTATATAATTTTCAGAGAGGACCTAGGGAAGTAATCTGTAAGATAAGACTTTAATTCCTGCACTTGGTTTCATCTATTTTAATTGCTAATAGGCAATGATCTGCTTTAGCCTTGCTGCTGGCCAGGGGACTGGATAAGCTGAGGTTGCCAACTGAGTGACTTCTGATTAAGTGAGGTGTTACTACAGGTAAGCTGCTAGGTCTAGGAAATAAATTTATGCATACAGAAAAGCAAAGGGAACACAGTGGCTTCTGGAATATTTCTCTCTCCCTCCAGGAGAAGAGAAGAGCATATGGGTGGCTCAACTGATTAAGAACTGGACGCTTGGTTTCACTTGGGTCATGATCTCAGGCTCCTGGGACTGTGCCCTGCATCAGGCTCTTTGCTCAGGATTCCACTGCCAGATTCTCTCCCTCTGCCCCTTTATCCACTCATGCTCACACACAAGCGCTCTCAAATACATACATACATACATACATACACAAACAAATAATTTTTAAAGAAAAAAAGTAGAGAAGTATTTAATCCAGGCGGTCTCTACATTAGAGGCAACACGGCATCTTCTGACCACTAGAGGGCACCATGTGAACAGTAGGCTTCTCTCTGCAAGAAGCAGCTTTACCAGGAAGTCACTTTTTTGCACGTGGCATTGGTATTCTTGGTATTCTCAGGGTTCATTTTGTGGAACTTAGATCTATTTATTCCAAAGTGCCTCTGTGACTTTGGGACCCACCTAAATCTGCTCCTTCCCCTGAATTCTCTGTCTCAGCTGGCACTGCCACGAACCAATCACCCAGGCTACTTGGGAATCACCTGGGACTTCTCCCTCCCTTAATAGTCACCAATTTTCCAGTATTTCTTAAATCTGCCCCACTATTCCATGCCTACCTTCCCTACCCTCCTGAGGCCTCTTACATCACTCCTGAGTTATTACAACAGGCTCCTTAACTGGCTCCTCAAATCCATCCTTCACCCTCAAACAATTAATAAAGAACAAAAATAACAAAAATCAGACCGTATCATTCTCCTTCTTAAACCCTTCTATGGTTCCCTTCATGTATCCTCAGGGTAAAGTACGAACTTCTCAGCAAAGCATAGAAAGCCAACAGTGCCCACCCATCTAGTCTTATGTTTGGCTGCTTCTTGCTTCAAACTTCATGTTCAAGCAGCATAAAACCACTTGCTCTCTCTACTCCAACCGCGCCCCCCTCAAGCCCACCTTACTTAATGTACTTATCTCCGTTTTAATTCATGCCGATTGGTGCTTCTGCCTGAACCTCCCACATACCTAAGAATCAGTATATCACCTCCTCCAGAAAACCTGTAGTACCTCCCTCTCCCACTATTCTAGGTTTTGATATTACTCTGTATCATCTCCTTATTTTGCACTTATTTACACTATATTTTCATCATCAGAACAGTAACATAAAGTAGGTGTTAAAGCGCAGACTAACCAGACTGCCTGCATTCAAATTCTGGCTTTGCCACTTATAGGTATGTGACCTTGAGAAGGCTGCATAAGTAATTTGTGCCTCAATTCTCTCATCGGAGAATGGGGATGATGATCGTTCCTAGGGTGTAGAGTTATCACAAGGCAGTGGCTGTCAGGGAGAAAATGCTAAATAAGAGCTGGCTACTACCGTTATCTGTGTGTCTGTCCGTAGATCTCACCACTAGATTATGAGCAACCTGAAGGCAAGGCTGTTAGCCTGTTTCTGTGCAATACAGTAAGCATTCAATAAATGCCTCTAAAGAAGCAGCTGGTGAAGCAGCTCTAGGACAATGGGAAGTGCTACCCAGACTCCTTCCCTCAGCAGATAGATACACACAGCTTTTTAATTTGTGTTTTTTTCCAATTATAGCTACCTTTTTCTTGTTTAATTCCAACCAAAACCCTGAAAATTTCACTCTCTCATCTAATTAAAAGTCAACAAAATGAAACCAATAAAAAGAGTATCATAAAAAAGTGTGTTCATTCTAAGAAGCTTAACTCCATTTTTAAGCTTAAATCTATTTAAGATTTAAGATCCCCTTCATCCCCAGGACCTACCACAGCAAAGCCTCCATGCTTTCATATACGCTATGCCATTCGCTTTGCTTAGAACCTTTTCGATGTCCAGCTCACTCTCTTTGGGAAGCCCCCCAACCCCCACCCATCCCAGGATAATGCAGATGTCCCTCTTCTGTGCTTCCAAACAGCCCCTACCTACAACTATATGGTGACCAAAAAATGTATCATCCAAACTGAATGTTAGGTCTATTACCACACTCTTGGCATGGATTATAATTATGTGGCTCCCCTGCTTTGCTGTAAGCTCCCTGAGATCAAGGCATTGTCTTAGTCATCAAGGTGTCCCTCAGTCTTTAACAATGGCCTGGCATTAAGTGGTATTTGATCAATTTTGAATGAATAAATGTTGAAATAGGCATTTTATCTTACTTACCAATTTCTTCCTTCCTTGTAATCTCTACATCCACCAAGGGGCTCAAAGTCGCAACCATGAGATCGAGAGTCACATGCTCCTCTGACTTGAGCCTGCCAGGCACTCAATTTTTTGCATTATTTGCATTTCTGCACTTAAATTTTTGCATTATTTCAATCATGGCAACTTTTACATAGTGGTAAAAATTTACAAAGCAAGTTCCCATACATTAAACAACTGGTTCTCACGACACTGAGATAGGTATTTTCATTATCCTCATTCTGTGAATAAGGCAACAAGTTTAGTGGTTGTTACTGGAGTGCTCATCTGGCAAGCAGAAGATGGGACTCAAACTCTGGAGTCTTGATTCAGAACCGAGTTTCAGCTTTTATAAGCCAGACAACACTCTTCCTGGCAATGACTATTAACTGAAGTGCCGCTTTGGAACGTCCTGAGCCTCACAGTCACCCACTCTCGCACAGCTCCACATGGCAGGCGGCACGCCATGCCCCTGCCCCATCTCCTCTTCCATCTGCTGACTCCCACAGCCCATCAGAGCAAGCCCTTCCCTAACACTAAAAGATGTCAAGTGGGGACGGAGCTCTTTAGTTACCTTGAAAAAAGGATTATGTGTAGCTCACATAGATAAGAAATGAAAAATCCGGTTGGTGATTTAATTCATTTTCCAACGTTACTGGGAAAACGATTTTAAACTCAGAGCAGAGCAGTGTAAAAAAACCCATGTCCCCAACACTCAATGTTGTGATTAAACTTCTATGTACTATTTTGGGGCTTCGTTTTCAGAACATCATCAACCACTTCACACTCATTCTAAGATCTCTTGTAGTTCCCATACAAGCCATGATGTAAGTATAGTTAGAAATCTATCTTAAATATGTGCCGTGTCCTCCCGTGCCACGTCTACAAACTGCAGTCATTAATCCCCCTTCTTCGTTCTAATTCTCTTTCCTTGATGTTTGGCATGCTACCTCTAGATACAGATCAAGGAGAACCCTTCACACCATATCAATACAGGGATGTCTGGGCAGTGGTTTTCACGGCAAGTATAGCCACTCCTTCCCTCCCAACCATGAAATTATTAAACTCTCTACAAATATGAAGCTTTTGGGGGTTTGATGTTGTTGTTGTTTTTTATTTTTTTATTTTTATTTATTTTATTTTTTAAGATTTTATTTATTTATTTATTTGACAGAGAGAAATCACAAGTAGATGGAGAGGCAGGCAGAGAGAGACAGAGGGAAGCAGGCTCCCCGCTGAGCAGAGAGCCCGATGCGGGACTTGATCCCAGGACCCTGAGATCATGACCTGAGCCGAAGGCAGCAGCTTAACCCACTGAGCCACCCAGGTGCCCCTGTTGTTGTTTTTTAAAATGAGTTTGGCCAATATAAATCAAACGATCAGAGGCTGGATGGACATCATCATTAGCATGAAAAAGTTTGAGAACGAGACCACGGAAGTAGACTTCATAAGGACAAACTTAAAATAGCAACCCTGTTATATTTAAACACTCACGTCTGTTACTTGATCATAGAATTTTAAACCAGTCCAAGGCAAAACATTCCTTTTCTCCACCTAGTCAATTCTCACCAACCTGAGTAGGGAATAGAGAACATAAGGCCATGAATCATCACAGGCCATCCTTAGGCAGGGTGATGCATATACAACAGCACAGTTATGATCGAATGCTGCCTCTCCTCGTTTTAAACAAGGAATTGATTATTAACAGTTATCTCCGGAATGACTTTCATTTTTGTATTTTATGTACTCTAGTATAGGTTGAATTTTTACAAAAAAACATGGATTTTGTATTTCCATTTTGAGAAAAAAAACAATATACATGAATCACTTAATTTGGTTCACATAAAAGCATATAAGACTAACAATGTTAATATTTCAGGATAAAATATACTAGCACAAGGAAAAAAATATCAGGAGAAAACATCCTGTAGAGACCAAAGTGACCTCTCAAGCAGGTGTTTTTCAAATACAATTTAATTTTTTGGGAAGACAACAGATTACAGCTTAACAATAAAAATCTATGGAAACTTTTCTGCCTTTGTATCCCAAATGGTTGTCTTCCCTTTGGGCCAGAAGGTTAATAGCTAAGGCTTATTAGCACTTTCCTGACTGGAAGAAGAAAGGCCCGGAAAGCAGACACTTCTTTTCTCCCGCACATTAGGATAGGAAATGGTGCTAAAAAGAACACAGAGACACTCTCAAAAAGCTCCATGAACTTATCTTCCTCAGAGACTGGCGAAAGAGAATAAGGAAAGGAAACAGTACAAAATTTAGCACTGTTCCGGTGCCTGGGTGGCCCAGTGGGTTAAAGCCTCTGCATTCGGCTCAGGTCATGATCCCAGGGTTCTGGGATCGAGCCCCACATCACGCTCTCTGCTCAGTGGGGAGCCTGCTTCCCCCTCTCTCTGTCTCTGCCTGTCACTCTGCCTACTTGTGAACTGTCAAATAAATAAATAAAATCTTAAAAAAAAAAATTTAGCACTGTTAACATGAAATCAAAACATAAGGTCAAGAGCAAGTGACTGAGACTGCACTCCATGCCCCGCTAAGGTCCTGGTTAAATATGGTCTCTTTTTTCTCTGACAATGAGGCACCAGGACTCCCCCACAAACCACCTCCAAAGTAGGCCATCCCACTGTAATGGGAAGAATAGAAAGGCTTCTGGAAAGGCGACTCAACCTGAGTTATTCTACACAGTGAAAATTTGGTCACGATGGAGAAATCTCTTAAAACGAATGTTAAGATATTAAAGAAAAAAGTTCTACTGCAGACGGTCTTTATTGATCTTTGAAAATAGTTTCCCATCCACCAGGTTTCAATTTTCTCTAAGATGAGGAAGCCCCCATCCAGCGCCCAAACCCATTCAGTTATTACTGATACTTCATCAAAGAGCCAGCAAGTGAATCAAAAATAAAGTTTTGAGGTTGTGATGGCCAGCCATCATTCAGGCTTCCTCTTTTAGTATCCCAATTCTCCCCCCATCATATCCATATGCACTGACAGAATTTCACAGACTCAAATTTCTTCCTGTCAAAGGAGAAGGTAGTGATTGCTTTGAAGTTAACATGAGAACTACATCCTTCACCATTTCTGCTCCAAAGTGCCTTGAACTTCGAACCATGAAACTGATTCTAAGAAGTCTCCTCAAAAAGCCTGGAACCACTCCTCGGGTTCGAGAAAATCGTTGCTGTCGTGAGACAGCGAGACATACGGTACGGAACTACACTCAGGCCAACAGAGAATCTGCGCGTAACCTACCACGTTTAAGCTCGACTGGAGTTATTATTACACACATACAAAATGCCCTGCTGTCCCCCAGGAAACATCAAGGACTTTCATCGACATCTCCCCGACGTTCCCAATTTGGAGAAGGTCATGTTAACCTTTCAGATCCTACAGACGCGTTCGTTGATTAATTTGCCTAAGGCTGGGAAGGTGGCTGAGCTCAGACCCAAGCCTCCAAGTTTTAGCGGTTATGATTCCCGATCTACGCCCAACGCATTTGCCGAACACTAACAGAACTTCTAGCAAGCGCCCACCACTGGAATCGAAAGCACTTTTTTCCCAGGAAACACATCTTTTCCACCGAAAATTCCCAAACCCAAGACCCACTACTTTTTACTGAACAAAAAGCGTGTGTGCCGGCAAGAGGGGGGTGAAAAGAGCGTGGCAAGAATTTGCACGGCTCTTACGCCTCCTCCCTCGGAGCGCGCCCAAGTCTGCGGCCTCGGGCTCCGGGACACTTCCCCTCCCACCCGCCGAGGAGCCGCAGCTGTAAGTTGAGAGAAGCGGGCTCTGGGCACGTCAATCAACCGGGTCCTCCCGCCTCCCGTCTACACCTCCCCTCCCCTCCCCCCCCCACCCCCAAAAAATAAAGACAGAGAAAGAAAGGGAAAAGAAGGTAACTAATTTGAGAACTAGACTCCGCCGGGGCTTCGCCTCCGACCCAGGGAGGCCGCACGTCCCGGACGAGGCGCGCCGGCGAACGGCGGGATCGAGCAGGCGGCCCGGCAGCCGCCCGTCGCCGGGTCCTCGCGGCGCGTCCTCCGCGCCCTGGATCCCCGCACGGGTCGGCACCGCTCCGGCCCCGCACTCCGCCAGGCCCGCGGCCCGCGTCCTCCCGCCCGGGCCAAAGTTGCGCAAATAGCCCCACAACTGGCAGATACTCACCGGCCGCAGCAGGAACCGGGGCTGCGGAGGTTTTAGGGAGTTTAAGGCAAATCAGCCGCGGGAAAGGCGGGCGGAGGTGAAGGGGCCGCGAGCTGCAGTGGCGGCGGCGCGCGGCGTTCGGGCTGGGCTGCGCGGAGAGGCTCTGGCTCTGCCAGGGACTGTGCTGCAACAAAGGACTTCCGCTGCCGCACAGCCGCGCCTGCCGCACCGCACTGAGCCGGCCCCGCTTACGCGGCGACTCCGGGTCTGCCCACCAGTTCGCTGCGGCGTCCGCCAGCCTTCCCCTCCCTCTCGCCCGCCCACCCACTCCGCCGCTGGCTGCTAGGGGCACCCGCGGTCGCCTGTTTGTTTGCAACAAGTTTCTGCGTCGGGCTCCGGGGAGGCTGGCGCAACCCGCACCGCGGGGGCCGGCGCGGCGGCGGCTTTACCACCCCTCTCGCCCCTCTCCCAAGGGTAGGCTTGGGACCTCCTCCTCCTCCTGTTTGCACAGCTGGATGGGACTGGGCTCCTCCCGACTCCCCAAGGGCAGGATGCTGTTTTCCCACTCCGTCCAGATGTCAGACCCCTGCCCCGGAAGGCTCGGCAGCCGAGCCTTCCCTCTCAGTTCGTCCCTGACGTTGTGGGGGCGCCAGCTCCCTTGCCCCGTCCCGTGCGCCGCCAGGCGGTCCGGGGTCGCCCATTCCCCGCGCTCCCCCCACTCTGCCTGCCATAGGCCTGTCCGCCTCTGGCCTTGAGTCACTTCCCCCGCCATGCCCCACCCCACCCAGCCCGCCTCCCCTCCCAGGCTCCAGCGGCTCAGCCTCCTTGGCCCCGCGCCCCCACCCCTCTCCCCGCGAACACGCGGGCGCATCCTTCCCCACCCCCACCCCCGAAGTGAGGCACTGCTGTGCTTTTGCACGCCCTGGGGAAAGTCCCCGGGTCACGCGGTTGTGTGTGGGGAGCCTGTGACGTTCAGGCTCGTCTCCACGCTTCCGCCTACAGAGTCACGACTGAGGACCGTGGCGGAGGTACCCCGAGCGCGGGCCGACCCCCGCCTGGCCACTAGAGTAGGCGGGAGGGCACGCACGTACGCACGCACGCACACTTCAACCCCCGCGCCCCTCGTTCCCCGGCTACCAGGCGCGCGGTCACGTGGGCCCATCGCGGGGCGGCCGGCGCGGGAAGCCGCGCGAGAGCGGACCGCAGGGTGCGTGAGCCGGCGCCGCTGCGTGACGTGCGCGGCGCGGGAGCCGCCCCTCCCGCACGGAGGAGCCGGCTGGCCGCCGCGGCGGCGTCTGGGTAAGCGACGCGGCCCGGCCCCTGTGGGCTGCTCCGGGCTCAGTCCCTCCCGCCGCGAGCCGCCCGGGGCGGCGGCCTGCAGCTGCGCCGGTCGCGGGACAGATGCAAGTAGCTGGGGCGAGGGGTGTTTTGGTCCGTTTGACATGTCAATCAGGGCGCAGGAGGAAAATGGCAACCGCGAGTGAGCACTAGGCGGAGAATGCCCAGAGCCGCCTCTCGCTGCCCGCAGAAGGCGGATGCAGGGGCCTGACCCCGCGCGGGAACCCCCGACGGGCCCGCGGCGTTCCCCGGGCGGCCGCGCGAACCCTTCTTGCAAGTGGGCGGGTCTCTTGGTGCAAGCTGAGAGACGCTGCGGCCACTGTCCTCTCCCTTCCCCACCCCCGTTTGTGATTACCCCGTTTCTAGGGCAGGAAGTTCCTCCTCCTCCATAATTCATTTCTTTCCTTTTTTTCAGATTATGTTAATCTCACTCTGAGTAAATCCAGTTTTTCTTTTTTAAAGTTTGCCGGATCGTTCACTGCTTCCCTAGCTCTCGTTATTTGGAGAAACCAAGCTACTTTGACAGCACTTAGAGCTGTACTTGGAATTTGACAGCAGCTACGGTGTTTCATTCAGTAACGCCCATTTCCCCCCAGGAAATTACATTTCGCATTCAATCTCTTGAGACTCAAGGTTGTGTTTTTTTTTTTTTTTTTTTTTTTTTTGACAAAACTGTTGTTTGGCGCAGCGTTTTGTCAAGTGTGTAAAGTACACTTTGGGATGACAGATTTTAAAGCTGAAAGGGGCCTTACAGGAAATCCAGTTCATCCCTCTGTTTTACAGATGAAGACACTGGGCCTAACGAACGTGTAGCTTGACTGAAGCCCTACACACCTTTTGAGTAACTGGACTCCAGGGCTCGAGGCCTTGGTTACCACACCAGGAGCGCAGTGCCAGTTTAACCCACTCACTGTAGAGACAGTCTGCCAGAGGTGATTATACTTGGCTTGATTCAGATTATTGAGAAACAAGGCTTGGCCGTTGTGTGTTGGCTCTGGTATTTTAAGTAATGGGGTTGGCATTGTCTTTAGGTAGAATAGATTGCCTATGATGTATTTGGGGGCTCAAAGCCCATCTTCTCCAAAATTCAGCCCTATTCTCTGTAAGAATAACCAACATTTGCAGCATTGGTTACTTCCTTAGGTTAAGGCATCAAAGTTCCTTGAGCAATCTAGGTATGTTTCGATTAAGCGTAAACTATCCAGTATCAGGAATCAGTTCCTTAAGAGCGAGCAGTATATGGGGATAGCACTTGGAATAGATTAGTTCTGATGGCTGGGAGGTTATCAGGAAAGAGTGGAACCTGGAAGGGATGGTCAGTAACAAAGCAGGGAGGGGCCTCAAATGACTTGCTCTACCTTTTTGCCCAGCCCTTCCCTGAATGTCTTATTTGGAGGTAGTGGAGATGGATTCTGCTCCAGTTGTTGGCTGTTTATTGAGCACCTGCAGTGGCTAGCCACTTTCATAGATGAATTCTGAGTACTTGACAAAAAGGGAGGTGGTATTGTCTCTTTGTTAGAAACAAGGAAACAGAGATTTACCTGGCTTCTGCGATGCTGTCATTTGCCCGTAGAATTCAAGGCTAGATCACTTATCTCCCAAGTCCAGTCAGTGCTCTTTTGCATTTTATCTTGCTACCACTTCAAGCCGGGAAAGGGATGAGAGAATCGCCTGTGGCTGATTTATTGGCGCCTGTGGTTGCCCAGAGAGGCTGAGCAGGACTTTCAGCTGCCCTCTTTGCCTTAGAAAATGGAGCTATGTGCTTCCACCCTATCTCCTGAGGGGAATGTGCAGGAGCCAGGCTGTCTAGCTGGGGAGGAGGGGCCCAAGAGTTTTGGCTGTAAAATATCCTGGCAAGGGCAATGCTGGGAAGTGTTGCATAATGCCCTCCCCACCACTGAACCAAAGTGATTTATTTACTATGGCCCGTAGGTGGTGCTTGACCATCTTGTTAAAGAAAAAACTTGTCCTTTTTTTGTAATAAAAGTCCAAAACAGAGTTGGGGGGATTTATATTATTGCAGGGTTTTTTCCTTGTCTTAAAAAAAAAAAAACAGTGCAGGTGTTCTTATCTTGATAAATTATAAAGTACTTCTACACCACTTCCTGTGCCCCCCTTTCTGCTTATTTATTCCAAATTGCATGGGAACTTCCATCTTTTGAGAAAAGAATTCTAAGAAAAATACTATGATTTATAGTTACAGCACAGGTTATGGAGTTAGACCTAGCTTTTGATCGCCACTTTATACTGTCTCCTAGTTGTGTGTTCTAAGCCCATGTCATCTGTAAAATAGATATAAAAATAACACATAGCCAAGGTGAGGACTAAAAGAATGTACATAGAGCACTTAGCACAAGGCCTTGCATGTAGTATTTACTCATTATAATGGTAACTATTTGAACTAGAACAGTATTACTCCCTCTAGGATGGGAAAGGTATTACTACTTGAACGTGCTTGGGGAGAGTAGAGGAAGAGGAAAGTATTTGAAACAAACATCAGTTTCAGGATTAGTAATTGAATTTATTCACACATCTGCTTTCCCTTTGTTCACAGGAATTTTTTTCTTTCTTTTTTTTAATCTTAACTGAAGAAAAAGTGTTTATATTATTGTAAGTTGTTTCTGAAAATTCTCTAAACTATTCCTTCCCTGTACATATCAATCATACGTTGACTTTTTGTTCCTTGTGAAAAACTCGAGGCACTTGAAGCAAAAGGCTTCATTAAGCCATCTGGATAACGTGTTTGTGGAGCATTCCGTGGCAAAGGAAGTATTGGTTCACCTATATTCAGAAGTTATAATTAGTTTTGTTTGTACTGTATTCTAGGTCTGTACTCGCGTTGTCGTTATCCAGCTTCCTTCTGTCCTTTGAGTACCTTGTTTTTTTCTTTCAGAAATGCAGTCATCACTCTTTTTTTTTTTTTTTTTTTAGTGGACTAAGAAGAATCATTTATTTTCCTTTACAGGGTTCTTATTTTTTTAAGGTTCACTAGCAATTTGCACTAACCGGTGTTAGCACTCTTGTTTGCCTGATGCTGTGGCTTTATCAGGCATCCCACATGTTGGTTAGATGGTTAGAGATGTAGTAGGCTGGCTGTGTCTGGCAACAGGCAGGCCCCAAACTAACGTTTCCCTGTTCCGTTAAAGGTTTCTAGAGCATAACTGCTCTTCCTGTGTCATCTACCACGTCTGCTTCTTACCCTCTTCTCTAATGTTTTCAGTGATTTTCGTAAGCAGATGCTTAGAATTACTGCACATTTTATCTCAATATTCTCAGATTTGAGATTTCCATATCATCTTCAGATGTTATGAAAATAGGCATAATGGTGTATGAGAGCAAATACCTTTTTTTCTTAATACTTTTTTAGAAGAAGTCTGAAAATGGTATGTTCCTCTTCTGCCCCCACTGTCCAATTAACTAGTTTGAGAGCACTTCTATTTCTCAGAATCTGGATAATTTTTTGTTTAAATTTACAATTAGAATTACAATTGTTGATTTTTGTTCATTTAATGTAATTGGTACAATTCCCACATTTTGAGCATAGCTTGTAAAATTGCTTCTTTTTCTCTGTAATTCTACAGTGTGACATATTCTCTTTATTTTCCTTGGTTTCCTTCTAACACAGTGGTTCCTAACTGAGGCGTCGTATTAGAACCACTATCCTTTTTAAAAAAGGATGTGAGATGCACCCGGGTGGCTCAGTGGGTTAACCCTCTGCCTTCAGCTCAGGTTGGGATCTTGGGGTCCAGGGATTGAGTCCCGTGTTGGGCTCTCTGCTCAGTGGGGAGCCTGCTTCTCCCTCTCTCTCTCTGCCTGCCTCTCTGTCTACTTGTGACCTCTGTCTGTCAAATAAATAAACAAATAAAATCTTTGAAAAAAATTAAAAAATAAAAATAAAAAAGGATTGAGACTCACTCTCAGCAATTCTGTTTAGCTTGGTCTAGAGTAGGACACAGGCATCAGTCTGCATTGAAAGTTTTACAATACAGTCAGTGATAAGAGCTACTAGTCCATGATAAAATGATCTCTGCAAACATTCTTTCCCTGGGTTATAAAATGTTATACCTCCATAATCCTGTGAAAGTATGATTAAAAAGTTAAAATCATTGTATAAAGTCTGTCATCATGTGGTACTTTGAATATTTCTGCTTTTACCTTTGTATTTATAGCCATGAGTAAGTATCTCAAAAAAGCTGCACATATTCCTCTGCCAACTTTTCTGCCAACTTTTCTGTCTCCTTCTCTTAATGATAATTTAATAATAAAGTCACAGTGGTAGGAACCACAGAGAAAATATCTAAGACTGTTTATTTTCTACAGGAACAGATGTCTTAGTCCTCTTGTCCCATTTTTATTAAAGATTCTACAGCCTGAGAGAATGAAAAGCTATGTATTCCAGGACATGGTCTGGCTACCATAGGTCTGAGAGTCCAGTCTAACTAATACAAAAGATTTTTTTTTAATAAGTAAAAATCAAAAGATGTTAAATTTCAAGTTAGCTTTGAATTAAACAAAAATGGATACTGGTATAAAGCTGTTGTAGTTTACTTAGTTTGAGCTAATCCAGAGTTACTACAATTTAGTTAGTAAACAAGGTTTTGTAGTCTCTCTTAAATATTAATACTAATTCTATTATTATAGTATAAATACCACTTTGATAATAGGTATAGCATTTTAAGATGAAGCACTCTTTCATTTTGGCTTTTGTCTCTATAATAAAATGATAAATTATTTTTTGCATCTCTTCTCACATCTTAAAATTTCCACCCAAAATTCTTTTCTTTTAAGATTTTATTTATTTATTTGAGAGAATGAGAGCATGAGCAGTGGGGAGAGGGAGAAGCAGGCTTCCCGGTGAGCAGGGAGCCCTGACAGTGGAGTTCCATCCCAAGACCCCAGGATCATGACCTGAGCCTAAGGCAGATGTTTAACCAGTATAGGTACCCACATGTCTCTCCACTCAAAATTCTTAAATAAAACTTCTGAGATCTTTCTGTATGCATAGGAATCTTTAGCTATTCCACATACCAGAGAAAATAATATTTATGGTCAAAGAAATGATGAGCAAAGGCTACATGAAAAACCTATCTAATAAATTTGCCAAGTAGATTGTATTAGAAAATGTTTTTAAGGGATGCCTGGGTGGCTCAGTTGGCTAAGTGACTGCCTTCGGCTAAAGTCATGATCCTGGAGTCCCAGGATTGAGTCCCACATTGGGCTCCGTGCTCCGCAGGGAGTCTGCTTCTCCCTCTGACCCTCCCACTTCTCATGCTCATTCTCTCTCTCAAATAAACAAATAAAATCTTAAAAGAAAACGTTTTTAATAACTTTGTGATGGATTGGCTCTTTTGACAAATAAAATCTGATTGTGTTGCCTTAAAATGTGAAAGGTCTGTTATTATACAAAGAAGTTTGAGCGAACCTATTATGTGTCTAAGTTGTGGGTTTTTTTTTTTTTCCTCTTAAGCATATCTGAATTTGTTTCACTTTATAAACTTGGAAAAAGTTTCCCTTTATTCGCTTCAATATATTTGCAAAACCTGCCATCGGTATGTATGTTAAAAGTTACAGATGGGGATTTTGAAGAAAGGGGATGAGTTAAACGTCAGACTCAAGGGGCGCCTAGGTGGCTCAGTGGGTTAAAGCCTCTGCCTTCAGCTCAGGTCATGATCTCAGGGTCCTGGGATTGAGCCCCGCATCGGGCTCTCTGCTCAGCAGGGAGCCTACTTCCCTTCCTCTCTCTGCCTGCCTCTCTGCCTACTTGTGATCTCTGTCTGTCAAATAAATAAATAATCTTAAAAAAAAACAAAACAAAACATTTTCAGTCATAAAAGAATGAAGTCACAAAGATGAAACGTCGAGTATAGGGGCTATAGTCAATGATACTGTAATGCTGGGGCATCTGGGTGGCTCAGTCAGTTAAGAGTCTGCTCGGCAGGGAGCCTGCTTCCTCCTCTCTCTCTGCCAGCTTCTCTGCCTACTTGTGATCTCTGTCTGTCAAATAAATAAATAAGATCTTTAAAAAAAAAAAAAAAGTCAGACTCGAAATACTACCGCACCATTATGGCTAGTTGTTGACTTTGCGTACCTCTCCCACCTTCTCTGAGCCTTGGTTCCTCAGCCATAAAATGGAACTAATATTATATCTGCTCTATTACCTCATAGGATTTAAAAAAAGATAGCATAGGGCAGAGATTCTCAAAGTGTGGATCAAGGATCCCCAGAGATTCCTGAAACCTTTTCAGGATCTGCAAGGATCTTGCTTTTGAAAGGCCAAAATCTCTAAATATACTTGAATTAAAACAAGTTGTGGCAACAGATTGAACACAGAAACAAAGAACCCAGCTGTATTTTTTAAAGCGTGGTATTAAAGAGTACTGTAAAATAGAAAACAGTGCTACTCTTCCCACTTAAAAAATATAGGTGGTTATTTTTTAGAAAAAAATGTTAAAATATAATGGGTTTATTATTATTTAAAATGAATTAAACATTTTAAAATGTCTCACTTTTTATATGGTAAATATTGATAAATACAACCCACATAAGCAACAGCTCTTTGCAGTCCCTAATGCTGCTCTTAAGAGTGTAAGTGGATCTTGAGGCCAGAACTTCTTAGAAGTGGTGAAGGGTAATAATAATGGCTGACTAGTTCCTGTTGGGACAGTTCTGAACTAGAAACTACATTTGACCCTTGAACAGCGTGGGGATTAGGGCCACCAGCCTCCCTGCACAGTCAAATATCTGCATTTAACTTGACACCTACCCCCAGCCTCCCAAGTTTAACTACTAACAGCCTACTATTGACTGGAAGCCTTACTGATAGCATAAACAGTCAATTAACGTAATTCATATGTTACATGCATTATATACTGTATTCTTATAATAAAATAAGCTAGAAAAAAGAAAATGTTATTAAGAAAATCATAAGGGGCACCTGGCTGGCTCTGTAGAGTGTGCGGCTCTTGATCTCCAGGTGGTAAGTTCAAACCCCATGTTGCACCTAGAGCTTACTTAAAAAAAAAAAAGAAAGGGAAAGGAAATCATAAGGAAGAGAAAATACATGTATAGTACTGTACTGTGTTTATCCAAAAAAAATCTGCTTATAAGCGGGCCCGTGCAGTTCAAACTGATGTGGTTCAAGGGTCAACTCTATAAACTTGAAAAAAAGCTTTAGAAACAAGGGATGGCAATTGAAAGTGACAGAAATCAGACAGAAACTGGAATGAAGTCTATACTTGGAAGAAGGGAAGAGCAGTGGATGATTTTTATGGCTTTTTCCTGAGAGAAGTCTCCAGTTGGTGACAGGAGGAGCTGACCAAACTTAGGTTAATAATCTGTAATCTTACTTGCTTGAAGAAAAGAGGACAGAGTTCAGAGTGACCACACAGCTGGAAAGAAAAGGAAAATCCTAGAAAGGATGCTGGGGGAACCCCACATATTGAATCTCTTGCCAACCCCTAAACTTATACATATGTTGAACTTTCATACAGCACACCAACAAGTAAAAAACTAAACCAAAAGAGAGACAGGGTTTGAAGTTTAAGTCCAGCCAAGTTAATTGTAACAACAAAGCAAAACCATCAGTACTTTTTGGAAGAATATTACAGAATCTAGAGTCTTTACCACAGTAATCACAATGTCTAGGATATTGTCCAAAATGAAACAGGAAACTATCACCCTAATTAATGGAGATTAACTCCAAAATGACCCAGAGGTTGGGTTTGGCAGAGATTTAAAGCAGCTATTACAACTCTGCTTAAGATTGTAAAGCAAAATAAAGTGGTAATGTGTCAACAAATAGGAAATCTCAGCAGAGAAATAGAAACTAAAAAGGAATGAGATAAAAATTTTAGACTAGAAATATGACAAATTAAAAATTCACTGAATGAGTTTAACAAAAATGACAGTGAACTTCCATCTTAATAGGAAGTATCTCACCTGAAAAAAAAAATTTTAATCCCCTTATGCCTTAATTTTTTAAAAAAGATTTCATCTATCTATTTTAGAGAGAGAATCCCAAGCAGACTCTGCAAGGAGTGTGGAGCCCGACATGGGGCTTGATCCTGTGACACTGAGATCACAATCTGAACAGAAACAAAGGGCCAGATGCTGAACTGACTGAGCTGCTCAGGCACCCCTGAAACAGAAAAATTATTGATGTGAAAGTTCTATATAAACTTCATCACTGTAGGGATGCCTATAGGGAGCCACCCGGGTGGCTCAGTCAGTTAACCTTCTGCCTTCGGCTCAGGTCATGATCCCGGAGTCCTGGGATCAAGTTCCGTATCAGGCTCCCCACTCTGTGGGGAGTCTGCCTCTCCGTCTACCTATTGCTCCCCTGCTTGTGCTCTCTCTCTCTCTCAAATAAATAAATAAAATCTTTTAACTTCATCACTATACATTAGCAGCAGGGATTTTTACTCTAGGTTTCTTTCAAGGTCTAAACTCAGCTCTTCCCTCAGCATGTGGACCGCCTTCACAGTGTATGAATCAAAGCCATGGACAGAGTACTCTCACATTCTCTTCTGACCTCAGCTGTCTCCTTGCCACTGTCAGAAGTAAACCTCTCTCTTCTCTATGGCTGACTGCTACATTGTGCTTGTTCCTTCTGGCTTCCGGAGGTGCCACCCCTCTTCAGCCTGAAAGTCTTTCTCTGAGCGGAAGCTCCCTATCGTCAGCATCCTATCCTATCTGTACCTGCCCTTTATGGCCTCTGCCGTCTAACATTCCCTTGCAGTGAGATATTTTGCTTTTGATGCTTTCCCAGACTATTGTCAGAGGTCACCAGAAATCTCTTAGTCACCACACTTGGAGTATTTATAATAGGCCTCATCTGCATGTTTCTCTGCAGTACTTTCCACCAGAGGTGGACCACTCCCCACCCAGGTTCTTGCCTTTCCTTTACCTCCCCCCACCCATCCCCCCACTCAGTGTTGATAAGTTTCCTTATTACTCCTCTTGTGTCTTTTCTGTGTTGTTTGATGATTCATTTGTAGCTTGTTTCCCCCCTTTTATTTCACTCAATAGTCCCATCCACTCCTGGTGGCTTCAGCTATGTAATTACAGAAGACCTCCTCTCCCTGTCTAGCCCTTTCCTGCATAGTGTCTCCATTGATCACTAAACATTTCTACTCAGATGCGCTGGCATGAACACCTTGAACTCACTGTGTCCAAAATGAATTTTTTCTTTTATGTCTATGCCTCTTTGCTGGCATTCTGGAACATTGCTCTTATATTGATACCTACCACATGACAGTTACTCTGCAAATAAGACCTGAAGGGATGAATGAATTCTTCCAGTAACCCAAGCTAGAATTCTGAGACTTGACTTTGACTTTATCTCCTCTGTGGCTGACCACATCCAGTCTGGCTGCCAAACCATGTCAGTTCTATGTCTGGTGTATCTCTTGTATTCCTTCATTTCCACTACTGTCCCTTGGATATTGTAGTGGACTTCTTGTGGGTCTTTATTTCTCCATACCTTTCCCTTGCTAATCTTTTTTTATGTGTTGCTACTAGAGCAACCCTGAGTCACAGGCCTGATGATGATGATGATGATGATGGTGATAATTGGTATTTACTGAACACTTATTGTGGGCCTGCCTCACTATTTCTATGTGCTTATATGCATTTTCTTATTAAATCCATGTAACAGCCTGTGAGGTAGATACTGTAGTTATCCATATTTTGTAAGTAAAACCAAGGACCAGAGAATTAAGCATCTTCTTGAGATCATACAGCTAAATGACAGAATTGGAATTTTATTCCAAGCTGTTTAATTCCAGAGTCCAAGCTGTAACTACTATGCTGTTCTCCCTCCTGCAAAAACGTCTTTACACCATTTGTTACAAACACAACTGGAGTACCTTTCAGTTTTACATTCGGTACCACATCTCTTGTTATTCACTTTTGTTTTTTCTGTGCCAAACTGAATTCTTCAGTTACCTATATATTCACACTCCTCCCTGTAATTTTATTCATTCTCTTTTTTTCTGCCTGGAATGCTATGTTCACCTTCTGCCTCTTCATCTAAATTCAGTTCAAATGGCTTATTTTTCACTGGGTTGCCTGAGCTGAAGGCAGCGGCTTAACCCACTGAGCCACCCAGGCGCCCTCAAACACCCTCCTTAATGCCCATTACCCTGTTACCCCACCCACCCCCAGCAACCCTGTTTTTCCCCCATAGTTAAGAACCTCTTTTGGTTTGCCTCCGTCTCTATTTCCCTCTTATTTTATTTTTCCTTCCCTGCCCCTGTGTCCATTGTTTTGTTTCTTAGATTCCGCATATGAATGAGATCATATAGTATTTGTCTTTCTCTGATTGACTTATTTCGCTTAGCATAATACTCTCTAGCTCCAACCACGTCATTGCAAATAGCAAGATTTTATTCTCTTCCTGTGTTTTGGTAATTGAGGACATTGCTGCTATAAACATTGGGGTGCATATTAGCCTGCAGTCTCTTCTTAGTTGCAGCATGTAAGTATTTTTCTTCTGTCCCTATGCTTTGTATAATGCATGCTTTCAAATAATTTTTCTTTATTAAATTTCTCTTCAAAAAAATGTGTTCAGTAAGTGAAGAATTTAACTGTTACTCATAGACCATTAACCACAAGATTTTTGTATATGTGGCTTTTTAGTGTGCCCTGTCTCATTTCTATGTGGTTCAATAGTTCATTATACTAATGCACACACACACGTGTGTGTGTGTGTGTGTGTGTGTGTATAGATAGACCTGGTGAAAATGTTTATGATCTGAGGGGGTTTTTTTCTTAAACAGTTCGTAAGGCTGGTTTAAACTACTTCAGTTTGAACCATTTCATTGAATCTAAGACACATGTTTTTCACATGGTGAAATCTCTAGCATACAGTTTTATTTTGGTTTTTAAATCTCTCTATAATAAGTTGGTGATGTTTTAGAACCCAGGTAATGCAGCAAATAGAAATAAACAGTGACTTTTAGTTAAATGGCCTTTTGGAACAATACTTACAATTTGGAGTTTCGTTTATGTTCAGGTCTCTGTAGATTCTGGTATTTTGTTCCCTCTTATTTCATCATTGCCTAAAGGCTTTTAAAATGAGATGGTAAGAAATAAGGGTTTTGTTTTTATTTATTTTTTAATTGGGGAGGTTTGGGAGAAGATTAATGTTTGAGCAAGTAGAATTTTAAAAAGTAATGTATGAATAGAATTAAAAGCAAGTTTCAGGATTCCTAAAGTATTATTTATATAAAATTTTAACACATGCAAAATAATACCATACCTCCTTAAGGGATACGTAAGATGCAGTAAGAACATGATGATGTTACAAGACAGTCATAAACCCCAAAGTCTGGATGGTGATTACCTTTGGAGGCAAGGTAATGGGTAGTTAAAATGAGGGAGAGATGGCTGGCTGGCTGTGTGTTTGTCTCCTTGGCACTGTACCTATTTGTCTATCTGAAATAACTCCTAATTTTTTAAAATGAGGGGAAAAGGAATACATGTTGGAATGTACTTGTGATGTTAAACTTCAATAAAAATATTTAAGTTTGAGGTGCCTGGGTGGCTCAGTTGGTTAAGTGTCCGACTCCTGATTTCAGCTCAGGTCATGATCTCAGGGTTGTGAGGTGGAGCCCCACATCAGGTGCCATGCTCAGCATGGAGTCTGCTTAAGATCCACTCCCTCTTCTGCTCCCCAACCCCCAGCTCACTTGTACTCTTTCTCTCTCTCAAAAAGAAAAAAAAAAAAAAAAGGATTTAAATTTAAACAGTACAATTCCCCCACCCTGCTCCCTTGTTTCCCTCCCAGAAGTAAACATTTTACTCATTTCTTTGAACCTTTCCAAAATATGTACATAAAGAAGACTATATTTCTGTATAAATTTCTCTGCCACCTAAAATAACCACTCCAGGGGCACCTGGGTATCTTAGTTGTTGGGTATCTGCCTTCAGCTCAGGTTGTGATCCCAGGGTCCTGGGATCCAGCCCCACATCAGGCTCCCTTCTTTTTTTTTTTTTTTTTTTTTTTTAAAGATTTTATTTATTTACCAGAGAGAGAGAGAGGGAGAGAACAAGCACAGGCAGACAGAATGGCAGGCAGAGGCAGAGGGAGAAGCAGGCTCCCCGGCGAGCAAGGAGCCCGATGTGGGACTCGATCCCAGGACGCCGGGATCATGACCTGAGCCGAAGGCAGCTGCCCAACCAACTGAGCCACCCAGGCGTCCCCAGGCTCCCTTCTTGATGGGAAGCCTGCTTCTCCCTCTCCCACTCCCCCTGCTTGTGTTCCCTCTTCTGCTGTCTCTCTTACTGTCAAATAAATAAATAAATAAAATCTTTTAAAAATAAAATAACCACTCTACCCTCTTTTGCATAAATAGTAGTCTTCTCTGTATGATTTTATGCTTTGCATTTTTTACTTAATATATCTTAGAGATTATTTCATTTCAGTACATTAAATATATAGTTTTAATAAACATAGATTTAGCCTTATATCAATACTAATTACTTTTTTGTTTATCAGTTATAGCCTAGACTTTATTCATTAATAAGTATGTGTTTCTGTATTAAATTTGTGTAAGCAAATTAAGCAGCAGGAAATCTGGGTTTCTCCCTAATTCCTCTTTCCAGACATTCTTGCGGCTTCCCGAGGTATCTTGATGTAGAACCTGACCATTTGCTAGGCATCTCCAGTTTGTGGATCGTGTTCTCTCCGGGAGGTGGAAAGGGAGGACATTTGGGTTCTGGAGCCCAGTGTCCAGGTTTGAATCCCCTGCTCTGCCACTTACTGGCAGTGTGACTTTGTACTGATTCAGTGTCTTCATAGGTAGATGCATTGACTATCCCTTTCTTGTATAGTGATATTGAGAACTATAGTGAAAAGTGCCTGATACACAGGAGGCACTATAAGTGTTAGCTGGTTTTATTATATTACTGATCACTCAGCTGTCTGCTGCCCAAGCTGTGGCCAATCTCCAGACAGGCAACCCCACAGTCTCATCACTGACCTCTTTAGACTTCGGTCTCTGGCTAGTGAGAAAACCTCATTCTCTTTTTTCAGAAGCTGCTCTTTTAGAGAAGGATCTCGCAGCTGGCCAGTGATGCCCTTTATACCACAGCTGCCTTCTCCTTAAGGCACCAGGGCTGTCCGCACAGTTGGGGTTGAAGCAGAGCCTCCCATCTGCCTGGAACTCTTGGCACTCTTGAATGCCCTTGCTGCTCACACTAGACTTCTCTTCCAGAATTCTTCTGCATGTTTTTCCTCATACGTGATTTTCCCCAACACCAGTGGTCCCACTCTCTCTTGTTTCTTCGGGAGCCTCCATGCTTGTATGTGTCTGAATCCACTTAATATCAGGGTTTAGGCTCTTTCCATTGGGTCCCTGGGCCTCATATGTAAATCAGGGGATGTGGCTTGATAATCTGTTTTAAGGGCTCCTGCACATATTGTGACTGATACGTTTCCCAAACATATTGTAAGATAGTTAGGAGGCCCATGTAGCCCGAGCACACAAAGGATCCCTATGGAGCAATGACTGCTGTAGCCCAGCCAGGGCAGTGGTCTGATATGAACAGTTAGAGCTAACATTTGAGTAGCAGTTTCCATTACAAGGTGCTTTTCACGTAACTTCACTCATATAGCTCTAAGGAAGGGGTCCGTATCTCATTCCCATTTTCTCGTGAGGAAACAGGGCTAGAAACATGGTCACATTGATTTAAAAAAAAAAAAAAAAAAGGACAGGCCTTCCTTTTGCTTCTGTGTCACTCATACCAAGCTATCTTCTTACCAGATGAAAAAGACCATATGTTACAGTTTTAGCAGAATTGATATTTTTATAATGGGGGGTTTAATGTTAGCTAGGTTTGGGGTGAAATTAACAGTATTAAAAACTATTGAATAATCTCATTTAAATTTAGGCCTCTTTGTACTCTGTAGGTTTGTGTAAACTGTAGCTAATTTTGTTTAAAAAAAAAATTGTCCTTTTTCTCAGAGCCACAATGGACACAGCTAGCCATAGCCTTGTCCTTCTACAGCAGCTGAACATGCAGCGAGAATTTGGTTTTCTGTGTGATTGCACAGTTGCCATTGGAGATGTATACTTCAAAGCCCACAGAGCAGTGCTTGCTGCTTTTTCTAACTATTTCAAGATGATATTTATTCACCAAACAAGGTAAGGATATGGTTTTGTAAATCTGAAGAGTTTTTAATGTGATATAGCTAAGCCTTATTATAACATCATTTGGGGGACTCTTTATTATGGGGTCACCTTAAGAAAAAAATATGTATTTTTTTTGCACATCCAGTAATTCATCTCAGTATGTAGGATGCATGGTGGAAGGTAAAAATGAAAACAATAGTATAGTTAAAATTAATTGAAGGCTTATCCCGTACCCAAGCACTAAGTATTTACCTAATGTACATTCTACTATTATCCATACTATTTTAGAGAAAAGGAAACTGAGCCTGGGTCAAGGAATTGGCCCATCCAGGATTATACAGCTAATAAGTGATCCTCAAATGCAGATCTGTGCTTAGATCTATGTTCTGACTCATTACATTGCTGATATCTTTTCTATAATACTTTCATAGCAAGGGTGTAATGTCATATTCTACACACCTTATATTCCATATCACAGTTCAAAAGACACTTGTTTCAAATACTTTTTTCAGAAAGTGTTTTGATTTTTTGAATGTGGGTTATCCCAGCATGACAGGTATGTAAGGAGTGGGCAGGGACGTCATATTCAGATTCTGAGCTCTTAGAGAATAGCTTTAATCCTTCCTAGGTTGAAGGTGATAGAATTCTCTGTTGTTTTTTTTTTTTTTTTAAAGACCTTTCATGAAAAACTTAAAGAAGTCTAGCCTCAATTACACAGTTTCATTTCCCTTCATACTTTTATTTATTTTTTTTTTAAAGATTTTATTTATTTATTTGACAGAGAGAGATCACAAGTAGGCAGAGAGGCAGGCAGAGAGAGAGAGAGAGAGAGGGAAGCAGGCTCCCTGCTGAGCAGAGAGCCCGATGTGGGACTTGATCCCAGGACCCTGAGATCATGACCTGAGCCGAAAGCAGTGGCTTAACCCACTGAGCCACCCAGGCGCCCCTCCCTTCATACTTTTAAATATTTGTTGGGTACTTACGTGTCAGCGCTATGTTAGACCCCAGCAACAGGCTAGGATGCTCACTGTCCTCAAGGAGTTCATTCAATAGAGAACACATGTAAAGAAGACAATTGCGATGTAACTGATCTGCCTGTGTCTCAGTTTCCTTCTCTGTCAAACACTGGCATAGTATGTATACTTACCCAATGGTGTTGAGATTAAATGGATTAATAATATTAAAATGCTTAAAACAGAGCTTTGCACTGTCAGCTACCGTTATCAATAATTAATGTGATACGTCTATAATAAAAGTGTTGTATAAGGTAGAGTGGAGTGTCAGTAGCCCTATTTGAGGAGGTAGGAAGTAGGAATAGGCTTTACAGAAGCCCTGGATCTTGAAGGATCAGGAGGAATTTTTTTCAGATACTGTAAAGGAATTCAAGAAGGTGCATTGCAGGCAGAGGGAAAAAGTGTATGAAAACATAGGCAGACATGAACTGGGCTAGTACATTCAGGAAACAGAGTAGACCAGAATGGTTGGAATGCATGGCACAAAGTGGGGAGAAGGTTAGAGTGGGAGATACGTTATGGGAAGTGTCAGTGTAGAAACTGGATTAGAAACAGTGCCTTCACCTCAGTCTTGTCTAAGAGCTAGGAGTTGGTTCAGCTCCCAAAAACCTGTTCGTGTGCCAGGCACCATGCTAAATTAATCCAAGAGATACAAAGGTGTCAGGCCTGGCTCTGTGTTATCTCTGTTGAACAACTAAAAATCCTCAGTTAACAGCTCTGTGCTGATAAATAAAACCCCTCCCATAGACCCTGGAAGTGGGTGGGTGAGAGCTAAGAGTGAAACCGGAGAGGGAATCCTGAGATATGGGGACTAAAGAAATGGCTTGCCAGCATGTGACAGACACCCTGTGCATTCTGAAGCAGACAGGAACATTGGCTTCAGGGAAAATAAGTCCATTGATGGGGCTGTTGTTCCTCCAACACTCCCCTCAGGTTCTCTTTATCCTAATTTTGTAGAGTGTTTCCTGATTTCTTGTTATGCTGTTATTTCTATTATCTGAATTGTAAATTCATGTTTAAAAATTGAGCTTGGGTTATTTTGAAGTTTTTCAGTTATACCTATATTCAGTTGTGATTTAAAGAGTAGATACATTACTATAGTTTAGAAGCCAAAATAAGGTTAGTGTAATTTAAGTTCCAAATATTACCAATTTTAATGGATTTTTAACATTTTAAATATTTTTTATTTTGGTGAAATATAGACAACATAAAATTTGCCATTTTAACCATTTTAATCATACAGTTCACTGGCATTAGGTACATTCACAGTGTTGTGCAACATCACCACTTGACATTTCCAAAACTTTGCATCACCCTAAACATCAACTCTGTACCCATTAAGCAATAACTCCCCATCTCCCCACCTCACCCCAAGCTCCTGGTAAACTCTAATCTACTTTCTGTCTCTCTGAATTTGCCTATCCCAGATATTTTTTATAAGTGGCATCATACAAAATTTGTCCTTTTGTGTCTGGCTTATTTCACTTACCAAATGTTTTCCAGATCACCCATACGGTAACATCATTCAGCACATCATTCCTTTCTTTGGCTGAATAATTTGCCACTGTATGTATATGCCACAATTCGCTTATCCATTCGTCTATTGATGGATGCTTGGGGTTGTTTCCACCTTTTGGCTAATGTGAATAATGCTGTGATGAACATTGGTGTCCAGGTGTCTGTTGGGTCTGTGTTTTCAGTTCTTTCGGTTGTGTACGCAAAAGACTGTTAGGTTCCTTAAGAGGAAGGTTTCTGTTTTCTTCATCAGGTTTCTCCTCCCTGGCACCTACTATAGTGCATACCACTTAGGAGTCACTGAATGTTGAATTAATCAGAATATCTGTGTGTATTTCTTAACTTTTGCCAGTAGGTCGAATACATGAAGACTTGTTGCTGGGCCATAAAGCTGGTGTGCTGTGAATGTCTAATTATCTGTTGCTATATTTCATTAAGGCAGATTGCTAAGTCTGAGCTTCTTAGGAAGAAATTGCATTAGCCTATGGCTGTATGCTGCTAACTAAAAGGCCAACTGGTCATTTTATCTTGTGTGGGTCTGTTTTTTGTTTTTAACAGTGAATGCATAAAAATACAACCAACTGACATCCAACCCGACATATTCAGCTATTTGTTGCACATTATGTACACGGGGAAAGGGCCAAAACAGATTGTGGATCACGGTCGTTTGGAGGAAGGGATTCGATTTCTTCACGCCGACTACCTTTCTCACATTGCAACAGAAATGAATCAAGTGTTCTCACCAGAGACTGTGCAGTCCTCAAATTTGTATGGCATTCAGATCTCAACGACCCAAAAAACAGCTGTCAAACCAGGGCTGGAGGTCAAAGAAGCTCCTTCCAACAACGGTGGCAACAGAGCTGCTGTCCAGGGTGACCACCCCCAGTTGCAGCTCTCTCTCGCTATTGGGCTGGATGATGGCACTGCAGAGCAGCAGAGGGCCCATCCTGCCGCCCAGGCCTTGGAGGAGCATCAGAAGCCCCCAGTGTCCATCAAGCAGGAGAGATGTGACCCAGAATCTGTGATCTCCCAGAGCCACGCCTCACCCTCATCAGAGGGGACAGGTCCCACTTTCACTGAAAGCAGTATCAAAGTACACTTATGCCATTACTGTGGGGAACGTTTTGATTCCCGAGGTAACCTAAGGCAACATCTCCATACCCATGTGTCTGGATCCCTCCCGTTTGGTGTCCCTGCTTCCATTCTGGAAAGCAATGACCTTGGTGAAGTGCATCCACTTAATGAAAATAGTGAGGCTCTTGAATGCCGCAGGCTCAGCTCCTTCATTGTCAAGGAGAACGAGCAGGAGCCTGACCACTCAAACCAGGGGGCCACAGAGCCCCTGCAGATCAGTCAAGTGTCTTTGATCTCCAAAGACACAGAGCCAGTAGAATTAAACTGTAATTTTTCTTTTTCAAGGAAAAGAAAAATCAGCTGTTCCATTTGTGGTCATAAATTTCTCCGAAAAAGCCAATTGCTAGAACACATGTATACACACAAAGGTAAATCGTACAGATATAACCGATGCCAAAGGTTTGGCAATGCGTTGGCCCAGAGGTTTCAGCCATATTGTGACAGCTGGTCTGATGTCCCCTTGAAAAGTTCTCGCTTGTCACAAGAACAGTTAGATTCATCTTGTGCCTTAGAGTCAGAGCTCCCACAAGAAAATGTGGACACTATTCTTGTGGAGTAGCAGTTTCTCCTTCACGATTTTTATATCCATTCTGAAAAAGAAAATTCATATGCATTTTTATTCATAAATTATTTTCCTCCTCAACTTCTATTAACTTTTTTCCTTACCATTGATCCACAGTTTTAAGGTTGTATATATTAGGTCTTCTTATTGTAAGATACATATGACTATTAAAAGGTAACCTTCAAGTAGAGTTACGAACAATCATAAATCACAGTTCAGAAATCAGAAGTCAATATAGGAACTATGGAACTTTAGAGTTAATATTTATAGAATTTTTAAGTTGTAGAATCAGTAAAATTGAATTGAAAATGAAGTAAATGAAATATTTTTTAAAGAATATTCTAGACTATCAGTTTTGGCTAATTTTTCACATGAATACGCCACTATGAAGACTATTTAAAAATATTTTTGGCCATATAGGAAGTTAAAGTTATTTTACTGCATAACTATGTATACAGATTTTGGTTTTAAGGCATAGCTATAATAAATCAAAAGTAGCTTTAAAATCACTTTTTACTTATTAGCTCTGCAGCATCTTACATGGCTTTTAAATTTTTTTTCACAGTGGGGCGCCTGGGTGGCTCAGTGGGTTGGGCCTCTGCCTTTGGCTTGGGTCATGATCCCAGAGCCCCACATTGGGCTCTCTGCTCAGCGGGGAGCCTGCTTCCTCCTCTCTGCCTGCCTCTCTGACTACTTGTGATCTGCCTGTCAAATAAGTAAATAAAAATCTTAAAAAAACAAAATTTTTTTACATTGAACATACCTCATTTTTAATAAAAAATATTCTAATAAAAAGAGAGGAAGGCAGAGGAATCAGACATTAAAACAAAGTCCTACAGAGAGAAATAGGAAGATACAAAGATCGATAAATGTAGAGACAGATTCAGATAGATCTACACTGACTAACACCCAGTGTTGTTACCTTAATCTAGAGCATTCTTATAGACCCTAAGAGTAATTTGAGATTTTTTTTATGACCAGAAATTTACATCAGTGTTAAAGAGGAAAATGATAAAATGTAAATTACCTTTCTACTCTCAATGTCCGAGGATTTTCTAGGCTGCCCAAGTTGATGTTAGTTTTCTACATATCACTTGAAAAAGTTGTTTTTTCAATAACACAGTTTTCATTTCCTAATCCATAAAACTAGCAGTAGATACAGTCAATGTCCTAGAGCTATGTCTGAAATCCATGATAGCTTTTCCTTTGTGAATAAACTTAGCTCCCTTTTATAGCAGTGAAACTTACAAAGCTATAACATCGGAAAAATTAAAACTGATGGACTAAACGATACATTCTCCTGCTTTCTGTGGCTGGGAGTAGCTGGTCAAACTTCTCCACAAAGGATAGATCTAAACTGTTTCTGAAACATTTAAATTTAAAAGATTAGATAATCCAGAATAACAAAAGAGAGAAGCTTTGAAACAGCCTCATCTTTTGGGTATGCTGCCCCGTTCAAAGCCTCATAGATATGTTAATAGATCTGGTTTGTGAGGCTTAGAAATTAAGTGTATGCAGAAACTCTGAGCTCCTTTATGATGGCATCCTTCTGAGGACATCTCCTGACAGTGTCAGGGCTTTTAGTCAGAAGGGAGCTCAAAGACTAAGCTGGCTCATTCGAAGGGCACAAAGGTTTTCTGTGGGTAAACAGTAAGGTCCTTAGGTCAATTATGAAATGATAAGTTTTTCTTGAAAGCTGAATGAAGAAACCAGTGGGCATTGTTTAAGGTAGTTGAGTTTCCGCCTCAGACAAACGACTAAGGCTTCCTGGGGTCAAGACTGAGATGTGTTGCCGCTGATACAGGATCAGTTATACTGGGAGTGGTTAAAAACAAATGTGTTGCTCCTTGGGGTGAGAACTTCGTCTAATCTTTAGTCGTTCAAGCAATTTATTCAAATTTACACTTCCCTCAACAATTCCGTCTCATAAGATGAACACAAATATTAACATTGATTTCATGTATTTTAGACTATATATTCCCTAGCCTTCTTCAAGTAGTTTTACTTTTCTCAGGAGAACAATTTTTCTGATTTCTATTTTCTCTGTTCTTTCTTTCTCGCCCAGTCGTTGGTCCTTGACACAAGAAACGTGTAGCTAACGGGTGGATTTTGGGTATGTATGAGTTGAGGAGTAGGGCAGCAGTGTAGGGCAGGGTCTGGAGAAATTCTAAGAGTTTTGCTATGGTTGATTAGCCATGGCAGACAACATTAATTCAAAGCTGAAATGTATCTCCATTTGTTGGGTGTTAAGAATATAACGGTTAACTGTATTTTTATTCTCATTCATATAGTTCCTTTTGATATTAGAAATTCAAAGCAAATGTTCTTTCTTTAGCCTTTTCTTTCTTTCTTTCTTTTTTAAAAAGATTTTATTTTTTAGAGAGAGGGAGCAGGAGTGGAGGGAGGGTCAGAGGAAGAGGGACTATCAAACTCCCTGCTGAGCGGAAAGCCCAATGTGGGGCTCCATCCCAGGACCCTGGGATCATGACCTGAGCAGAAAGCAGATGCTTAACCCACTGAGCCAGCCTCCCAGTCTTCATAATAGTCTTCCTTAGTCTTCATAATAGTCTCTCTGTTTTAGGAAGTGGAAAAATGTTAATTTCATTTTATAGAAAAAATAGCCCCAAGAGGTGGGTTCCAGAGAACCAGTGAATAGTGCTGTGGGGACTGACCCCAGTTTAATTTTTTTCATCATTCGACATATTTTTAAAATAACTATGATTAATGAATGCTGTGCCCTGCATGTATTTTTTTAAGACATGATTCCTTACTAAGAAAATCTTATTTTATATAAAAAAGGTTTTTGCAGCTAAAACCTTTAGTTTTGACCATGTCATCTGCAAAATGGAGCTGTAATTTGAACCATATAGTACAGTTTGCATAATGATTACCAAGCTCTTCAAACAGGAAATGCTTTATACACCTTAATCAGTATATTAGGCAAATACTAAACAGACATTTTCTTCTTGGATCATCTTAGAATTTTCCCTTCTTTCCAGATCCTCCATATAGTTGTCTTCTGAAGAAAAACAGACTTTTTTCAGTATTTGTTGCTATTAGTATATTGTCACAACTCTAGAACTCCTAAGTTCAGTCTGCCTTATACAAAAAGACAAAATTTCTTGATTTATGTCTCTTGAGATCATTATTTCATGCTCTCTTTTTCTGATTTCCCATTTGTAAAGTGGTTATAAGTAATACCTACCTTACAGGCGTGTTGTGAGGATTTGTATTAAAATTTTGTGAAGTTTGGGGCACCTGGATGGCTCAGTCAGTTAAGTGTCCCACTCTTAATTTTAGCTCAGGTTATGATCTCTGGGTCCTGAGATAAAGTCTCATGTTGGGCTCTGTGCTGGGCATGGAACCCGCTTAAGATTTTCTCCCTATCCCTCTGCCCCTCTATGCCCTTCTCTAACAAAATTTAAAAAAAGTGTTAAGTTCTCTTGGTTTTTCTTAACAAAAAGCAACCATATAAGGAAAACTACATGTGTTCTATAGCTAAACTTAATAACTTCAGGATTCCAACCTCTAAACCCTAGAATGTCTTAGAAGCAGTCATATATTATTTAATACTTAATAATTAATTGACACAAATCTTATTTTTTAGAAATATTTTGGAAACAGTATTGTTGCTGGAATTCCTTTTCTACTGTAGTTTAACTGCCAGTACTTCTCTTTAGCCTTTAGGAAGAAGGATATTAGTTCTTTGGCAATATATGGAATAAATCCTGCCAATTTCAGCCTCATGGAAAGTTCCCCCAAACATATTCTTTACATATGGGAAGAGGAACAAAAGCAATGGAGAAAATATCATTTTCATTACTTTGATGTAGATCATCTAGAAAGTAAATGGGTGGGGATAATAACATAGTAATTCATTATTGGAAGTAATTCCTAACGGAAAGGCCTCACTTTAAACAGAAGGAAATACATATTAATCATGGAAAAAGAGGCTCTGAAAAATGGTACAATTCCATTAATGTTTATCTGCACAGGCCAATTCTTACTGTTGTAATCCAGATCCTTGATAAGTGTGTCATTTTTTAGTAGTAATTGAGGTAAATAAGCCACATGGAGAGTTTTTATAATGTAATTTGTGTCTTTGTACGTTTTAAACTAAATGTAGCTCTGTGGTATTTTATTATAATTAATTTTTGAATTCCCAAGAGTGAAATCTAGAACTGATTATTCTCTGCTATACTTCCATGTTTGTATGGTTGGACTTTTTGAAAACTGGTAAGATTATACAGTCCCAAGTTTGGATGTCTTAAATGCAAGGAATCACAGACTGATGTTTGTCTTCAAGACCTGGAAGAATCTGTTGTTTCCGTGTGCCACACTGGGTTACTTAGGAGACACCGCTCCAACACACTGGACATGAGCTGCCACCAACTCTTCTGTTTGGTGCCACATAAATTCATTTAGTCAGACTAGATCAGATAGCAACTTAAACTCGTTTCAAAGAAACTGGATTTCAAAAACGTGTGCAATAAAAAAGACCCAGTGAAGAAATCTTCCAAGAACAAGTAACACATGGCGAATCTGGGAGACTCTGGTGAACAGTGCGTGTTGTATGGCTGAGCTCTTCTACCTTACAGACTTTGAGTTTGCTTCAGAAACATTATTTTAGAAAGTTTAGTATCCTCTATGTGGAATGAAAGCAGTGAATTTCATGTATTTTATCATGACAAATAAATTAATGTGACTTGATCATAAACAAAACCTTTTTTTAGTCCCACTTACAGACTGTGTTCTCATTTTGCAGCGGGGTCTGCCCAATGTTGTCGTCCTAGCACTGGGGTCAGTATGTCTCTGTGCCAGGTAACATCTTGGATGAATGAGGCAAAAATGCATCACTGAGCCCCATTCTTTTTTTTTTTTTTTTAAGATTTTATTTATTTATTAGAGATCACAAGTTGGCAGAGAAGCAGGCAGAGAGGGAGAGAGGAGGAAGCAATCTCACTGCCGAGCAGCGAGCCTGATGTGGGGCTAGATCCCAGAACCCTGGGATCATGACCTGAGCTGAAGGCAGAGGCTTTAACCCACTGAGCCACCCAGGTGCTCCTGAGCCCCATTCTTATCAACTGTAGTGTGAATAGAAAATTGGCATCCTACTCAAGTACCTTCCAATTGCCATCTCTTGAAAGAAAGGTAACTTCTAGCCACTACCCAGTAGTTCCCTGCTTTGCTTTCTTCCTTCTTCCCTACTGTATTTTCTCTAGTAATGTAATCAAAACAGTGGTTCTCAGCCGGTGTGTATTAGTGTTCTACAGAGAAATAGAACCAGCGGTTATTATGTACAGAGAGAGAGAGAGGTTGATTGATTATAGAGAATTGGCCCACACAAATCTGAGGCCGAGATGTCCCAAGATCTATAGCTGGCAAGCTGGAGACCCAGGAGAGCTGATGGTGTAATTCCAGTCTAAAAGCCAGTAGGCTCAAGTCCCACAAGGCCAAGAGAAGACTGATGTACCAGCTTAACAGGCAGGAGAAATTCCCTTTGATCTCAGAGGGTCAGCCTTTTGTTCTATCCAGTCCTGCTGCTGACTGGATGAGAGGCACTCACTTTAGGGAGGGCAATCTGCTTTACTCGGTGTACTGATTCAAATGTTTATCTCATCCAAAAACACCTTCACATTCATGTCCAGAATGTTTATCCAAATATCTGAGCACCTGTGGCCAGGTGACTCCTTAACTAGACACACGGTGATCCCTCTCACTGTGGGGACATTTTGCAACAGAGCTGTTTTCAGTTGTCACAACTGGGCGGGGTGTGGGGAATGTTGCTGTTGGCATCCAGTAGGTAGAGCCTGGGGTTGCTGCTAAGAATCTCCCAGTGCAGGAGACGACCACCCCCATCTCCACCCACAATAAAGAATTATCCAGCCCAAAACATTAGTGCTAAAGTTCACAAGTCCTGGTCCAAAAGCTTAAAATAAGTTTTGTGATAGTTGTCAAGGACTAAGGAGTACTTACAGAGCATGAGATGTGTTAGTTCAGAATTAAATTCTATTGATATTATCTTCTATCCTAGCTCTTAAAAAATTTTTAAAAAAGGATTAAAAATCAGCCATATTAAATAGCAAGGCAGTTTTAAATCTATTCACATAATGTTTGAATTTAACATCTGTGTCTCTCACAAGATCTCTTTGAAATTAAAATGTGATTGTAGGTTGTAATTTGTGTATATTTTTAATTTGGCCAAAAGGTGGCACCAATGTATCTTTTAAAAATCTATTTTATGTTATGCTCAAATTTCGCATCGCTGTTTAATTCACTATTTATTTAGTACTTAGCTACTCCTGGATCTTGTTTTATTTAGTCATGACTAACAAGACTTTTTTTTCTAGAATTCCATAATGTGTTGGGCATCTCTTTGTTTTGACATCCGTCTTTTTCCTTTTAAGATGTTTATTTATTTATTTACTTATTTATTTTTTTGAAGGAGAGAGAAAGTGCACCCGTGAGCAGGGGGCGGTGGGGGGGCGGTGGCGCAGAGGGAGAAGTAGACTCCCCGCTGAGCAGGGAGCCCAGTGTGGGACTCCATCTCAGGACTGTGGGATCATGACCCAAAGGGGGATGCCCGTTGACATCCCTCTTTGATCAAGAAGCTTCCAATTTACATGTAAATATTTTTAAAATATAACATTTGTTGTGATTGTTACATGAAGCATTTCTAAGCATTCTTTGCAAGTCTTTAACGGTAAGACCCTGGAATTTTAGTCCCCATCTCCTCATTTGCTCTTTTAATGAGACCTCAGACTGTTTTTGGTGTCTTCCCTGATCAGGAGATAAATCCAGGGACATTTGAATTGTTTCTTGCCTCCTATTTCCTTTCTTCATGTTCACAACCTTGTGAGGTCGGCCTATATATTATTTTCTGGAATTGCTAAGCTGGTGGGTTTTTGTTTGTTTGTTTTAAGTAATCTCTGTACCCAAACCATGACCCTAAGATCAAGAGTCACACACTCTTCTGAGTCAGCCAGCTGTGCCTAAATTGGTATCCTTTATACTTTTTTCCCCCTCACCTCCTGTCAACAAGTTCCATTTTCTGAGAAAGTTGAGACCTTCTTTAATAGCATTCTTTTGCCTTCAACTCTTCTTGCCTTCCAGTACTGAGTGAATGTGGTTTGCCTCTTTTTCACCATCATTTCTGGTTGCAATATTATTACCCTAGAACTTCGTACCTAATCACCAAATGCTTTTCTTAAATTCGTTTCATAGCTGAGTAGCCAGTTTGAAGAATGAGCCCGTCTCCTCTCACATAAGTTATCATCCATTGCTTATACAATGTTGAAACTTTTTTCATTGAAACTACTTAGTGATATTGTCTCAAAACAATAGAAATAAAATATCTTCCCTTAAACTATTGGAGAACTATGGTGTCCTTCCATGCCAGAAATCTGAAGGAACAGTAGTACTCTGGGAAATGTCTGCACAACCGAATTGGTCCTTGCTCTCCTGGGGACTGGGAGAGAGGCTTGTGTGGGAAAGAAGCCCGAGAAGGAGACCCTCATCAGCTCTAGTTGTTACTCCTTGTCTGGTCTGAATTTCTGGACCATCCATGTTAGATTTGTGTGGACCGAATAGGCCCTGGCAGAATGAGGTCTTGTGAATTTAGTTTTGCCACATTTTTCTGTAGTGAGAGCCTTCTGGTACTTAGTTCAAACCATATGTAGGAAAATATCTAATTTAAAAAGGGTGTTTTTTGGTAACTGGCATTTGTTCGAAGTGCCTTGTAGGGAGGAACATCTAAAGAACCTATTGTGGTTCTTTAGAAGAAGGATATAACATTTGCAAAGGTAAGAGAAAAGGCTTTAAAATGCAGACCAGTGGGGTACTTGAGTGACTCTATTGGTTAAATGTCCAACTCTTGATTTCAGCTCGAGTCACGATCTCAGGGTCTTGAGATTAAGCTCAAGCTCCACATTGGGGTCCCCACTTAGCGGGGAGTCGGCTCGAGATTCTGTCTCCTGCTCCCTTTGCCCCCCACCCCTACACTGTGTGCATGTGCTCTCTCTCAAATAAATACATCTTTAAAAAATAAAATAAAATAAAATGCAGACTAGAGATTTCAGCAGAGTCTCCAAGTTCCTTTTCTTTCTTTCTTTCTTTTTTTTTTTTTACCCGACCAGTTCTCATTTTGCAACATTGCCCTTCTTTCACATATGTGCAAAGTCTGGTGCTATAAGCCCAGTGGTTCCTGTCTTCTCTTTCCATCACAATCTTTTAAAGTGTGGGAGGAAAGGCATATAAATGGAAGCCTCCTTTTTTTATTTTAAACATCTCCTGTTTCACTGTTAACACCACCACAGTTTTGCAGCTCTCTCGAACTGGCGGCTATATTCAGAGCCACCACGGATGGCCATGCAGATTACGCAAAGTAAACACTAGGGGGCGCTACTCCCCACATGAAGACTTCTGTAGTGTGGCTGTCCAGTTTGCACAGCGCTCCATGGCGGCATTGCTTTTTCTTCCTGGTTCAAATGTCGAGTTTAAGAAGCCCTTATTTTAAATTTCTGCAGCAAGTAGCAGTTTTCACTGATGCCATCAGCAAATGACTATCATTCACTATTAAACCTCCACAGGTCAGAAAAAACACATCAGCCAGACATCAAGGGTATAGAAGAAACCCATAAAACCCATAAAACTCAAAAGATAATTCTAAGTAAATTCACTCTGAAATCAGTGAAATTGCTGATAAAGTTGTTTGTGACACACCTGGATAAAAGATCAGAAAGTTAGTTTGACTTTTTTCACTTGAACTGAGTGGTGACCAATTGTTTTGGCTTTCTGTACATCTCAGCCTTACCCAGAGTACAAGGACAGTTCTAACTAGTTATTTTTTTCAGTATTTTATTTATTTGAGAGAGAGAGAGACTATGAATAGGGCAGAGGAAGAAGGAGAAGCAGACTTTCTGCTGAGCAGAGAGCCCCATGCAGTGCTCCATCCCAGGACCCTGGGATCATGACCTGAGCAGAAGGCAGACTCTTAACCCACTGCCCCTCTAACTATTTTGCGATCAGGAGGATGGAAATACTCTGGTTTTGGATGATATCTTTTTTTTTTTTTTTTAAGATTTTATTTATTTATTTGACAGATCACAAGTAGGCAGAAAGGCAGGCGGGGTGGGGAGGGGCGCGGGGCGGGATTGCAGGCTCCCTGCTGAGCAAATAGCCCGATGTGGGGCTTGATCCCAGGACCCTGGGATCACGACCTGAGCCGAAGGCAGAGGCTTTAACCCACTGAGCCACCCAGGTGCCCCTGGATGATATCTTTAAAGAGAGGCAATATATTGTAAGTCTTTACGCCACAAATGGCTGCTCTACATGGAACCTCTGCATGCTAATTTCTGTATGAGGATATGCGATTGATCTGAGCGTGCATGCCTGTAGCTACATTAGTTGTGACTGGAGACCCCAGTTGTCGCCATACTGACTAGATCTTCCTGTGCCCTGAAGGTACAGATGTCACAGTAAGGATTTGGGAATAAAAGCTTCAAGAACGGGACAGCTGGGTGGCTCAGGTGGTGAAGCTTCTGCCTTTGGCTCAGACCAAACCCACGTCAGGTTCCCTGCTCCGCAGGAAGCCTGCTTCTCCCTCTCCCACTCCCCCTGCTTGTGTTTCCTCTCTTGCTGTGTCCCTCTCTGTCAAATAAACAAAACCTTTTTTTTTTTTTAAGATTTTTTTTTTTTTTAATTTGACAGAGAAAGAGAGATCACAAGTAGGCAGAGAGGCAGGCAGAGTGAGAGGGGTGGAAGCAGGCTCCCTGCTGAGCAGAGAGCCTGATGTGGGGCTCAATCCCAGGACCCTGAGATCATGACCTGAGCCTAAGGCAGAGGCTTAACCCACTGAGCCACCCAGGCACCCTTAAATAAAATCTTAAAAAAAAAAGCTTCACGGACAAATACATAAATGATGGCACCTGCTTTTGGGTCACCCTGTGCTCCCCATCTCCAGGAGAGCAGAAGTAGAAGTTCTGGGTTTTATGGCCACAGGATAGCTGTGAAAGGCTGAATCTCTATAACTGCACTGTAATAATCAAGGCTGAAAGTCCTATTGGAGTTTAGCCACAAAACAAGTCTAGGAAAAGTGCATCTTGTCTTACTAATGTGCAGAAACTGCTGGACCCTGCTACCACTGCTGTTATGATGAGTTGGAATTGCCAGAGACAATTTTTAGTTTGGGATTTTTCTAGGCTGGGGGTCACCACACCACCCTCCACTTACTTAGGTTTTCCTTAACTGTTCATGGCACCTGTGCCCAGCTTCGCTGAGGATTTTCTGCAGATGTGTAGTGTCACCTGTCATGTACAAACACACATAATCTTCCTCTATTTATGACGGGGTTATGTCCTAATAAAGCCATTGCATATTGAAAATATCGTAAGTTGAAAATGCATTTAAGACACTTAATTCAGGGGTACCTGGGTGGCTCAGTGGGTTAAAGCCTCTGCCTTCAGCTCGGGTGATGATCCCAGGGTCCTGGGATGGAGCCCCACATCAGGCTCTCTGCTCAGCGGGGAGCCTGCTTCCTCCTCTCTCTCTCTGCCTGCCTCT
Source organism: Mustela lutreola (assembly GCF_030435805.1). NCBI lineage: Eukaryota > Metazoa > Chordata > Mammalia > Carnivora > Mustelidae > Mustela > Mustela lutreola. The sequence continues at coordinate 117,411,533 of NC_081296.1, read as the reverse complement.
CTGCCTTCTTATGATCTCTGTCTGTCAAGTAAATAAATAAAAAAAAAAAAAAAGAAAGAAAAAAACAAAAGACACTTAATTCACTGAGCATCATAGCTTAGCCTGTCTACTTTAAATATAGCTCAGAACAATTACATTAGCCTATTCTGGGAATAGTCATCTAACACGAAGCCTATTTCGTAATAAGGCATTGACTATTTCATGTAATTTACTGAATACTGTCCTGAAAGTGAAGAACAGAAGGGTTGTATGGGTACAGAACGTGTGTCGTTTTAAGTGTATTGTTTTCTGACCCTTGTGCTCCGTGGTTGGGTGGGAGCTGTCACAGCACAGCATCATGTCACAAGGTGTTAGTCTGCGGAAGCTCAAAACCCCAAATTCCAAGTATAGTTTCTACTGAAGGCATATGCTTTCACACGATCATAAAATCAAAAAGTCATTAGCTGAACATTGTTAAGTGGGGACTGTCTGCAGTCACTCTTTCCTAAGCTCAGAAAACTCAACATCCCCCACCCTGGTGTTCTCAAGCTTTTTGGGGAAAAAAAAAAAGTAGGTGCTCACAAAGCAGTCAGAGACTCCAGACTTCAGCAGTTATGGTGGGTCTAAAGGATTAGCATAATTGCCTATGAAGACAAATTTTGCAAAAGGTAGTGTTATCTATTAGAAAGATGTGATTTAAAAAAAAAAAAAAAAAAAAAAAAAAGAAAGATGTGATTTAATAAGAATTTTAAAACTCTGCAAGATGTATGCTCGCTTTGGCAGCACATATACTAAAAAAACTCTGCAAGATGTGAAATATTAAATAAGCTTATGTACAGGGTTTGTGCATTAGTAAGACTGTTTGCTTTGGAACAAGTTTTAGTTTTAGGACCCTATCCAGTTTATTTACTTTTTTAAGTCACCTCCACAACCAGCACGGGGCACAAACTCACAACGCTGACATCAAAAGCCACACACTCTACTGACTGAGCACCCCAGACACGATCAACTTGCCATTGGTCCCAAGATTTGTAAAGTACATTCTTTTGTAGAGTCCAATTATTACCATTGCACTGTGCCACAGGAAAAACAGGGTTGTCAATGTTAGAGGCATAAAATCAGTGTCTTCATAAACAGAGAACTTTTGAAACATCCAGCTTTAGCAGACAAGATCTGAATAACTTAAGCACTTTCATATGAAGATTGCTTATTTGGAAAGCCATGAAGTAATACTGCTAACAATTCATAGGTTACTATAATGTAGAAAAGACAACTACCGGCATAGCAAGAGATGATGAAAACAAGGACATGTCTATCAAAT